>NC_041333.1:8626801-8950801 GCF_004354835.1 Perca flavescens
CATATTAGTATCTGTCTTTATCATATATTAGAACAGATTAAGCCTTTAGTAGTCTAACTCTCAGTGAACACAGAGACACCGGGCTGGAGAGAGAGCTGGCGATGGCTGTGATGCTTTAGTCAAACTTGAACTCAATATTAAATATATAAATATAAATATTCACAACACCCTCAAATAAATCACAGCCAGCAGTGGTGTAGAGTTCCCAGCACTATCAGGACATTTTGTTAGTGTTTGTGTGTTACTCTGAGAAAACACTCAGCTTGCTATCAAGTAGAGGCCATGGGCAGTTATGTGGATGTAGTCAATCATCATTTTGGGGTAAACTATTCATTTAAAGCTGCAATAACATTGTGAAAGGAGCACTTTGCTCCGGCTGTACCTGCTCCAACATCTGGATGGTGCCGGCCTGCTCGTCCAGCTCCTCCTCCTGGTCTTTCAACTTGGCCTCCATGTCGCGGAGCTGCTTCCTCACCTGGATCATTACATATAGTACACAAATAGTAAATATGATTACAAAAAATAGAGCTTGTTCACTTGACTAGACAAAGTACATTTTTTTTACCGTGGGTGTGTATTTCAATTCAATTAAATTGTATTCATAGTGTCAAATCACAACAGGAGTTATCTCAGAACACTTTACAGATAGAGTAGGTCTAGACCACATGCAATAATTTACAAAAGACCCAACAATTCTTCTAAGAGCAAGTATTTGGTGCGACAGCGGTGAGGAAAAACTTCTTACAGGCAGAACCTGACATCTTGTATGTATTTGTACACCTGTATTTGAATTAACAGACTGGTTGTCTGGACTAACTGTGTTGCTAATAGAGCTGCTGTAGCACTGAGAAATATTCACAGAGTCACATCTGCATAAAAATGCAATAGGCAGCAATAAATACAATAACACGCAGAGAGGAATTATAAAAGAGAAAGAGAGAGAGAGAGAGAGAGAGAGAGAGAGAGAGAGAGAGAGAGAGAGAGAGAGAAAGAAAGAAAGCAGACCTTGGCCAGAGAAGCTTCATCCTTGGACTCCTGGGAATTGAGGTCGTGCAGCTCAGCATCCAGCTGCTCCAGCTTCACGTTGACTGCACACACCTCCAGGTCCTTGTCCTGAACCCAGAATAATACAGTCACAACAGAGGGGGGAGAAATATTTCCAAAACTCATAATTACAAAACGGATGCTGTGTGGACAGGTGCAGTGCAAACCTGCAGACCTTTATCATAGATGTAATCAAGATCCACAAGTTTCCACAGACCAAATAAAAGAGGTTAGAGGTCTAAGCCATTTTTCCCAATCTTTGGTTCGCCTGGTCTCCTTGTGTAATAATGCTTGTATAACACTCAACCCTGTTATGCACAATCAAGTTATAGACATCATGTTTTTTCAGGAGAACCTGAGCTATCAGAATATGTATGCTGCAGGGATGTATGAATGTATGAATTGTTATATGACTATAAAGATAAAAGAAAAAAAACTAAACAAAATTTGAATCCGGCAGAAATGTACAGAGTAGCCGTTCAGTTGTGGATTTATCGTTCTGGTATTATTGCGCTAAGTCTCAGAAAAGTCACTTAAGTTTCAGGCCGGACCACTAAGATTCTGGAAGGGCTACGATTGCAAATACGCCCTTATTGGAATGTTAGCTGTCAGGCTAAAAACACAGACAGAGGGTGGGAGGATGTGTCGTGGAGATATTGGAGATTACATTTCTTGATGATTTGTGTGTGCATATAGAAAGTGTCATATAGGGAGACACGTAGGGAGTTTTTTTTTATACTTCTTTTCTAACTGGTAGTTGAACATTACGTGATGAGCACCAAGATGCAAAAATTCAATGTCACTTCAGAACAGAGTGACTGGAAGTCATTTTAACAAGCCCCTTTAAACCTTAGGCTGTCACATAATACTTACATAGGCATAATGATAGTCCCTATTCTTGGAACATGTAACTACTTTGATTCAGCTGGATGAATAAATTAATGGGTGGTTCCACTTTTTTCACCAGCCAGGCATGAAAATAAACTATAAATAGACACCACAGAGAGGAAAATTCCACCCTGTTTCAAATTCAAAAAACCATCATATCAGTGATTTGTGATACAGACCTCCAGCTGCTGTCGGAGGCTGAAGGCCTCTCCGGCCAGCATGTCTTTCTCTCGGGCCAGTTTCTCCCTCAGGCTCCTCTCCCTCTGCACCTCCTCCTGGGCCATACTCAGCTCGCCGTCAAACCTGCACACCGACACACACTCTTCTGATTAGCACCGTCAACAACTACTGCTACTCTGGTGACACGTGAGAAGCAAAATCTAAAAACAAATGTAACGTTGCTGGAAAAATCTAATAACTTAAAATGGGCTGAGCTGGCCACGAAGAAGATCCTACATGCTTTAAATATACAGCATGCATATTCAGCAACGCATATACAGCTACGGAGCATGTCCCTCGATAGTAGCCACACACACACACACACACAACTCACACACACACACACACACACACACACACACACACACACACACACACACACACACACACACACACAGCAGTACAAATGAGCTGGATACTCGTCTGTTCTGTCTGCACAGCATGATGCTATAAACACTCTGGAACACAATATAGTTTTTCTTTCCTTACAGTTACTATTGTTACTACAGCAACACAGTATGCGCAAACACGACAGAATGATGCAATACAACTGTGTGAAGACACCTGCACTAACATTCACTCCATGTGTGTGTGTGTATGTGTATATGTGCGTGTATGCGTGCATGCTTGTGTTTTGTGTGTGTGTGTGTGTGTGTGTGTGTGTGTGTGTGTGTGTGTACTGACTTCCTCTGCTTCTTCTCCAGGTCGTGGTTGCGGCTCTGTTGGCCCTCCAGGTGAAGTTTGGTGTCCTGCAGTTCAGACGTGAGCCGCTGGGTCTTCTTCTTCAGCTGCGAGATGTTTCGCTGGGACTCCTCGTTGTCGGCCTGCAGGTCGGTGATCTGAACAAACACATTCACGCGACAAATCACAACTGGAGGCCAACACTTTTCAACACGATGAAAAGCCTGCTGCTGGGAATTGCACGGCAACAAATGTCGTGCAATGTGTAACGACTTGAGAGGCATCCAGACAGAAATGTAATACATACACTACATTCACAACACAACCGCTTAAAAAATAATTGTAATTTTAGTTATCATGTAATTTACAGTGGTTACGTACACCCTTGGCATCATCGGCTCATTATATCTGACATATGACATAAATCTGACGCCATATTATAAAAATGCAAATATTTGTATGGTGTACTAAAACAAGAAGCTTGGAGGTGTCTAGGTTGGGTAGAACCTTATATACTATTCACAGCTTTAATACTTCAATGAATCAATGAATTCTACAGCACATAGCATCAGGCTAATGGTGGTCCTTATATCAGAGATGGAGGCCAGTGGTTTGGGATGAGTGAAAGACTCACCCTCCTCTCCAGCTGCCGCTTGTTCTGCTGCTCCACCTCCAGCTTGTCATCACACTCCTGCTGCAGTCTCTTCTTGGTGAACTCAATCTCCCTGATGGCTCGCTCATACTTCAGCCTCCACTCACCGCCTGTCACAGCAGCACGTTCACAGTCAGCTTCATTTGTGTTTCATCTGAATATGCTTACACTTGATGCATACATGCAAACACTGGTCACAAAAGCACAGTACTCGTTTGAAATGAGGATTTCAGTAAATAAATAAATACCTCCAAACTTAATACTAGTGACAATTTCATACCAAACTTAGACGTTACCTGGGTCGCATATCCTGACTTTCCGAGACATTTTAAATGGCCAAGCATTAAAACACTTTTATGTTGTGGAAGTTCACATTAGAAACCTTAAAACCAATCCCCTTCCTGGTAGGCTTTTGCATTAAATTGTCTGCAAATAGAGTTAGTCAACTCAACAGCACTCAAAGAAACAGCAAAGTAGATGTGACTGGGATTACACAGAGAAACAGCAGAGTGGTAAGTATAACATGACACTGATGTTGTATTGATTGAATTAGTGTTGAGGAAATGCACATAATGGGGAATTTATGTGAGCCATTCTTATTTAGTACAAGTGTTACCACCCCTTCTCTCCTCAAAGTTTCCAACTGTCTAAGGGGACTAGATAATTGGAAACTTTAACCAGTTTGTAGCGCCAGAGGAAAAGTCAGGGGATCACCAAAGTCATTAGGATGTTTAATTGATGATATGTTTAATTAATAAGACACATTCAGTATTTCTATTAAAGCTATCAATCTATACTGAAGTAGCCACAAGCTACTGCACTGACAGATTTGTTTTGAGACTAAGATGTTCACCTGCAGCCAGTTTAAAGCCATTATTTCAAATTCTATTACTTCACTGAAAAAGTCAGTTTCAATCCTCTACTGACATGACTTGTTGAAATGTCACATATTGCAGTGCCAGTTCACCAGTCTAAGCTCTGCTATAGTACGACACAGACAAGTAAAGTGTGTGCCATGTCTGTTCCAACCTACGCAACATGGAGAAACTAAGTACAAAATCAATGCTACATTCACAAAGTCTGCATGTCACACAGCTGGCATCCTGCCTGCAGGGTGTTTGGAACTGAATCTTTACTTTACACTTTTAACGGATCAATTTCTAATACACTTCTTCACATCGGATATTTCTTGGCTTTTGTCATAGCATCGATCGGACACCACCCCCTACAGTTCCTGCACCTCCACTGAAGAACAGTCTGGGAGTGAATCGCTGCTATTGTCACGTCTGTGTCTATACACACAGTATGCGTATGAGCAGCTCAAACAGAGAGCTTGTGTGCAGACTCTCAGAGGTGTACACGCGACTCACGGCTTTTTTGTAAAGGTTCTGTTGACAGATTGTTCACCAAATTAAGTTATTGTTGTTGAAAGACTAATTGTGACGAATTTCTCTTTTTGTCAACACAGCTTATATATGCATGGAATATAGTCATTTCAGTGATAGAAGGATGGATGGATATGTTATTGTCTGTCACAAAGTGACAGAAATTCTCCTCAGACAAGGCTCAACAACAAACAAATAATGCACAATTAAAAGACATTTAAAAACGATTTTGAAGCTGTCAGAGAAGATTTGATTTAACTATATGGTTGTTTCTGAGGCTGCAGTTTGTGGAGTGGATTTAATTAAAATGACCAATTAGTTGACTGACAGAAAAAGAGAACAACAATTTTGAAAAATCAATTAATTGTAACTTTTAAGCAGGAATCCCAAACTTTCCCTGCTTCCAACTTCTCTAATTCAAGATATTGCTCCTTTTATCTTTTTAATATCAACGTAAATACATAGTTTGACTTTTGGTTAGATAAAAGAACTCGTCAGGTCAGGTTCTGAAAAATGGGCTTTTTTTCCTAATAATGCTCAATAAAAAAAAAAAAGAAAATCTACAGATTAATCAATATTAATTCAGATTTATTGGCTTGCACTATTGGATGGATTGCGCCTCTACTGAAAATAACTTCCCTTACTGAAAATATGTTCCCGTGTTCATGTCTATACTAACAGTAAATGATAAAAAGTGTGCATTATCGGACATCATGCAAAACTCTCAAAAGATTATCGCCAACTTGAGTTATTTTTTATTTCACTAGTGATCCCGAAGCAGAAGGCCCCAGCGGGGTATGCAATGCCAAAAACACACGGGACGCGGAAGTGCCGTCTAGCCGAGAAATTTTCATTTCGACGCCCATGTCATCCTATCTGTCAGTACACACCGCGCACTGCAGCAATCACTTCGGCATCTCCACAAGTGAAGGTGTCAAACCAGGTAGGTAATTGAATACTTAAAAATTTTTCAAAATAAAAACAGCCAGGTTAATGGTGATTTTGGCTGTCTTGACTTCTCAGCTGTGTCTAGAGTGAGACAGGGGATCAGGCACGCATGCACACACGCACGCTCAAGTTTTTTAAGCAACACAACATAAATCAGAAGTCTCATCAGATTGGTCATTTCTGCTGTGCCTGGGGCATATCTGTTATTTTTTATCCACATTGTGTCTGACCTGTGTCGTCATCGTCCATCTCTCCGTTGAGTTCAGACGCCCTGATGAGTCGAGCCTCCATCACCTCCATCTCCATGGACTCCATCTGTTTCTTCATACTGTCAAACTTGGCCTGGTGGATGAGAGAGAAGAAAGGTTTTATACGATTACGTGAACACATCCGTCTCTGTGGATTAACCGAGGAGTTCTGCAGGTAGAAGCACATTAGAGCACATTAAGTCTCAGGGGCCCACAGAGGAAAGCTTTGGTTGTTGCTGATATAGGATTGAAATGTCTCCTGCTGAGAGTAAAAACTAACTGACTATCATAGTCAGTCCCATCAGCAACAGGTGAGGATGCGGCGCACAATAGGTGTCAGGACCCCTCAGTGTTATTTTTCCAATGAATTTCTGAAAACAAGTCTGGGAAAAAATGATTGTATAAAGAACTCCGGTAATGCGTTACTGCAGCGATCGTCAACTGGCGGCCTGCAGGCCACATCCTGACAGCAAAAGCTTTCAGTCCGGCCCGCAGAATAACAACGAATTCAAAACATGTTTGTTTATCTTCGTTTGCCACTAATCTTAAAATTTGGACAAATTCTTGTAAACTTAGCTGCTGGCTAAACAAACCATCCTCTCCGCAAGAGAGGTAAATCTATGGATGTATTATAAGACCAAAACAAATCCATGTGGCTACTTAATATGCATGTGAATGACCTCTTCATCATCATTCTTGATGATGATGCATGTTGTATTCTTTTGCCACAGCATCGTTTCATTGCAAATGAGGCATAGAGGTTTAGCGTTACTGAAAGTCGGCAAAACAAATGCTAGCCTACTTATCAGTCCATTCTTCATTAAAGCTGTTGTTTTCCACATCAAATTTTTGCTTTAGGCTCTTTGATAGTGACATGTTTACCTGACAACAGGCCATTCTTCCTGCAAGCGTTTTCCACCAATCAGGACACTGCCTAGTAGGACGACGTTTCCATAATCACAGACTTTAACCATCGCTCCTCAGTGAACTGCATCCTAGTCTGAGATCATTCTCTAGTTAAGGAGCCTAGTTATCATTATGGATTTTCCATGTTTTTTAGGAGTCTGGAGTCTGGAGTCTCTTTTCGGTGAGTCTGCTTAAAGAAATTATGGAACAGAAACACACAGTCCTTTTCGACAACTTTGGAACAATTATGGGTACATTTAAGTGACAATTTACAGGTTTATATTTGTTTCTTTATGTCTCCATATTTTGTGCCATATGGTCATATTGCTGTGTTTTTATCACAATGGCCAATCACAATGTGTATAGAGTCGGTAGGCGGGCTAAACTTAATGACGGCAGAGTTACGGCGGTTCCACGTCAATTCCGTGCTACTTGAAAACAAAGACGATGGTTGCTGCTGCGGGCGAACAGCGGTCTTTCGAATCGGCTTCTGCCGCGACTCTGGAGATTTGGAGTTAAGTTTTGCCGACCGGATACCTTCTTCGTGGCTCTGCCTGGTTGTAGTGCTATCCTGTTGCGTGCAGAGGGAATTTGAAAGACAACCGTTTATCCCGCCCCTCGGATTGAACCCTGCCGATGGTGAGTTCCCAGACCCAACATCTTGATGTGGGTCTGGCTTGTCAGGCTAGTGTTCCACAGGACTGCACTGAATACATAAAGATCCCTTGTTAGCCTGTGTTATATAGCAGCCAAAAGCAGCTGATTAAGGTGAAAAGGACTAAAGAAACCAAATTCTAGCTGTGTTGTCTGTATGTTTTTGACCCATTAGATTTTGTTATTTATATTTCCTATTTCAATATTGTTCGTGCATTTTCAATCACTTTGTGACTAAAAAACTCCATAACCTCCATAAACATGGCACACACTTTACTTGTCTATGCCATACTATAGCAGAGCTTAGAATGGTGAACTGGCACTGCAACATGTGACATTTCAACATTCAATGTGTGTGTGTATAAATCTTAGTCTTGAGAGGATTGGAACCTGCAATAACTGTAATCCCAAATGCCATGATATACATGTCCCTTACAAGTGTATGGAAACTTTGAATCTACAGTGATAACATTTAACTGTAATCTTTAGCTCTTATTTTCCAGAGGACGCAATGCAATAACTCACTGTATAGAATTATCCCAATATGTTACTGGTCCATTCCAATGCAACATGCAATGAACCCTTCCCTATGGGTGAATACCCACAATGCCCCCTTGTGCCTCTCCTCACTTACGCAAGAAGAAAAATAAAATCCATCCCGCATTTCTATCAGCCTGGCCATTTGTAGGCAGCCTCTCACCGTGCTATCGGAGCAAAAAATCTATTCCAACAATGCCCAATAAAAATAGAGGAAGACATCATGTCAAAGATGTCAAATAACTGAACTAAATGGATCGAAGGAGCTTGGGGAGGGCATCGGTGGAGAAATGGCCTGACAATATAATTTCACAATTACAGTCGTCGCTGTGTGCGTGTGTGTGTGTGTATACGTGCGTGTGTGTATGAAACAGGCAGAGGGAGAGCAGAAGAAGAGAAACAATCAATGCAAAACTGGCTGGCCTGGCTGTATGGTGGAATATGTACTGAGTGCATTTAAGGATTTCGATTTAGGCTCTAATTTTTTTCAGGCCTATCTTAATACTACATTTGCATGCCATATATACAGTCCATTGAAAGAGTTAGTGGTTGGTGTAATCATTCTTCCGCCCCATAACAGCTGTGAAGGGATCCCTTCAGAGCGACTGCACTGTAAAAGATGGGGGACAATTTGCCAATGCCATATGCTTGCCAATTTACTGAGATTTTTTTTTTTTTTTTTTTTTTTTTTTTATAGGCATCTAACTTCAACATTTGTACATTTGTAGTTGTTGGGAAATGATCTCTCTCCCATAGATGCCTCAGGGTCTTAATGCATTCCATTTAACCTGACAGTGTAACATCGCCTACCGTCAGCTATAATATTCTCTCGCCTAATATCTCCCGGTCCCCTTGACCTCCTCACATTATAGCCAGGGACAGCTTTGATTTAGAAAGATGTTTTTTAAAATCTCACTTTATGTCAAACCGTTCCTTCTGTATTTCAGGCACAGTACAGCGCTGCTCCACCTGTAGCTGTGTTAATCATTTCTGAATTTGTTGTGTTTTTGTCTGCCGGTTTATCGACAGCAGTAATTGAAGCTATGTGGTCTGAAATTCTTCTTTTTACTCTTTGGTAACGTTTTTGTGAATGAAACCTGCTCGCAAACAAAGCGGAGCAGAAAGCCTCCTAAGGCAGTTAAGAGGTGCTGATTATGCTGACGATCAAATCTCACAAATGCACCATTGCTCATGAACAGCTGGCAATCACAGGCTGAAACCAGGAATTCAGTCAGGTTTAGTCAGAGTGTTAAGATAAGTATAGTGCACATACATGTTGAAGTTGATATGAATGAATGCCAACACAATTTCCTTGATTTATGAGATGTACAAATGGGAGAAAATGCCACAAAATGTTGCAGGGTTTCTCACAACTATTATGTGACTTTATGTAAACAGTAGTTTATATCCACGACATTCCACTTCCCGGGATTGCTCCGCTGCTGCAGGAATTTCCGCCGGATGCATGTATTTTCGCCAATGTCTGTTTCCTTCCGCTTTCTTTGTCTTGGAATTTTAAACTCTGGTGGATTTCTGAGGACTCTGGTTAACTGTTCCTCAGATCTCTGCAGGGTAAATCCAGACAGCTAGCTAGACTATCTGTCCAACAACTTTTGAACGTACACATGTTCCACCAAAACAAGTTCCTTCCCGAGGCTATTTTGCAGCGGCTCTGTGCCGAGCTTAGGGCTGCCCAAGACGATTGTGATTGGTTTAAAAAAAATGCCAATAAAGCACGTTTTTCTCCCATCCCGGAATGCTGTGTGGACTAGCCAGACCCTCCTGCGCAGCGTTGTGGAGGAAGGTCTGGCAAAGCGAGACCATGTGAACACTGAACTAGAACTGCTTTGGGAAAAATAGAAATGTCGGAAAATCTACTCGTGCAAATACTAACTATACAAATACTAACGTGCCCTGTATTCTAAGCATAACGGTCCAAGTAAAAAGTGTAATTGTTTCTACAACAAAAGACTCAGGAAAGACGACGTTCTGTGCTTGATCTCACCAGTATTTAACAAATTAAAGGCCACATACCTACAACCCTGGATTTTGTTGTGTTATAGGTGAAACTCTCATTTAGACAGCGAGGTTGAACAGCCCAGCAGGCTGTGTTCTCCTGCTGACTCACAGCAGCATCTGATGCTGAGCACCACACACCTGAAGGGCATCATTGATCTGCTACATGGGAATATACTGGTTAATGTGGGCTCCTGTGTGTGTGTGTGTGTGTGTGTGTGTGTGTGTGTGTGTGTGTGTGTGTGTGTGTGTGTGTGTGTGTGCAATGCAGAGCTGTAACTTTAATCAGAGTTCCATATGCACTCAGCGAGGAAGGACAAACAGCTATGACTTAATAAGTAAGGTGATGTTCTGTAAGAGGCTTAATTCTGCATACAGTATTTTGGAGTTGACCAACTGTATTTCCATTTTGGGAAAACATCCACAGCATCCTGGAAAAATCTTTTTAATGCAAACAAATGCATTAATAGGATACCTTTGGTTTTTGCCTCGGATCCCCATTAATGGTAAGGATTTTGTGCAATTGAATATTGATGAAACAATTCCATTAGAATATGACTGATTTTGATTAGGAAAAAATCAATACATACACATTTATTGCAAAACTCTTGCAAGGATCCCCTGCACTACATGCATGGACCACTGTTTGGGTTGTGGTGATCAGATTTAGTACTGTAGTTATGTTGTTAGACTTAATTGCAAAATAATTTTAAAAGATTAAAAGAAAAAAAGGTATTACGCTCCCATCAGCCTTTATAACAGCAACATCTCTGACTGTAATCAGTTCATTTCAACTGAATGGCGATTCTGTATGCCTCTGAGGCCTTGTTGCAGTTGAATGAACTGTGCGTTAGCAGCTCCTGGGTCGTCAATAATTAATGCCTAAATGTGTTGACAAAACAGCGATGTTTAAATATGAGACAGCCTTTCAGTTATCCAAGTTTAATTTTATATGACATTTTACAACATTAATACTCCTTTTGAAACATTACTATGGACTATAAAACCCCACAGGAGCAAAAGCAGGGCTGGCTGACAGCTCTGCTCTTCAATAATTCAAGCTGGTGTGCTAATGTTAAATTTATGTATAAATGAACAGACATTAAACTACATTTTACAATGTGCCTTAACTACAAACTTCATTGTGAAGTCGGAGAATATGGTTGTGTGGTAGAAAACGCCTCAGATGTCAGATAAAGTCCATAATAAAAGGACTTTGGGTTGGATTTTTTTTTTTTTACAGTTTTCAGTGGTTATGAGGAGCAATATGAGAGAGAAATGTGGTAATCATTGATCATTGTTTACGTACATTAAACCACGTTTTTATTCATTAGTAAGCTACAGGACAGTGTCTTTCAAACATGACCTGCGCGAAAAAAAAAAAAAAAAAAATGAATGCGTCATTGTACCCAGCACTTCTGGAAATGCACTTCCAAATGCACATTTCAAACCAAACTGACGCCCACGGACCCGTGACTCAATCTGGAAAATAATTCAATTTCGTATTTTTGACCCTCTGAATTTACCGTTGGATATGCCTCGGCATGATACGGGACGCGATATTACGAATCCCACTATGGCCACGCCAAGACCCGCCCTTCAATAGCGTTCACTACTATTGGCCAGGCGTCCATGCTTACATGTACAGGTCCTATCCCCTGACCAATCCCCTAACCCTAACCTTAACCACTCGAGGTGAAATGCCTAACCCCAACCAATCAAGCTGCTTCGTAGGGCGGGTCTTGGCGTGGCCATAGTGGGATTCGTAATTTTGCATACGGGACGGCTTAGGACGCTCCAGGCTGCAGCCATACCCGCCTCCACTAGACTAGAGAATAGGCTCGTTCGAGATGAGCCAGATCTGCGCAGAATCGATCACCGGCGATCGCCGCCCAATGCTTGCCGGTTAGATTTGTGTCCTACGTCATGCACACGTGGGCAACGATAATCTTACGAGACCAAGGCGGCCGCAGTTCTGAGACGCAGGTAGCGCAGTTGCTTTTCACCAACTGCAAGAGCCAGGCGGACGCAGGTGGACCCACTGCATGTTGGGAAACGCCGGCATCTCAGCTGATCGAACAGCTGATTGGTTCAGAATCGACTCAAGACGTTTTATGTAAACTTTTATATTGATTTTGAATTGGAGGGATTTTAACTGCGATTTGTCTGATTTAAAAGTTTATTCTGTACAGAACACATGTAGTGTGGCTGATAGTGACGTTTAGAAGTCAGAGAGACTAAATCTGTTCAGATTACAGATCATCTACAGTCTGTTGTTAATTAAAATCAGCAACAGATCGCATGTAGAGAATTTTGACAGCTACTCTGTCATAATAAAATCAACTGGAGACTGTGTAGGAGCTGATATATGGGTCTGATAACATTTTATTAAATCGGAATCGAACCACAGTGTTTGTGTCACTTCCTGTTCAGCCTGAATGCTGCTGGAATCAGCTGGAAAACTGTCAAACTTGATACAAATTTTGACACAGCTGCACTTTTATTTTCTTTATTTTTGAATTTGCTGTTATTTGATGTAGATAGTTAGTTGTATTTCGATACAACTTGTTACTTCAATAAATTGGAACATTTTAAGCTTGTTGCGTATTTCATTAGCATTGTGTTGGGGCGATGGGGGCAGGTGGGGCTTGAAAATTCCCCCTTGTCCAAAGTGGGGAATGACCGAAAAAGTTTGAGAACCACTGGGCTATAAACTGTTATCCATCTCTATTTGCCATCACAATAAGGTAGTTCCATTTTCATTTGCCTTAATAGAACTGCTGGGGGAAAAAAGCATCAAGTGAAGTAATGGGTCAGTGCCTGGTGTTCGACCGTTTTAGGCAAACCCAAACTTAAGAGTGAGTGTGTGTGTGTGTGTGTGTGTGTGTGTGTGTGTGTGTGTGTGTGTGTGTGTGTGTGTGTGTCTGTCTCTCTACCTGCAGGTCCTTCGTGTCCTTCTCCAGGCGAAGTCTCTCAGAAGTTTCTGTCTCCAGCAGCTGGGAGGCTGACTCCCCGGTGTTCCGCTCATCAGCCAGCTCTGATGACAGCTCTGAGATCTGGATCAACACATGAACATGCATATACACAATCACACACAGCAGAAGTCAAGCATGTGTATACTGTTTTATTAATGAATGGACTGTATTTATATAGCGCTTTTCTAGTCCTAATGACTACTCAAAGCGTTTTTATATACAAGAACCATTCACCATTTAAAACACATTCATACAATGTGGCTAAGGCTGCCGTACAAGGTGCCACCTGCTCATCAGGTAAACATTCACTCATTTACATTTGGGTGTTTTTGTTTTAGGTTTGGGCATCAATCACATTTCATTCATATGCAAGTTATATCAGTTAATACATTGGAGATAATCAGGGACATGACAGAAAAGACCTATCACATAGAATATCTGTTTTCCCCAATGGCTCCCACCATTACCATTACATTCCATTTTAACACCAGGGGTGCTTCTCTGATCAGCTGATCAGACTGCTCTGACAAACAACAGATTCAACTCAGGTGTACTACTACCCAGTTTAGATTATACTTGTGCTCTGATTCACAATCTAGTTCAAATTGAATATTGAATATGTAGTAACTGTATGTCTGACAAACAGAGGAAGCATAAAACAACTTTCCTCATTCATCCGATGCTGCTGTAGTAACGTGCACAGCACATCACATTACCTATGCAAATACAAACTGTAAGGTTTACAGCATCTGAGAATCTGTTTTGTGGTGTTCCCCAAGTTTTGGTCCTTGGTCCCATTCTGTTTGCTTTGTACGGATATGCTTCCTCTTGGACAAATCACTGCTACACAGATGATATTTAACCATACTTTTCATTTAAAACCTCCCTACGAAATTTAGGTGGCTCTATGGACCAGGCTCTGACTCTGGACCAACATGTCAAGTGTGATTTGTTCCGGTTTTTTATCCAGCTGAGAAACATTGTAAAACTTTTTACCTTTACCTCTTCACCTTTATCTCGTTCCGTCACGACTATTGTAATTGTCTTTTTTACCTGCCTAAGCAGAAAATCCCTGGATCGCTTCAAAGTGGTCAACATGCTGCTGCAGAGCTTCTGACCAGGCCCTCCTAAGGCTCACAGATTTTGATTTCTCTTCAATGGCTCCCCATCAATTTCAGAATTCCATTCAATATTCTTGTGAGCTCTTATAGAGCTCTGCATGGTCCTGCCTACAACAAAGAGCTACTGCAGTTCAATATTACAACAGGTCTGCCTACAACAAAGACCTACTGCAGTTCAATATTACAACAGGTCTGCCTACAACAAAGAGCTACTGCAGTTCAATATTACAACAGGTCTCCGAGGTCCTCTGATGAAAGGTTTATTGGTTGTTCCTCGCTCTAGACTCAAGCCAAAAATAGCATGTGCTTTTGAGGTTGAGGCTCCTAAACTTTGGAACTCTTTCCAATTGGAGTTACAATCTGTGGATACCTTTAAAAAAAGTCACTTCAGATGACGGCTCAGAGGAGAGGATGTCACACATTCTCTAAAAATGTGTTTCTGTAAGGAAATGAGGTAACATTTAAGACAAATGAGAAGCACCCACCAATATCACATGTACAGACACCCTGCAGCAAGTTGAGAAGTTAAAGGTCAGCAGAAAAAGTATTTTATACCATATACATATTCATTTTCTTTGTTTGTGTAGTAATATTGTTTGTGTATAATAGTGTATACTGTAGGGCTGCTCCATCTTAGTCGATTAGTCGACTAATCGGTCGTTTTGGTCTTAGTCAACTTAGATTTCTTTAGTCGATTAGTCATGTTTTATGCTTTTTTCACACTGAATGACTTATTTCCAAGAAACGTACGAGCACATCTCTGTTAAACACAAGAATTAAAGTGGTGCTTTTGCATGACTCTTTGCGGAGAAACTCAGATTTACAGATCTGTCGATCCAATCAACTAATCGATTAGTCAATACAATTGAATGAGTGTTAGTCGACTAAGAATTTCTTCAATCGAGCACAGCCCTAGTATACTGTTTACTATACTGTATATAGTGTAATGTGTCTAGCTTTTGTGGTCTTCCTACATTCTGAATTATCATACTAACCAGTGCCTGAAGTGGAACAAAAAAGGTTCTGGTACTCTCTTGCATTGGCAAATCATTATGACATTTGAGATTTCTACAGTGAAAAACAAAACTTTCATTGCTATTTATTAACAACATAAATGTATGTATTTATTTGAACAAGTCGTGTGTGTGTGTGTGTGTGTGTGTGTGTGTGTGTGTGTGTGTGTGTGTGTGTGTGTGTGTGTGTGTGTGTATGTGCCTGTGCATAGATTAAACTTGCCTGCTAAACTCATTGCGGGATGCTCTATCTGCTATTTTGGCTGCCTTAATGTGTGTTTTCAAATCTCTGTGGTCTTTAAATTTTTTGCGCAGTGACAGCTGTTGCTTTGCCTTGTCTGAACCAAAGGCTTGAATTAAACATGCTCTACATTCTCTTGACAGCTTCAGTCCCCTCTCTTTCTGGCCAGCAAGTGACGGGATGCTGTTACATGTTTTGCAGCCCAGTTTGTTATCTTTAAAAACGAGCCAGCTGTTCGGCGGAGCAAAACTACATAATTTGGTCCCTTGACCAACAGTCAGGCCATCCATGTGTTTCGTTACTCACGTTATTGTTGACGTCGGTGTCATTGACTAAGGTAACATTAAGGTTGGTAGCTGCAGACTCCTCATTAACGCTAGCAGTTCCGCTCACATCAACGTTAAGATCTGAGGTAAGTCACGTAGTGCCCTCTTGGTAGTGTAGTTTATGCAACGTTAGGGTCATTAATCTCTCTGACACTGACGCTTTCTCTGTCAGTGGTAGAGTACCAGCTACATGCAAGAAGTAGCAGCAGGCAAGAAAAAGTTCAGGTATGTAAAATGTAGAAATGCCGGTACTGTGTACTGGTGAGTACCGGCCCACTTCGAGCACTGATACTAACCATATAAATCTTTTACAACTATATTGTATTCAACTGTGGTCAAGCCAGTTAAGCAAATTTTAATTATTTCATCTAATTTTTTTGAGAAAAGATTCTTCATATGAATTCTTTATATATATATATATATATATATATATATTTTTTTTTTTTTTTTTTCTTTTTCTCAGAGTTCTAAGATGATTCTCAGACATGACCCGAATCCTGTTTGTCTGTTTGTGTATGTTTACCCGGCTCTCAAGGCGGTCGCTGTTGAGTCTCAGCTCGTTCCTCTCTTTCTCCACCTTCTCCAGCTTCTGCTTCAGGTGCTGGATCTCTTCCTGAGAGGGAGAAGACAGAGGATGTTAATGACAGACAGACATGATGGTGGGGACACATGATGTGGGTAAGGGTTCTGTGTTGGTACTTCTTGACCTCAGTTCTGCATTCGACACAGGACACCATCATATCCTGATTAAGAGGTTACATGATTGGGTGTGCATATCAGGCAAAGCTTTAGGCTGATTTTCATTGTATTTTACTGACAGAAGTTTCAACGTCTCTATTGGAGACTTTGTGTCTGATTCTCTTCCACTGTCCAGTGGGGCCGCACAGGGTTTGGTACTGGGGCCCCTTTTATTCTCTTTATATTTGGTCATGAACAGATTTAATATCGCATACCATTTATATGCGGATAATATCCAGCTCCCAGACTCATAAGCTCGATCTCTTAGGTCTAATTTGCACATGGCTTAAGACTAGTGTTAATTTCGTCAAACGAGACGAGACTAAATATGTTCGTCAATGACCTTTTTTTCCATGACTAAGACGAGACGATGACGAGACTGCGCCAATGTCCAAAAACGCTGACTAAGACTAAATTAACATGCATTATTGTTGACGAAAAAAGACGAGACTAAAATGTTTTGCATAAAATAAAAATTAAGATAAAATCGCTCTTCATTTTCGTCTACAATCGTCTCTACTTTTTCATCATGAGATAGAATATTCAGCTGATACTGAGACCCGGTGCTACGGCACCTAAACGGACGTTAGAGTCAACCAAAACATCGCTGCACGGGGCGCTAGTTAACACTACACTTGGCAGCAGGTAACGTTAGCCTACCGTTAGCTAGCATTTGGATTTAACACAGTTAAAATGCTGACAACTAAACGGTGTAAAGGTCTGTCTCTATTTCCAACACAAGACGTACGACAGTCTGCAGCTGCCGTTGTCTGAAAATCAACACGTTACGTTCACTTGAAATAACGCCTCACCAGTTTCGTGCTGCATTTATTTTATTGTAAAATATCCTTTCCCCATGCAGTGGCTGTTTTTGTCGTTTACTGGTGAAATAAGGAAGAGGCTCAATATTTATATAACTTTATAGCATTTATTTATTTTTATAACTATTTGACTGAAATGGTTATCACAAATAATTTATTTAAAAAAAGACTAAAATGTTTTGACTAAAACTTGACTAAAATGGCAAGACTTTTAGTCGACTTAAACTTGACTAACAAAAACTTTTGGCACAAGACTAAGACTAAATTAAAAATAGGTGACAAAATTAACACTACTTAAGACCCATGTTGATCGAGCCTTTTGAGTCCGTAGCACCTGAATGCTCTGCCTCCACCCTTACGGTCTGCCACTTCTTTGGATTCTTTTAAAAGTCAGATAAAGACCTACCAATTTAGAATGCTGTTAGGTTAACCTGTCTGCACTTTATGTTTAATTGTCATTTTAATTGTGTACTGTGTGTTTGTCTTATGTATTGTGTTCTCTTGTATGTTTGTTATGCCATGTAAAGCACTTTTTGACTGAATCTGTGAAAAGCACTTTATAATTAATTTTACTAACTTACATAAAAAGCAATAATGCTGACTTCTATAAGTCTATTTCAGTAGTTGTGACTAAAGAAAACAACAACAATTTGTGTGTTTGTGTGTGTACTCACATCCTTGCCGCGGATCTGTTCCTCAGTGAGTTGCACCTCTATCAGAGGTCTGACAGTGGTGAAGAGCTTCCACCATGGCCAGCCTTTGACACCGCGATTCTTCTTTATGTTCTTCTGGATGCAGCGGATGGCCAGATCCTGGATCTGTCACACACACATTCAACAATGTAAGGCAGAGGAAGAACACAAGACTGAACAGTTGGTAATGCAATAGCTGTAAAGAGCTTTTGTTGTTCTCAGGGTAGCATACTGCATTTACAACTGCAACCAAAATGGCGCTGGGAGGTCTCTCTATGTGCTTATGTGTCTATAGAACAATGTGGATGTAGTGTTCCATCAGTGGGATAATACACAAACTTTTATTTACCACTTTCCATAATTGTGGCAAGCCACAAAGTGTTAATTCGGTCAATGAGAGAAAAACATTATTTTTGAAAAGGCAGTGTGTGTCGGGGCAGTTTGTTTACATACATTTTTCAAAAGCCCTTACAGTAGTTGAGTGTCCAGTAAAATGAGAGCTTTGTCTTCAGGCTACCTCTTCACCACGACAGTGTGATGCTATGCCCACAAGATAATAAGACACTGAGCCAGTAACGTAGTGAAACCAACAGCAGTTTGTCATGCAAAATCAAAATGATAATCAAATGGGTTCAGATGGTTGCACTGAGAAAGTTTTGTAACATTTTGAATATTTCTTCATGGGAAAATCTTTTTTTTTTCATTAGTCAAGTCATTGGGAACATGTCCAAAGCACGTGCCTTGGCCTATCTCTTCTATCTGAGAGTAACAGCATGACTTGTTGAAAACACTGTGATGACATGATTTGGTTGGACTTTTTATTTACACCCGTTCAAGCAGCAAGAGGTTACCACTGATGCCAATTTAACGGTATCTTAAAGTATCTTGTACTTTAGTACATTCTTTCTGTTGATATACTGTGATGCGGGCCATGTTGACCGGATGTTACAATTTTCACTTGTGGATCTTCAAGCAAATATGAGGGAGGTGAATACAATTAAAATGATTGAGCTGACCAGGGGATCCTCCAAAATAAGACATGTGCAGCAAATCTACTACTTCCATGAAAATCAAGATTGTTCTCTGACTGAGACTCTCCAACACAGCCACCATTTATAGAATCAAACCAACACAACCTTTTCTCAACCACTTTCTTCGAGGCAGGAGATGCCTAACAACATGAAGTTTGAAAGATTAGTCAGCACTCACCAGCCCCATCACACATGCCTAAAAATGATCAGTAGTTTCTTTTACTTTGACATACACGTGCGCACTATCTCGGACAGACGTGCTAACGTTTCAAGCACTAATGAAACCATCAATGTCACACTGGCAGCTTGATGAGGAGGCATTAAGAGAATTATTCTCTAACTGCAGGTAATTTGAAGAGCCATTCATAACGCTCTCTCTCTACAGAAAAGGCTGGCATGACTGGGAGGTCCTGATACAGAAATGTTGCTCATCAGAGAAAAAAACCCTCTCTCTCTTTTTTCTTATTTATTTTAGAAATGTTCTTGTAACTGGAAAAAGTTCTGACCAGTAACTGCTTTAAAAGCATGTGGAGACGACGGAGGGCAGGGGAAAGATCTATGTGGCAGCAGTGTGGCAGGATGAAAGGAAAGATCAGCAGCCTTGAAGAGCAGAATGAGAAACACTGACCTGGGCCATTTCACTCTAATCTTCATCTGAACACTTCATGTCCCATTCCCACACTCCCCCTGACCTGCACAGGAAAACACTATTCGCTCAAGCTTCCACTCAGAAAAAAGGCAACTTATCTTATTTAAGGTTGATTCAATTTTACTTTTTCATGTCCAAGATAAATAATTTTGTCAAACAGTTGTTGCAGTAAATTATTAAAACTTGTTTCAAGTTATGATATTCAATCTACTTTTCAGCTGGAGGTGAGAAGAAGTCCGAGAAGTCTGACAGGTAGTCAAGGGTTGCCTTTGTAATAAAACTAGGGTTTTATTTCAGAATCAAATCCCGCCTTTCGTTTCGAATCTAGAAAGAGGCAGGTTGCTGCATGTTGTACACGTGCGCATGCTTCGTCTCAAAGTTTACATGCACTGGACACTGTATACCATGGATCTCTGAGGTTCTGGTTCTGGTCACTGGTTTTAAAGCCCTCACTCACCATTGTGAACTGTATGAACGTGTTGGATGGCCTTCTCTATCAACACAGAGACTTCAACACTGGCATATCTTCATAGACAAGGCTATTTTAGGTCTACTTCCATCCTACCTTCTGACCTATATCAGTGTAAATAGTACCGGGACTTACAATCTTCGTTCCCAGGATCTTTTCCTTCTGTCTGTTCCCAAGGTTGGAACTGCGCTGGGGGAAAAGGCGTTTAGGTTTGCTGCTCCCTCTATATGGAACGAGTTACAGAAATCCATGAAACTTAATGAGCTGCTCTCATTGGTCGCTTTAAGAGGATGTTGATTGACTTGGAGGCAGCCACATGTGTGCCTGCATACGTTTTGCCTGATGTGTTTAGGATTGCGGTTGACTTTTAGGGATTTGCTGTTTCAGTTTTATGTTTTAAGTGTTTTTGTGTATTTTGTGTTTGTATGTACAGTATGTGTGGTTGTAGTGCTGCCTGTCTTGGCCAGGACATTCTTGAAAAAGAGATTTTTAATCTCAATGAGTCTCTTCCTGGTTAAATAAAAAGGTAAATAAAATAAAACAATTTTCGGCCTGAAAATATAGCCACACAGCGCTCCTCTTCCTCTCTGGTCTGGGTGTCCTCCCCCAGGCTAATAAAGACTTCATTACCTTCATTCTGATTCACCAATTTATGGTGGGAATACCTTTATTAATCATATAGGAAGGAAAACACAGATGACATTCAAAATATATTAAAAATGTAATCAAATATAAACCAGTAAGGGGGCTTTCACATCAGGGACCTTAGCCTGGATCAGAAAAGTTGACCCCAAAGCAACGAGGACAAAATTAAATAGGCTACTTATATTTGTCTTAAATGTGCGGTGAAGGGAAGATACTGGCGTTAGCGTAGGTGGAGCATTTGTATACCTGCGTGTCACCTAGAATACACCACTGGCTCAAACTATGATGATGAGGTTTGTTTCATGTATCAATCGCTCCACACATAACATTACTGTAGCTGATGTTTTCTTCTGCTGCTACTTTAAGTCTCTTGAATGGAGCAAAAACTTCAGCAGACATTCAAGTCAAATGTACGTCACCATTTGTTCGCCAAGTCTGTTTCCGTTGCACTTTTTTCGATTGCATTGCGCTCTTATCAATATACCAACCTTTCCACCTCAGCCAAGCGTACCGATGTTTTTGCAATATTAAAAAAAAAATCTTTTAAAATTCCTCTTTCCACTAAGGTTTTTTTTATGCGCAAATTGAAAATATGCATTAAAACAGGTGGATGGAAACGCAGCGTCATGCTGTGTAAGCCCCGACTCTCTGCATGCCTGGCCTACTTACACTTACACTTTAATGCAGCTAATTAGAACGCACTAGCAGAAGGTAAAAACCTTTGCTCATCACTCATTAACACCTACATGAAGAATATTAACATAAAGATTGGGCATGCTGTGGCAGAAGTAAACAGTGGTCACAGAAGCGACAGAAGAATAAACTGTAATGACGTGTGCGTCTACCGCTGTCCTCTACCTCTCCTTTACACCTGGCACGCACTCACGCACTCACGCACGCACAGCAGCCTCTGCCTGAGCCCACCTGTTCCCAGTGGGGGGGGGGGTTTCTGTCTTTAGGCAACTATTTAATTAGGCTCAGTGTTGGTTGGCTGGCAGTAGAATCCCCCATGCTCCTCCACTCTCAACTATTCCCCATGAATGTCAAAGAGACAGAGAGAGGAGAGACAGACTGCAGGGCTTCAAAGAAGCCAGCGGATCTTTTCTATTTGTCTATTCCCCCATGGCGAGGCACAGTCTTTCTTTCTCTATCTTCCCTTCCTTTCTCCCTTTACTCGTTCTCATTCTTCCTCGCACATATTTCCCGGAGTGCTTTGAACGCGGCTCCCCCTGACGGGGAGAGAGAACTTGGAAGGAAGCGGGAGACGTTCCCCGGAGCAGGAATAATACAGACGAGACGGAGGAACAAACTTATTGATTTTATGTTGAGGCAATATAAAGAGGGTCTGAGAAAATTTTAATCTACCTTTCTGAGTATATGGTTGTTTATCGAGGACTAAAAAAAACTACAAGTTAGCACAAAACAAATGAAAGTTTGAATCCAAACGTGACAATGCAAATGGGACAGATTTGTGACACAGTTTGAGAGAAGATAAAGATTTGCTACACGGTCAGTTTGAAATTCGTGATGACTTTTCTCACCCGCTGTCGAATAAATAAGATGGAGAACACTGGGGAGAGTTTGCGGTGACCTTCTAATGAATGCAGATGCTGGTGACTGCTCCACTCTCACTTTTCTGGATTTAAAGTCATAATTCTTAAGATTTTCATTAAATCGAACCCAATTTTTTACACAATGAATGGTCAGCATTTTACCGCATCATCCATTCTATATGTTTACATTCTGTAATTACCTATCACCTCAGTGAGGAGATCAGAAAGTGCAAATCCGTACAGCAAAATCCACTGAGTCTTGAGAGGAAAATGACTGCAGCGAGGGATGCAGAGGTGCATTCAAAAAGCCACTAAAGTGTGAGTGTCTTCTTATCTTCCTGAGACTGAATCCCTACAAAATACACATTGGCAACTGGTTGCGGTCACAAGGAAAGGCACCCAATTCCAAACTTCATCAATTGCATGAGATTACTATTGACCCCGAGAGATGAGGCTCAAAGTGAGTCTTCTGGAGGACACAGAGAGAAGGGAATCCCAAATACCCTTGGAAAGTCATTTCAGTTGGCAGGCCGGAGCCCAGTGCAGAAGGAAAGAATAAACTGAAATGATAATAAAAGGAGAACGGGGATCCAAAGCTTAATCTCTACCAGTCACACACACACAAACTGTGCACCAAATGAACGGTGTGTTCACATGAAGAAACCTCCACAAACAACATCACAACTTCTGTGAAGTAACATACACACAAAGTCAACAGATCCCCACTGGCACCCTTCAGTCAGCACACAGCAGCAATGTTTTCCACTTGTTAGGCTCACTCTGGTGGAAAAACACAGACGCAAAATCCTTTACAAGGGCAGGATGTGAGGCACCCAGAAAGCTCATTTGGCTACGATGTAATGTAATTCCATGGGTTCAAACACTTTCATTTCACTGTGTAGTGTCCAATACGTCTGAAATGCCACGATGGTCTTTAGATGACACATGAACACAGAATACAGCACTCGCCCACTACCCATAGACTGTAACAATAATGGACCAAGCTTCCCTTAAAAGTGAAGCCAATGCGGAAGTGCCTTAAACCTGCATGGTATCTAACTTCAACTGGGCGACTCCACTGACTCCAAAAAGAAGTCTGTTTCTATAGAAGTCTATAGGAAAATGAGCCTACTTCTCACTTGATTTATTACCTCAGTACAGTATTTTCATAATGAGTTTATGGTCTCAAGTCGTATTCAATACAGCACGATGTTCATTAAGTAAATGATGGTCCCATTTAGTATTGTAAAATAGGCAGGGGATGCTTGTCCTTGTCGCTGCACTAGTGACTTGGGTGTGGACATAATCGGGACTACAGGTGGAAATTAGCATTTATGCTATAACCTAAATAAATAAATTAATACAACATTTTTTTTAAACAAATAATGATCAAAGAGAACTGTGAAGCAGCAAGTAAAGCTACTACAGTTCTCTTGATCCAAACATGGATTTGGAGAATCTCTACATTGACAAACTCATTTACAGCACAAGTGTGCAGTTGCGCTTGCAGGCCCTAATTGTTGCCCATAATCGTAATAATCTGTCAAAATGCTGTCAATGTATTAATCTGAAAGGGCTTCTGAAAAACCGCAAACAAGACTGGAGTCTTTGGGATAATTAAGGTCCCATAAGTGATACATGGGTCGTGCTCATTTTCAGGTTCATTCTTGTATTTTGGGATTCTACTAGAACATGTTTATATGCTTTAATGATCAAAAACAGTTTATTTTTTTTCCACTGTCTGTCTGAACGCTCCCTTTTAGCGTGTGTCTCTTTAAGCACCGCTCCTGAAAAAGCCCAGTCTGCTTTTATTGGTCAGCATTTCCTGGTCTTCTGCATCTGCACTTTTGGAGTCTCTGCACCATCATTGCAGCCAGAGAATGACTGTTACAGCACTGTAGCAGCACTTTCTACCTATATATTAGCCTAGAAATCTAGATGCACCCTAGCGGCAGCAAATGTAATTTCCAGCCAGGGTCAGTCTAGCAACTCTCCGTTGGCTTGCAAGCTGGAAAAAAACTAATTCTGGTCATGCCAATCACATTGTGTATAGAGTCGGAGGGTGGGCTTAACATAAGGACGGCAGAGTTGCGATGGTTCCGTGTGAATTCCCTGCAACTTGAAAACAAAGAAGATGGCTGCTGCTGCTGGCAAACAGCGGTCTTTTGAATTGGACTTTTCAAAGACTCGGAGTTAAGCACTGAATCATTCTTAAAAAAGGAAGATGTGTTCGGAGTTTTTGCCGACCGGATACAGGAAAAGTTTAATCTATCAACTAGCGTTGCTCTGGTTGGCTATGAGTGCAGAGGGAATTTGAAAGACAACCGTTTATCCCGCCCCTCGGATTGAGCCCCGCCAATGGTGAGTTCCCAGACCCAACATCTTGATGTGGGTCTGGCTTGTCTTTATATAGTTTACTTGCAACATCACAACCGCATGGAAGTCCTGACGGCTCATTTAAAGGCACAGTTTCTGAATACGGGCTGTGTGCGTTTCTCTTTGGATTGAGAGGTTTGATACTTTCACAGTAAGTATACAGCACGTCAACCTGCTTTATAATCAAAAAAAGTGGAAATCTCACTTTTAACCATAAGGGACCTTTAAGTAAAGAAGAAGAAGAAAGAAGACTTTAGCTAATGTTTAAAGTGCCTACAATAGATATCTTAATAAGAATGTATAAAAAAATGTGAAAAGGTCTCTGGTAGTGATGAACCTGCAGGGAATTATCATCTGAATCTATACGGAGCTTTATAGATAGTTTCAGCTCATCTGTTTGGCCATGACTTTACAGTTCTGCTTCCCTCTCAGCGCTGTAAAAAGCCACGCTATACTACACGCTCAGCAGAAAAAAAGACACCTCTCCTATTTGTAACAATGTTATTGCAAATAGTACATAGTATTCATATAGAGCTTTGGCAATACTGTATATGAATATGGCCATGCCAATAAAGCAGGAAGGATAAGTGTAAGGTTGAGCAGACTGATAATGTGAGGAGAATGATATCCCACAGCCAAAGACCAATACTAAAGTGGTTGAAGAAGATACAAGAACAGTGGTAGAATCCCGGTGGAGAGGAGACTGACATCTGTCCATCCAATCAGGCCTCTTTTGCTTCAGCAGACTGACGGCTGATCACCAGGGAACTGTGATCTGAAGCATCAGTCGGGGGGGGGGGCAGGCAAATGACAAGGAGTCACTCACCAGGAAACCGAACAAGCAGCTCAGTTCATCTCAGAGGGAGTTATTTCACCACTGCCAGCATTTTGCTCTCTGAAGAGTTCCCAAGTATTTTAAGTGCTTTCCCGAACAGCTAATTGAGAACAAATGCCACAGCAGCTCGGTCTTACATCTTAACACCAGAAAATAAATAAATAACACGAGGCAAAGCTCTGGTATTTTGTTAACCATGTTAACTGCGTGGGGCCAGCAGATAAAACCACCTTTAAATTCTCCATGTATGACGCTAGGGCCACAGATTACATACAAAGGATAGACAGAAAGTTACAAAACTGCCTTCAACCAGATACCCCTCCAATATATACCAGTATAAAGCTCACGGTGTTTGTTTTTGTTGATAATGGGTTTGTATTCTGTGACATCTCACTTTTTTTTACTTTTTTTCTTTTTTTTTTAATGGCCAATAATTATATAATTATATAATATTGTTTATTGCCTTTATTGACACGACAGATTAAGTCATGAAAGTGGGAGAGAGAGGGGGATGGCTTGCAGCAAAGGGCTGCATGTTGTTGGAACCAAACATGCGGCCGCTGCAACAAGGACTGAGCCTCTGTACACGGGGCACGCGCACAACCAGGTGAACTAACCATGCGCCCCCTGTCTCCCTGTATATCTGATGTTTCGCCTATATTCATTACGGCTACCATCACCCAACAGTTGGTCCTGTTTGAAATGAGCTCTTTATCAAGTATGCCTAGTTTTATACTGCAGTACAGATGAGGCTACAATGATGAACCATGATGGACTCTTCAGATGTGTTACAGTGAACCTAGCCACTATATGCAGCAGCCTTACCTTCCTCTTCTTGAAGGCCTGCCTGGACAGGTATCCCCTGCAGGCAGCCTGGAACAGAGAGATATTCCTCCTGGTCTGAACGTCTCGCTGCTCCTCCAGCCTGGACAGAGTCCCCGCTCTGAAGAACACCTGCGGGGGGGAGAGAGAGAGAGAGAGAGAGAGAGAGAGAGAGAGAGAGAGAGAGAGAGAGAGAGAGGTAAGGCAAAGTCACACAGTTCTTTACTTGGGAGAAGTTGATTTCACACTAGTCTCGCATTGCCAAACATTCCTCCACAGCGCTGGAGAAAGGTCTGGCTAGTCCACATAGCATTCCAGATTATTGGCATTTTTTTTAAACCAATCACTAACGTCTTGGGTGGCGCTAAGTGCCGGACAGTGTGCCCAGTGCCGCTGCAAAATAGCCTCGGGAAGGAACTTGTTTTGGTGGAACGTGTATGTTCAAAAGTTTTTATTTGTGCAACAGTAAACTCAGATTGGACAGATAGTCTAGCTAGCTGTCTGGATTTACCCTGCAGAGATCTGAGGAGCAGTTAACCATAGTCCTCAGAAATCCACCCGAGTTTAAAATTACAACACAAAGAAAGAGGAAGGTAACGGGCATTGGGGCGAAAAGAGTGACATCCGGTGGAATTTCTGGTGGCACCGGAGCAATCCCGGAAGTGGAACGTCGTGGATATCAACTAAGACACACATACTGTGGCTACATACAACTGCAAAAAAAATAATTTATTAGGGAATATTTGTGAGTTTTAACTTCAAGACTTTAGACTTTGAACAGCAATGTTGAGCGAATGAGAACTTGCTAGGATTTCTAGTGGGATGAAATCCACTTGAAATCCTGTAGGTTTGTGAGAATACTTTTAAGCTCCATGTTGACATGGTTACATTTGAAGAAAACGTAGAAAATGTAGATGAAGCCAACAACAACAGTAAGAGTTTTGTAAACCTGTAAAAATCATCACTGATCGAGCTGCAAACATACAGGACATTCTGCATGAATTGAAAATTGTCCTCTTTGGCACACAGACAAAATCAGTATGGACCTCTGCCAAAATAACAGAGCGCTTATAAATGGAAACATGCCAACACTGCACTTATCAATTTCACAGAGAAGTCTATATCCAATTACTTTCATGTATACAACAGCTTCTGAATTCCATTACTTTATATCCTCCAAATATTTACCATGACCAACCAAGTCTTTCATTTCTCCTGCACATCACTGACCTCCGACATGCAACTGGCATAGCACCCAGGTAGAACTGGACTCTAAAGCTAGTTAAGACTAAAGCTTGATTTACGGTCCTGTGGAGGCTCCACGCAGAGCTTTCGCCGTAGCCTCCATAAGTGGCCTGAAGTTTATACTTCTGAGTTGGTGTGTGCGTCGATCTAATGGCAGGGCCGGCATGTGTGTGTGTGGTGCGGTGTGGCAGAGCGAGTAAGAGAGTGACGTGATTAGCTTCGGAGTAAGTAGCAACTCTAGAGTCATAGTGAGAGAAACAAAGTGTCTCCCCTGTGCTTTCTGACCACGGTGGGAAATCTGTAGCAGGAAAAGTTAACCCTCTCCTTGATTTCATGTTGTTTATGGAGACGGAGAAGCAGGAAATGAGTCGGGGGAAATGCAACGCTACCAAGCCACGGCCAAGCGACGTGACGTGTAGTTACATTTTTAAGAGGTGCAACTCAGGCTACGGCGTAGGGTCCGGCGTAGGTTCGTGTTTCCACGTACCTATGTACGTAGCCACGGCATTGATTTTACACAGAGGCATAAATCAAGCTCAAGCGTGCGTCCTGTTGAAGGACTGTTATTAAATGTTTTGTTGTACTGCAAGTCAAAACTATGGATGGCCTGACCTGGATCAGACTTCTTTATTATTGAGTATTTCACTTGAGTAAAGATACCGTGTCCGATCCAGTATTTATTTGTAATATATTCCCGTCCATTTTTTTCCCAACACACATGGGCCATTTGACCCAGGTCAAACGTGTCACACAGACTGAAGAAGTAGTCAACAAGGTGTGAATGTACCGATGCAGGAAGTGAAAGTGATTAAACTGCTGCTCTTTTGAAGTTGACGTGCATTCGTGCAGAGAAATAAAACAGCGACGTCATGACGGGTCGCCCGGCCCGCAATGACGGACATCAAGACGCCACTGGTGGCTGGCTCACAGAGAAAACAAAGAATCGGGTGTTTTGACAATTCCGCTTGCCCATCTGATGCTCTCAGCTCTGGGACTCATTACTAGACTACTCCTGAACCACACCACACTCTAGCCATGCTTTGTCTACTGCTGCCCAGTGTGACCAGCACTTTGGCTGACAGCACTGTAGAAGCCGAAGCAGGAAAAACACTCCGTAGTGTGTTATTTGAACTGGCAAAATGCGAAGGCTGAAGTGCACAAGGCTGAGTGTAGTGAGTAGGGGACCTCAGATCTGGAACGAGCCTGATGAAAACTTGAAATTGTCGCATTCTGTCTCCATCTTCAAGAAAACAATCCTTATAACATATGATTGCTGAATATCCTTTGAGTGTTATATATGTACTGGGGTCGTTTGTATTTTGTGGTATTTGGCTGTGTTGAGTCTATGGTGTATTGCGTTTTCAGTGTCTGGATATTTTCTGTTGTATGTTTATACTTATCGGGCCCCCTACAAAAAGCTTTTAGTAGCTTATTTGGGGTTCACCATTTCACGCGGCCTACATACGATCACTGTACCTTCTGAAATTGTGTTTTAATGACACAATGATGACGTGAGAGAATAATGTATTAAAACACTACTTAATGTTCTGACAGGGATCGGGGATCACAGCAGCACATATTGAAGCAAAATCATTTGAATTTGATTAGTTACATTATTTTTGGGAGATGCCACGCAGATCATCTGTCAAATAGCAACCAATAAGTGTTGAGGGCTCAGCAGTGTGTATGTCGAAGCATGACTTACATTTGAGCCAACTGACAAACTGCAGACCTGTTCATGCTGGCAGGTCATTGTTCAATCTCGCTAAATATGCCACCTAAAATATCCTGCAATGTGTTGTGCTTATTATTATTTGTTCATTTCTTGCCTGTCCTGAGGACCTATCTCAGTGATTTTGCTGGCCTGATGATTATAGTCTTGTCCAGAAACATTCCTGTGCCTTTCATCTCCTTTGCTGATGATTTGGGCAGCAGTAGTGCTTCTTTTTGAATGCCAATAAGTGCACAATTTCATTTTTGGCTGTAAAAAGCCACGGCGGGCTGACACTGGGCCCCTGTAAAAGCCAATCATAACACCTCTAACTCCGTCTAGATCATTTGTGTATCTGGGGACAGACATTGCTCTGTTCCTCCGCCCTGAATTAGCTGGCAGCTCTTTGTGGAAGTAGATTCATTAAGCAGAATCTGAGTGACGCTTTGTCCTTCAGAGGATGTCACTGTTCCTAACTGTAATTTTCAAAATGGCTGGGCAGAGGAGAGTGTATAGTCTGGAGTATGGCCGGAAATTAACATTGTTGTTTAGATGGCATATGGACCTTATGATTTAACTACTTTACAATGTTGAACTGTGTATGATATACAAAAACGTAGCAATTTTATATCATTTCTTTATTAAAATTAGCTTTTTTTCTCATGCAGTTTCCTGTATTTATACATGAGAAGAACATCAGGTTCTTCTTTGTTCATTTATTATAAAAATGCATTTAGCAGAGAAATGTTCTAAAGTAAGTTATCCAAAAAAGAATTGTCAGAACGGAACTCCAGTATGGTACAGGCTCTGGTGGCTTAACATTTCAAATGTAACCTAGGCCTAGTTAGGAGTACATTATGGGTGGTGGAGAACAAGCGAGTGCTGTGGGCAGATTATGTCAAACTAGCCTTGGAGGAGACACATCTGGTTAACATGAACTGCTGTGCTCCTTGGAGACCCATTTGTCAGTGTAGGGATGGTGTATTGATATCAGGCAGAGAGCCACAGACAAGTTGGCAGTGAACCACAGGGCCAGTTTGGCAGTGAGAGGGGGCTCATCTGCCAGCCACCTGCACAGTCCACACTAGGGATGTAACGGTATGAAAATGTAACCTCATGGTTATGGTGACCAAAATGATCACGGTTTTTGGTATTATCGCTGGATTTTTAAAAGTGTGTTCAATGTGTTCAGAAAGCACTGATAGGCCTACACAAGCTCAAATAATTTCAAAAAGTGTAACAGGATAACTATGTTCAATCAACTGTGCTTCGGCATTCTTATAATAACCAACATATGCCCATTCTTCAGACTTAGTCCCCTTAGAGGGCCGATAAATGTCCTGAGCGCTGTCATCTCCTCCTTCCACCATGATTCCTACTTCAAGAAACGCACGTTGTAGGCTACGCAGTGCGCCTGCACGCCAACTTCAGGAGACTCGGATGATGCTGGGAAGGATTAAACACACGGTTTCCACACTGTGGTAATCCACCATAATAATAATAATATATAAAAAAACAGATAATTCTTATCGTCAACATTTTTATCGTGGTTTAGCGTTACACCGGTAATCGTTACATCCCTAGTCCACACTTTGTGTGTCATGGGTAGGGTTGGTTACCGAACGTGATACCTTTCAGGGTAATGACCGAATTACGTTGGTACTACTGAGTAGTGATTCGCGTTAAATCAATCTAAATTTCAATACCTGAAGCGTGTAAGTGCGAGCTTCTCTCTAAATGTGAAAGGTACCCAATAGTCATAGGTGATGATAATCATTCCAACATCAAAATGAAGGTATACATATACTGAGTCTGACTTAATGTCCCGCCCACAACACTATCCGGCTATCTTTTAACGTGTATCATGTTGAAAGTTTCTCATTTATTAAATAATTGCTTATAGCATTTAAACAAAGTTTTGTTTGGAGTTTTTAACATTCCAAAATCTTAATTTTGACTTAAAGATTTTCATTGTCACTGTAAATGCATATTGGTTCCAAATATGGGTTATGGTTTTCATTAAGTACTAATAATTGGTATGTGTATCGGCTTTGAAAACAACAGTATTGGTCGATCCCTATACAGTATGTATCTATCGACCAGCCCGACTTGGCAGGTACCTGTTGTAGCAGAAGATGTGACTGATTCAGAGTAATGTGATGGGCCAGTGTAATAATCATATGGTATTCTCCACTTTGATGCAGCTCATTTATTCATTACTCAAAATGATTCCCACACTGCAGTATAATTAGATAGATAAAGTGGCCCAGTGTGTGGGTTTGGTGGCACTTTGCCTTCCACATGGGTTGGTTGGACCTGTGTGTGGCTTGTCTGCCAGTACAAAAAACGTGAAACAAAGTCATTAGTAATATTAGTAATATGAACACCACAGAACAAAAAAGTTTGGATTTGAAACTTTTTCTGAACTTGGGAAAAAGTAGAGACTGACAGGCACCAACACTAAGGCAAGGTTAAACTCGCTGCGATATCTGCCAAGAAACTTCTCTAATTGACAGCTCAAGGCGCTCACTGTTCTTTATTCCACAGACATCCAAAGATCTAATTAACAAAACCATCAGCCTGTCTTTTTCCTTGTGATTAGCTAGGTTTTTTTTTTTTATCTCAAAGAGTTGGAGTCAGGCAGTATCTGACTGCTGCTTGGCAAAGGTCACAGATACAGAGAGCAACAGCGATCAGCTCCTCCCCATAAAATGAAAAGATTCCAAACAAAAACACACCAGGACTACTGAAGGTGAGAATGGAAGCGTGAAGACTCGTCACTGCACGGGAATAAAACAAGCACTGACTTCTCCATGGCCACCACACCTCGTGCTAGAAAGGTAGGTGGATAGAATGGAAAAACACATTCTAATTGTGTGTTTAATTGAGAGTGTCACACGTGAAAAGAGACCTTGGGACTTGGAGCCAACACTCCTCGATGGCAACAACAAAGATGCAACTGCCAAAACTGTCTGGATAGGACAAGCTGCCCATGCAGAGTGCCACAGCTTTTGCCTGATTTGATGTGACGTGGTGTATTTTAAGTCCGTTTTCAGGGCTACCTGCAACAGACAACTGCCTACAAGTAATAACGTGTGTACGCTCATTCCTATAAAGAGTTATTTGAAGGTAAGGAATCTGCTAGCTCATGTTTAATTAGCTCTGGCAGATACTGGTCCGCCTCCCATTCAGACAGATTTCAAGCCGGCCAATCACAACCGTTTATGACTGACAACTTGTGGAGCCTTTGCACTTCGCGCAAAATACATAATGACATTATTTTTGGGCTCGCACACCCTCACGCCAGGGACACTACAGCGAGCATAAACTTAGCTTAGTAAAGAGGAGCGCTGTTAACGCATTTTGCAACAACCAACATGGCTGATTAAGGTGTGGAACTTCCTGTTTTAAATATTTACGATCTATTTTATATAAATACTGTGCAGGAAGTGTTGAGTTTCACGGACAGTATCTTAACACAAAACGTAAAGGCAACAAAGTAGATATTTTGGTATGCCATGAATTAGAATTGTGGAGGAAGTGTCGAGTTTGCAATAGCAGCAAACAGCATCAACAGAAAATGAACAGCACAGCAGTACAGAAAACAGAGAGATGTCTAAGGAAAATATGATTAAAGAAACATTTATAATAACAAGGCCTTTCTCTAATACACGCCTGCATCAAATAAAGGCTTCTGTCTGCAGTTAGTAAAGGTTAATGAAGGCCCTGGCCATCAGTGGAGAAGTTACAGCATTATAGTAACAGTCCTTATATGAATAATGAGTAGAAAAGTGTGCATGTGTGTGACTTCACTCACCCTGCTCAGCCCCATGTGGTAGCTGCTCTTCTCCAGATCCAAGGACTCCAGCAACTCCTCCACCGCCTGGAACCCAGAACAAACAGTCAGCAGGCAGATAAAGACAAACCAGCGAGCCTTGCCTCTGAGAGAACACATGACCTGGTTGCCCAAAGGAAGCTAGCTTGGTGTTATAGCAACAAACACCAGTTAACACAAACACACACACACCTCCCCACCCCCGAGCTGCCTCCAGGGACAAAACAAGTGAGACAGAGAAGCTTCTCAGGTCAATTTTCTGTCAGGTTTCATCCATCATGTCAACCCAACCTTTAGAAGACAAACGGCAGACTGTTTGGCTGTCAAGTCTCAACTCTTAGGGGCTGATGCTGAAGGATTAAGAATCTCACTTTCTGATTAATATTTGTTAAAACTGGCCTTTAAAAAGAAAAGACTAATCCTGACTTTCCACAAGCCCTCTTGATGCTGCAATAGATTAAGTGTTGAATCTATCTATTCTCACAGCGTAAGGCTTAAAATGTAAAGTTTTTCCTGGGGGTGGTGCTACAGGAAAGGCTAAGGGACACTTACATTAAGCTCACGCAGTGTTTAAGGGGAAAGGATTTGTGCTCTGGGAGGCATAAATGTGCGCAGTACATTTTATGCTATTCTTATGATATTAATGTGTACAAGTGAAAACGTTGCAGTGTTTCCTCTATGTTGATTTGACCGTGGTGGCCCCCCCAAGGCAACATTTCTGCCCCCCCCACGGTATCGGAAATAGGGCTGCATTGTTAGAGTGCATGTCGGAGAATAGCGCGGACACGCCCGTCACTCGGCAGAAAAAGGGAGAAAAGAAAAAGAGACGCTGTCCGGATGATAAGCCAGTTGAGATTGTGTGTGTACCTCCTTAAGAACTGTAAGTCGTATAATTTCGGTTGTCAGTTCACTGTTAGCTGGATTGCACGTGGCTGTTGATTTGATATAACAGCGATTGCTCCACGCCCTTTCTCACGTTTGTATCTTAGGTGCATTATTTACACGCTGAAGTAGTTACACTGCATTAAGATAAAGTAATTAATAGTGGGTTTATTGTTATTTGCTACAGAATGCTTAGCCTATATGTCAAGATCAAAGTTGTAACTAAAACAACGCAGTTCAATCGCAACTGAAAATATGCCTCGTTGTGTGTGTGAATAGAGTAACTGGGGATTTCCACTGGATGCGAAACGGCTGTGGACCGGCTCCGCTGCGTGTCTGCTGCGTTCTCCTACCTTCCGTCAATACCCACCGGGTCCGGATTTGTTGACTCTGTGCCGTGTTTTCAAGGTGTAGTGCAGGGAAATATGATCCGCCGTGAGCACGGTGTATTTTATTTTGAAAATTAACCGGATATTTATTTTGTGTCTGTGCTCGACTTCCTGTCCCGCACTATCTGCCGTGTGCTGAATTGCTGCGGAGCTCTCCGTCGTCCGTCAAAAATATAAGCTCTGCGTATCTGCTGCGGAGGGCTGCAGACTGACGGAACTGGGACGGAGTAGGGACGCAGACGTTCCGCAGTCAGTGGAAATTGCCGGTAATTCTAAAGGAATCCTAAAGGAAACACTGCGTTGTCCTGATGGAGCTACTAAAGAAAGGCCAGGCGGTCACAAACATCATTAAGAGGGTAGTTTTTTTTACTGTCTCTTTTACTGTGAGTCCCCTGGTACACTTGTTGAGATATCTCGCTCTGATTCAATGTTTCGGTCAGATTGACAGACACTGGCATCCTTAAGGCCGTTTTACAGTTGTGCGGAGGCTCCACGCAGAGCTCTCGCCGTGGCCTACGTAAGTGGCCTGGTGTTTATACTTGTGCACTGGTGTGTGCGTCGAGCCGGCTTGTGTGTGTGTGGGGAGTGTGTTAGAGTGAGGGAGAAGTGAGAGAGTGGCGGTGATTAGCGTCAGAGCGAGTAGCGACTCTAGAGCCATAGTGAGAGAAAGTGTCTCCCCTGTGTTTTCTGACCAAGGTGGGGAATCTGTAGCAGGAAAAGTTAACCCTCTCCTTGATTTCATCATTGTTTATGGAGAAGGAGAACCAGGAAATGAGTGGGGGGGAAATGCAACGCTATTGGCGACTATCAGCCATAATGTCTAAACCATCCGAGGTAGACTGACCATGAGCTACGTGGTTGTGAAATGGAAGTTTCTGCTCCTGTAGAAGCTAGAAGTCTGTATGAAATCAACCTTGTTTTAAGAAAAACAAGTTTTATCCGCGATCTTATCGAGAAAAAATACAGTACCCACAATCCTAAGCGTAACAGCAATGTCTCTGATTGGGCCAACCATCTATGTTACCCGCGAAACCGTCAACGGCTAGAGCAATCTTCTGCTATTGAAGTCTATGATAGTTTCTTTACACAGTTTAATATCTGTGTAAATCAAATGTTTTATGTGCACTATTCATCTCGTAGCTGGTTGGCTTAGTTACAGACTTAAAACTCGTCATTAGAGGTATTGAAATTAATCAAATAATCGATGCATCGAATCGTGGACATGGACGATGCTACATCGATAATCGGCTGGGCCATAATCGATTATTTCTGTTAACAATTTAATGTATGCCTAACAACGTGTTGTTCGGTTTACATATTCTGTGTGTATGTTTTGCACATTCAGGAAGTGCCATGTGCTCAGTGCTGTAGTTTTATGTATCCAATTTATTTAGTATTAGAGCACTGCAGAATGTTTTGTTTTTAAAGCTTGAAAAGCTATGAATTAAATATCCTACATGGCTTTAATATTAAAAATGTATTTGATGCATCGTGATGCATCGAGATATCGAATCGAATTGAATCGCTGACCTGATAATCGTAATGGAATCGAATCGGGAGATCAGTGAAGATTCACACCTCTACTCTTCATATAAGCAATTTTCGAAACATCAATGAAACAACTGAACCAGAGCCGTTAAAACAGTGGGTGGTCACTGTTGAGCTCTATGCTGGCGACAGCTGTCACTTGCTGCCATAGCAACTCCAAACATCTTGGGCTGTAGCTGCCTCAAGGCAGAGAAATAGAACATGCTTGTGTTTCTGGCCTGTAATCTGCCCAACAAGCCCGCTGATTAAATAACAATCTTTTTGCCAACCATCACCACCCCCCACCATTTTTACTGAACTAATGTAACAAATTAATAAACAAATATTTCTAAAATTTGACAGAAAGAAACAAGTATATTGGTAATTGCAATTATTACTGAGACAATTGTATAGCAAAATTTGGAACTGTTACAGCTCTAACGCCAGCGTTTGCCTCCTGACGGGATCATATCAGTCATGACGTGCCCTTCCCTGATTCGTTACGCCCCTATCACATGACCCTTTCTCGAAAACCCCCCCCCCAAAAAAACAAGCAAGCTACAACACCCTGGACTGACTATCGGTGAGTATTTCAACATGGACATACAGCCGTTTCTGACTTTGTAGTCATGAGCTTCACCTTTATGGCTATCCAAACTAAGAAATCTCTCGTCCTATCCTCCGTTGTCTTTTCGGCAACTAAGCAACTACCACCGACCGGGAGGCGATATTACGAATCCCACTATGGCCACGCCAAGACCCACCCTTCAATAGCATTCACACACTACAATTGGCCAGGCGTCCATGCTTACATGTACAGGTCCTATCCCCTGACCAATCCCCTAACCCCAACCAATCGAGCTGCTTCGTAGGGCGGGTCTTGGCGTGGCCATGGTGGGATTCGTAATTTTGCGACCGGGTGGAGTATACATGCTGCTTCCTGTTTACACCGGCACGGGCATGCCCAGTACATGAATGGTCATGTGATATGTGTTAGTAAGGACGAAGATTAGTTCTGCTACTGGAGCTAGGTGTAGCCTAAGACAGTATTCCTCAAAGAGTGGTCCGTGGACCACTGGGGGTCCACAAGGGACTCCTGGTGGTCCACGGGTAGATTTGGTAAAATATCATGTTTTTAAAAACATTGTTTCTCAAACGGTCTGCCAGCGACTCCAAAGCCAAATAGTGAGGACCATAGAGGTGTTGTTTTCTAAATTAAATAAATTTGTTTGTAAATTCAAACATAACCATTGGAATTGGCTGTTTTTTCTGTGTTGTCGGACTTCAGCAATGAAGCCGACTGCTTTGCGATAATGCCTCCAATTTACGTCACAAATGATCAGTGTGATATTGGAAGGAAATACGGAGGAATACGTTTACGATTACTGTCCCCTGACAAGATGGATCAATGGCTTTTTGGGGATATTGGGGGATATTTTTGGCAATACAGTGGTCCTTGAGCTTTTTTTAAATTAGGTAAGTGGTCCTTGGTCGGAAAAACGTTTGAGAAACACTGGCCTAAGAGACCATCTTACACAGCAAGAAGACCACTAAAACTCTCCACTGAAAAACAGCATAATAAAACAATGGAACTTTACATGTCAGCTTCCACAGAGGACTGGACGCCAACAGGAATGATGTATGAAGTGGTGGATTTCCCCTGTGTTGTTTGCATGGTTGGTGTGAAAAGCTCTTGGCAGGTACACCATCTGGCTACTAAAACCATGGCTGCATCACTCTGTATTAAGAGGAACTGACATAACTGGGCTGTCGGCGACAGAAAGACAGGGATTTTTGTTTGGCAAAATTTCTACGACGGGCTCAGCAAACCAATATTCTCTTCTCGTCACTTTCTCTGAAAACCAATTCTTTCATATTATTCCTCCAATTATACGCCCTTCACTGTCTCAGACGGCCTCCTTTCATCCATCTTCCTTGCTTTCTTTCTTCCCCTCTGTTGGTTCCCAACTCCCCAGAGAACTGGGTACCATTAGTTCTTTCTGAGTGGGCTATCCTCTCTAAGCTCATCTCCAAGGAATCTTCACTTTGCTGCCAGTGTGTTGTGGAAAAGAGAGGGGAGCTTGATTTCACTCATCTGTTTAATTAATCCAGTTAAATCTTCTCTGTTGACAGCAGCTAGTCATGTCAATATTCTTTTCGTATTCCACATTTAACTCAAACACACACAAACAGGCAGGCACATAGCCAATCAGATTTTTAGTTTCCTACATAACCTGAAAAACATTATTTACCTCTTCAAGACAAGACATTTTTGCACATCAGGTACAGAAGGCCTTAATGTAGAGATGTTTTCCTCCAGCAGCCATACCTCCCACTCACACAGGCAATCACACCTTTGTGCAAAGCTACTATATACTGCCTGAACGGAATGTAGAGAAGACATTAATCAAATGCTCAGGGATGTTCCTAAACTGTTCTGCCTCCAATACAAAAGAAATGGAAAGATAATGAGACAAGAAAAAAAAAAGAAAGAAAGTGGAATGAGACAAGGGAATGGGAGGGGAGAGGGGGAGAGGGGGAGAGAGGAGGAAAGAAAGAGCTCTTCCCACTACCGGTAATTAATCAGTACAGTAGCCGTATGCTGCCAGCCTGTGCAATCATAATTAATTACACACAAGAGCGCTCTTGGAGCAGGAAGAGGACAGCGCAGAGAGGAGAGGAGGAATAAAGAGATTCTGTTCACACCAGAAGATTAGAATGTAGAGGGTAGGGAGAGAGAAATACTGAATCTCCAGACTTTATACTTTCAACATTCTAACAGTTTTGACATCATCAGGGTAAGTTTTATTATTGTAGGACCAGATCCTCCCGAGCCACAGAAGACACAGTATAAGCCATGATGAGTAAGCGTTTTCATGAACAATAACTTCATAATCATAATTGATGCTTCTTGATGATCCTTTGGGACATTCATACCAACTGACAATTCTCAAAAAAAAAAAAAAAAAAAAAAAAAAAAAAAAAGGGTTCATCAATCTTTTAAACATACCAGGGTGGATTTATTATCAATTACAGCTGACAATAAAACTCTGTGTCACAACTAAAGCTCATTGTTTTCAAAAAACTGCTTCTTTTAAGGAGCACGAGGGCTGAAACAGATTTTGAATTGGATTTATGTCCCCGTAAATTGTTAGTTTTTTCTGTGACAAGATACTATAAACCGCAGTTCATGAGAACAAGGTCTTCCTGTCATTAACACTAGGGATGAATGATTAATCACCAAGGACGCTGGGTAATGTAGGCTTGAGCCTACCCAAACATTTCTTCCTAAAAGATATGTGGACAGACTGATGTCCTTGGTATTGTATTGTGCACACAACTAGGCTTAAATTAAAGAATACAAATGCCTGTGTCTTCCGTGTTTTGCCTGCATTAGCCTACCGTTTGCGTCACTATGACCACATTCACCGCTCGTTTACGTTTTGTGAATGCGCCTCTGGCTGTGGCGGATAATTTCTGCCGAATAATGAATGTCCCTTAACTCTCGGGAAACAAGGAAAGGCTACTACTACTGAGTCGAATAAATGGGGTACTTTCCATAAGATCATCTCTCAGTGCAAATCAAACCAGCTATTAGGCAAAGAGAAATAAAACCATGCCAATCTCTAGGTATGGTGAAGGGTATGTGATGATGTGGGGGGGCTATTTTAACTTTATCAGGATTAGGGTTGGGTATCGTTTGGTTTTTTTTCGATTCCGGTGCTAAATCGATACTTTTAAAACGGTGCCGGTGCCTAAACCGGTACTTTTCAATAAAGTAAAAAAAAAAAGAAGAAGAAAAAAAATAAGGGTAGTAAACAACAGTCAGTGACTTGTTTATTGCTAAGGCCATGGTCAAAATTAAAGATTTAATAATGATGTAATAACTATAACAATAACTTATTTCACCAGTAAATTGCTGTTGAACCCCAGATGGGAAAAGGGTATTTTACAATTACTGTGAATGCACCACGAGGCTACCTGTTTTAAGTGAATCTGTGTTGTTTAATTTCAACAACGGCAGCTGCAAGTGAACGCACCGTCTGTGTTGTTTAATTCCGACAACGGCAGCTGCGAGTGAACGCACCGTCTGTGTTGTTTAATTCCGACCATATAAACATACTGTATATCTATGAATTGCAGCTGCTGCGCAGACTGTTACATCCCGCTGTAGAAGTCCTCCACAGTGAAATACAGTCACACTTTACACTGTTTAACGTTAGCTGTCAGCATTTTAACCGTGATTAATCCAGCTGATAGCTAAAGGTAGGCTAACGTTACATGCTGTCAGGTGTAGTGTAAAGTTGAGCACCGAAATGAGGCACCAAAACTTTCGTTCTTATTCGGTCTCGTTACTACCGTTTATGTCGGCACCGGTTCCCTATTGGCACCGAGTTTCGGTACCATGCCCCCTATATTTTAAGGAAGAACATTTATTTATTTACGATACATTATTCTTTAACAAAGAAAATTGGTGTCCTTAAAGGTTGGATTTTTCTTCATTTTTTTTAATTAAGTCAACTTTAGCATGCGTGTATTCACTTATGCACTGTATATGTTATTTATTTACAAACTTATATTTTGTATTTTTATCTTTTATTTTTTATCTATATGGGGCCGGACTTCTTATGTTTTAAACCAATGCAAATTCTGCTTTTATTCAGTTGTTTGACTGTGAGCATGACTTTCAATAAACTAAACTAAACTAAATAGTATATTTTGCCTTAAAAATCGTTACATTGCCTTGAGGATGCAGAACTCAGCACAACACCTGCACGTTTGGGGATTTGGAATTATTTGATCTCTAGCAAGCCAGTCAGTCAATTCAGCTCATGTTCACAAAAAGGATATTTGGACATTATTCAAAAGGAAAAGAGAAAGTCAGAAACCCAGATACAGCCAGCAGTGCCAGCAACACTGGAGCAACAGTTTAAGGGTAGTGGATGTCAACCACCCGTTACAGTAAGGAGAGATGAGGGAGCGGAAGGGGAGTGTTGACGTCAACTTCAGCACCCGGCTAACTATAACAGCTATATTGGAACTCACACATCAGTCCATTTATCTTATTTTCATATTTTAAACGCAATCCATGGCCAAAGAAAAGGCGAATCAGCGTTCATTTCCAACCACTGCTGCATTAAATTAATTATAATTGCCATTATAATCGCTAAACAGCTGTGGGATCAAAACATAGGGTCGTAAGGGCAACGTTATGGAAACATATCCTGGTTAAAAATGTGAAAAATATGTGAACAGACAATTTATTTTATCTACCTTAATAGGCCATAGGATACCAGAATCCACTTACTTCCCATATTAGCCCACCCAAACCTCACCCGCCATCTGTATTAATCACATTCAAATATAATGAAATTATCATATCGCAAAAGCTGCAATTAAAAGATTTTTATTTCTTCTTTAATGCTACGCAATCTAACTAACCAGAGAGTCGGAAACACCCTGCCCTGTGGGCTCCACATACATACACACACACACACACACTACCCTGACTGGAGATCAGTAAGATTCAGATTTATTTTCATATATTAATGTTTACACCAGGCCTGTTGTTCTGCAGTGCTAAGCTGTCTTTTTTTTTCCAGATGTTATTAAAGTTCAGTCATGAAGAGTATATTTTAGTTTACAAAGCTTAAAATCTAATAAGTTATGATATTCCACTGTGATTTAGTACTATTCAGTAGCTAAATAAATGTTATTCATTTCAATTCATGCATGAAATCATCGGATTTCATCATAATACGTAGCGTAGGCCTGGCCTACATGAAAGACTAGTTTGTATGTTGACTGTATCCAATGTTGTGTTTCACTATATGATGATGTAATGCTTGTGTATGGTGAATAATACAGAAGGAACTTTGAAAAAATAAAAAAAATTAATCACATAATGAATCACTATCACAATAATGGTCAAAAAATACTAGAATATTTTCTCAAATCATTCAGCCCTATTAACACAGTTTAGAATACTGGATCTTTCTTCAATCAGAACAGAATGACAACATTGGGTTAAAAAAAAATTGGAACTGGGATATTATTATTAGTCCAATAGGTTATGAGTTGGTAGATTAACAAAGTATCAATCATTTTTTGAAACCGCTGAACATTCATTTTTCTGTTGCTAAAGATGACATGGTATGTTACATGGCAGGTTTTTCGGCTGAAGGACAGACTAGCACTTTGTTGGTTTTAGTCTTTTCATTAGATTTGTTAGTTAAATAAAAGCCTTATCCTTTCACATCCATGACATAAAAGATAACAATCCAAATCATACCTGTGGGTATTTTTAACCTCTTTTTTTCCATCATATCAACAGTCACTATCCAGCCACACACAACAGCACTTCAAAGCATCAGGCTAACTCGGCCAAACACTCACCCTCTTCTCATCTGTGACAATGTAGTGGCGGCCATGCTTCTTGGTCAGATGTGGTGCCAGGACATCAAAGCGCCTGCGGAACTCAGAAAACACCATGTGGTCTGGGTATCCTGGAGCGAGGAACGGAGCAGAACAGAGAGGAGAGCACAAAAACACCCAAAACCAAGGTTAGAGAAGCGTCTGCAGCAAGTGGAGAGCCAATAACGTGTCAACGGTCAACTTTTATTTTCAGGAGAAATACAGCCAAAAAAACACTTCAACAGATTTAAGAGCATTAAAAAAAGTGGTAAAGGTTTGAAAGGTGGAAATGTTAGGAGTTCTCAAGCTTTTAGAGAGGCACGAACCGTAATAATGCCTATGGGAAGAGAGGTTCACATTGGGAAAAAAGGGCTAAAGGATATAAAAGGATACACTTTTGAATGAAGACATACAGTGACAGCAATGGGTGAGGTTATCGGAACCCTTTCAGATACTCTATCTATGGAAGTTTAATTCATCACTGGATTCAAATGATTTGGGCAAGAAAAGAAGGGAAGTATAGAGTTCATATTTTATTGACAACATCAGAAAGACAGATGAGTCATGGAAGAGCATGAGAGCAGGTTAAGCTTGAGGAACTTTGGACCGTTCAAAACTATAACTTCTGTATCAGGCAGTATAGCTCAGATCACATTTTAATTATCTCCATGAGAATATACCAATGTGTTATGGACTTTTCCCTAACCTCTATTAACTTAGGCAACTTACTTTTACATCGCATCACTAACAAAAAAAATCAAAAATCAAAGCAGCAGAGGTCCAAATATCCTGACTTTTAGTACCAAGTAATCAGTAAACTTTATTTCTATAGCACCTTTCATAACCATAACAACATAATTCACAGGTGTACACACAATACAGTACCTTGAAATATACAACAACAATTTAATATGGAATGGTCAAACATAAAATAATTTAACTAAATAGATAAGAACATAAGAAAAACATACATTTGAGTCATAGGTGGAACTTTTGGGATCTTAATGCAGAATAAGGAGTTGAAAGATCAGAAATACAAGACAATGTTATCTGGTCAGGACTAGGGAGATATGTTCTCAGTGTTTAATGTTCATCAGAAGCCTTGCTCCTGCATTTTGCACCAACTGTAGATGGGCAACTGCAGCATCATTCAGGCAAGTAAATGATTTATAAATAGCATGACTGAACAAGACTCATAATCCGCTGACTGTAGTTAGGGGTAAGCAAAACAACTTAAGTTTGAGGGTGCATGTTTTAGCTGGCATCAGTCCAAGATGGGGAGTAATACTTCAGCTTTTCAGAATTCAATTGTGGAAAGACAAAGTGCATCCAGTTTTGATGGCAGAGGGTTAGGGCGTAACAATGTGTGTAATGTGTGTGAAATGACCTATAATATGGTCAAGGGGCAGTGGCTTCTAATGGAATAAAATCGGGCCAAGTAAAGAGCCTTGTGGGACCCCACTTATAAATTAAGTTACCAACAGCTACTGTGAACACTCAATCAATTCAAAGCAGTTCCATTTCGGTCCGCCCACACCCCTAGTATTGCTCAAGCTAGATTCACCAGACCAGAGATTTGCCCTCATGCAACCATTAACATCTTTTCATTAGAGCTTACTGCCTGCAAAGGTTCAAATCTTTCAAAATGTATGCCATAAGTTTGTACCACAGGTCCCATTTTAGATAACCCTGATGGCAGCACTACAGAATCATTATTTTCTTCTATTATTTAGATTAAAGAGAAAATAAATGCCAAGGCTTCCACAAGTACTTTATTACCTTGCCTGTAGATGCGCAGTGCATCCAGCAGTTTGGATCCTCGGAGCTGAGCTCTCAGGAGGCCAACGTCCAAAGTCATGAGGCCCGAGTCGGGGCTTTCTCCATGCGTCACACGGGGCTCACCTCCACCACTCACTGCCTCTGCTTTGGGCAGCAGGCAGTGAACGAAGTGAACCCTGGAACGACGCACCATGTCAATCAGAGCGTCCTAAAAACAGAAATTAGATATGAGTAGTTTAATCTAACATTGTGGCAGTCTGTGCAGACTGCACTGATACCCAAAACTAAAATCCTTAAACCTCCTCCCAGATGAATTTTGAGGTATTAAAACCCAATTGTGAACAGGGTTTTTACAGAGTTTTAACATTAACAGTGAGGTAAGCAACCTGGTGATGGTGGATTTATTGGATGATGTACCACAACCAGAGACTCTACATTCATTGCATGAATAGATGGATATAACAATCCAGGTCATTTTAGGTGCACAGTACATTACTTCAGCAATGACAGAAGCCCAGTTTGCAATTAATACCCAAAAAGGACTTTATTAGGAATGAAGTACAAGTTTTAATCAGCGTCTCCTCCACTTACCACTTGGAGTTTGACCTGGATACACAGGCTCTTCTTCTTGACCGCAGCCACGCCTGTGGTGAAGGTTTTCCTCATGCTGGTGGCTCGTCGCAGGGCAAGCTGGGAGCTGCCCTCCAGACCAGCGATGGAGCCCGACAACACTGTGGCCCCGCTGGCCCGGCCCATAAACAGCCCACTGATGTTCTTCCTGTTGTGGCAGAAGGATGAATTGCATTTCTATGCATGCACATTACTTACAGGACGTGTTTCTTTCTCACCGCAGCTATTAATATTACAATATACAGGGAACTAATCGGACTGCTTTAGTGGCATATTCTGCTGTTGGTGGGATGCCCCCTGCATCATTTGGCTCACACTGTAGCCTGCTCTTAAACCTCTCATTCATTATGGATACTGGAGGTCTGAACTTGATTATAATTAGCTGCTAATACAGTTTCATTAGTTGCTTAACATTTTTAAGTAATAACCTATGGAATTTTGTGGTTTGAATGATGAATACTGAATTATAGTATAGTAATTATTCCATTCACAGTCATTGTATTAAAGGTGGAAGCAGAAATCTCAGACAGATATCTCAAAACCTATACCACTAGAGGTAAGTGAAAGATGTTTTTATTAAAATGTGGGTGAACTGCTCCTTTAATGATTTAGTGCTATAACCTTTTAAATTCCATAAGCAATTTTATTACTTCAGCCGGTCAGTTTGTGTAACTGCCACTCCTTATATTTTGCTATTCTCTAATAAAGATTGATATTACAGGGCTTCAATGTCTGTAAGGTTTTTCCCAGGAAAGTCATCTGGTGCACAGAAAGACTTTTGTGTTATCCTTTCGGTTAAGGTTAATTTAACAGCAGCACAGTTTTGGGAGCACTTTTTGACACATGCATGTGCAGCATATAAACAGCCAAGCACTGATTACTTATAGCCACAGTCTATAATAACTGGATGTTGCATGTGTGCGATCGTACTTCTGGGAGTCCTGCAGCAGTGTGGCAGCGTTCTGGGCAGCAGGGTTGTGCTTGGCATGGCTCAGCCAGCCCTGAGCGTTATACTCCACCCAGTCTGTCCCGTGGCTGTGACCCAACATGAAGAGGTGGGGCTTCTCTCCTCGCAGCAGCAGACTGGCTCCTGGAACACATGAGAAACATTTCCATGGGTCTCTGTGATGTCACGAGGATGAGAAGTGCGGTGTGCTGTTCCTGCATCCTCCAGGAAACCTTCTGTGGATTGCTTTAGCTGGCGGTGACAGGCTGAGTGCTCACCTTTGTTTTCTCCCTGTACAGAGCCGTAGTAGCTGAAGAGTCTCTCCAGCATGGTTTCCTCTGAACCTCCAGGCTGAACGGCCTCCTCCTCCATCAGCCACAGAAGGCCTCGAGCCTCATCCGTCCTGGCCAGAGTGCGCACCTGTGATGGGTACCAACACTCAGAAATGTCCCCTACTTTGTCATTCACAATAACTTCTCTTTGACCGCGATGGAAACGATCAAGGCAAGATGTGTATAGAAATCATTATTTATCACCTAAGATAACGCGATAATGAGCAGGTAAACAGTAAATGTAACATCGTATTATACATTTTAAAGAAAGTTTCATTTAAAAAGCAGGAACAAAGCTAAAAGCAAACACTATGAGTCAACATCATATTTAATTCTATTTTTGCCTTTCATTATGGTCACGTTAGACTCTGACCAATCATAGCTTGACATCTTTCTTGTGTACAGAGATGATGTGTAAGGTGGCAGAGACTGACAGCACCAACAACATCTGAATAAACCAGGACCACTATAAATAACTCCTCCCTCTTTACTAGGGTTAGCCCTAACCGCCCAGACACACTGACCAGACAGCTGACCCTCGGCAGAAAAGGCAGTTGGATTGATCAGTCTCCCCGAGTTGGTCAAAAAAGTGCCTCGGAACACACCAAAGCAATACGTCTCCATAACAGCAGGCGGAGCTAATCTGTATTGTCGCCCCAAAAAATTAAAACCGGCAGCAGATTGGACGAACGCTTAACGTGGGTCGGATTTCTCTGGGAATTCAAAGACAGACTTTCATGGCGGCTTGTTCAAAATACAATCTCATATTGTACTAAAATAGTTCACCGAATTGTGTTTCTGAAAACATTTTAAGCGAGAAATAGGCCATGCAGTTGCTGAATCTGTCTTCATTTCAGATCGACAAAGGTCAGTTTAAAAGATTTTCGTCAGATTTTGAGAGTCACTCCGCTCCCTGTTTCCGGGTTAGCACTCTACCAATCAGATGGGTCATTTGAGTCCGACTGCCGGCAGCGCCCGCCCCACCGATTATACATGTCAAATCGGCCAAAATGAAGGCGGACGGCCCCTCGGACAGACGACGGCACGGAACACAACAAACAGACTCGAGTCACTGACCTCGCCAGACTGTCCGACGGCCGATTATCGGCTTGGTGTGTCTCGGGCTTAACCCATCTACAGCATCCCATTGCCTTGAACATTGCCGAGATACTTTCTAAACATACACACACTTTAGGAGTTCTTGGTTTTGCCAAGTGCATTCGATGCCCTGGTGCCAAAGGATGAAAATATTCCATGTTAATATTCTTTCCAATTACTTTCTAATTTTTGGATATCTTTGCCCTTTCCTTTCTTGAGTCAAAGATGTTCCCTTGAGAACACTCGCTGTTCTGTTTGCCATCTAAAAGCATGTAAACAAGTTACCTCACTCAATCATTTCATTTGATTTTATGTCGGCAAATATAACCAACTGTAGCCAGGGATTCTAACCGCCTCGCTCTAATAACGTCTAACGTTGTGAGACACACAAGTCACCAAATCAGAGCTGAGTGAGCTGGCAAACTGTGTGGACATCTGACACACTCAACAGGCTCGCAGTAATTGGCTACCGCTGGAATCTCTGCAGCTTGCTGCCATCAACTGTGACTGGGACGAGATTTCAACAATTCTTTCTTTACCGACTGATTGCTATAGTAACTAGAACAAAATTAAGATTCTGTAATAACACCCTCTTATAAACCATGGCGCAGTTTTTCTTTTTTTCCCCTAATCTATTTTCAATTAATGCTTCCAAATTAGCTCCAGCCTTATACAGTAGCAGTGTTAATAAAGCAAAGGGTGCCACATTTCCCCCATTTTATTTCTGTTTGATGCTGAATTACTCAACCTGTATATTCTTCACTGTACAAAGATTAAAAGGCAGCATTATATTCAGTCTGGTTCTTTACTTGGGTCTGTTTGGGTGGACCACATTCTGGAGCAGGTCTAATTATCTTCAGGTAGATTTCAGACCGGGTCCATGGGTTTGGGTTTTTCGAACCATGTAGACAAGTAATGATTCAATTGTCAGCCAAAACATTTGTTCTTCAAAAGCTATAATCAGGACTGTGATTATTTTGCAGCTTAAAAATGTGCTTTGACAAATGTGTGCCCCTGGTCCTGGAGTGGATTTAAATGCACCACTCTAACAAGGCATTTATATGTGATATACACATATTAATGATCTAAGTCAGAGATATTCAATAGGGGGTCTGTGACCCCTAGGGGGTCCTCAGAGTTACTGCAGGGGGGCCGCCAAATTATGGTAAAAAATATGTTTTTATAAGTTTCTTTTTTCAAAAATGTAAATATACAATAATACGAATCCACCATATTATAGCAAATTTGCAAAAAAACAACAACATTTAACTTAGACATTGACGATAAGCTTACTCAATTAGTAAATTAGTCAAGATTAAAGGTCCACTGTGCCTTCCACATATATGTATAACATTAAAACACAATGTATAAATGATACATTAATATCCATTCATATTCATCCATACGGCCCAGTTTAACATGCAATGTAATTTTATACAATATATAAAATAGTAGTAGTAGTAGTAGTAGTAGTAGGGGGTTTTCGCCCCTTTTCTAACGCGATGCTGTGATGTGCGTCACCTCCGTTGGTAACTTCTCTTTCAGCAAAGGGGTCCTTGGCCTAAAAAAAGTTGAAGACCCCTGATCTAGGTATTGCTATCTCATTTTAAAGAAATTACATGTTTTTCTCCTGAATTCCAAAAAACACCAACTGTTTTTAACTGCTGGCTTCAACCTGATCTAACTAAGGCTATATTCTGCTGTTAGAGAAGGTGTTTTGCATCAATGTATCCAGCTTTATATTTTTTTTGTAGATAATAAAACTTAGATGAATGGCTACACCACGTGTATTGTATCCTGAATGCTTTATCCAAAAAATTGTCTAAAAATGTAACATAATAAAATGCAATAAACTCACTACCAAAGTAGCAAACTTTGATAAATTTAATTAATTTAAATAAAGCTTTGGATGCTTGGGAATGGGCCTTCAGTGAGCCCTTACTCACTAACACAGCCCCATAAACAGCTGATTAATGCAATGAAAAGTGTTTTTTTTTGCCAGTCTAAAGGTTTGAAATAGAGTGGCTGGCACCTATTCTGCTGTTGGGATTCTTAAATGTGTGTGCTTGGCAGATATCAGCCTCTCTAAATAAGGAGGTGGCGCCTCTGCAAATAGACACCCTTTGACAAAAAAAAAGAATGTTAACTGACTCTTAAGGCATTTCAAAATCAAAGAGGAGATGCTGTATTGTGCTGCTGAAACCTAATTAGCAGTGAGGTGCGGAGTCTTTTGCAGAGATAAACAGGCTTGCTGTCATTTAACCAGAAGTCACAAGCCACACATTTATCTTTGCTGCCTGTTTATTGTAATGCGAGTTACAGTGTTTTTGCATTTCTATGGGTCTTCTGGTTGTCCTTTTTGTGTCACAATATTTGTATAAATCCTTTGCCAACAAGTCCTCTAAACTAAAACTAAATAATTTGTTTCTTGTTGCCTTTAAAAAAAGGACCCATGTGAGCCTTTTTCTGACCTGTCTGCCGTTATCAGCAGGAAAACATCATTCCAAAACCTTTTGAATGTGATCCACATAGGTTTTAATCACAAAAGCTACTCATTTGGGTTTAGAGCTGAGATATTCAACAGTGGGTCCATGACCCCTAAGGGGTCCTCAGAGTTAGTGCAGGAGGGGCTGCCAAATAATGTTAAAAAAAGTACTTTTTGAAAGTTTCTTTTTTCAAAAATTAAAATGTCTGAAAATATACAATAATATGAATCCACCATATTATAGCAACTATAAATTGGCCTATTTGTAAAAAAAAACAAAAAAACATTTAACTTAGCTTACTCTATGTAAAGTAGTCACTATGGTAGCCATACAGTTAAGATTAGGATTCACTGTGCCTTCCACATGTAAGTTTAACATTAAAACATGATGAATAAATTATATATTAATATCCATTCATTTTCATCCACGTAATTTTATACAATATATGTAGTAGGGGGTCCCTTCTCCATCTCTCTTTCGGCCTTCAAAACATTTAAGATTGGGAAAGGTTACAATCGGCATTTATTCCCGGGACAAATTACTCTGCAGTAGGCATGGGTATTAATTGGCTCCAGCTCTGATCACCAGTAATGGAAACATGACACCTGGGTGGACACGCTAATTTTAGCCCCTTTTCCAACGCGATGCTGTGACGCACGTCGCCTCCGTTGGTAACTTCTCTCATCACGGCCACAAATTTTGTCTAGTAGCGCTCGGATATTGTTCCAAATTAAAGTAGTTACCGAGTTTGAAAGACAGACTGAATAAGTAACAGATTTAATGAAGAAGTAAATACCGTAACATTGTTGCTGGCCTCCATGCTGCTTTATACAGTTCACTAACCCTGTTTCCCGGCACTTGTGTCACACCAGAAAAAACAGAAAGGCATACTCATCTACTGGCAATTGTAAATAAGTCTATCGCCGTCATTTTAGCAGGTTTCCCTGCGTTAAAAAAAACTGCGTATTCAAGCATATATACATAGGGTGGATATGGGTATAATTAGCAATGACCCCAAAGTACAGCCGAGGCTGATGGGAATGCCATTAGTCTTGCAGGTTGTTGGTCACCAAGGTTTTGGCCAAACTGAAAGTGTGACCTGATTAAATGTCTGAACCAAATTTCACAGCAATACATCCAATAGTTGTAAGGGTTTTTAATAGTGTAGATTGACTTCTGCGCTAATCCATCCATACAAGGTGGTGCTGTAGGAAAGGTCAAGGGAACCTCAAAGTCAGTACGTTTCATCCTCTTGGCACCATGAATATCTGCACCAAATATCTATTCAATCCATCCAATAGTTGATGCGATATTTCAGACCAAAGTGGTGGACCAACTGGCCAACCGACCGACATGGCCATCCATAGAGCCATGCTACTAGCATGGCTTAAAACTAACCAACCCCTAATTTATATGAAAAAAAAATTCAATCCCAGAAGTGGAACGTCGTCGATATACTAGCTTCAATACAAATCTATTCCCAGGCATTTTTAAACACTTGGTGATGCCACTTGCTCAAGCCAATACACATCAATGCTGAACGTTTTCTGCCAAGGCCAGCTGCCTCACATATTTGTACCACTAATAACTGAATGGGCTTTGTAGTAAGTAACTGATGAGTAGAGCGAGAGGGACCCTTTCAAGCCAAAAAGAGGGAAACAAATCACAAACTTGATTTCAATAAATATTGCTGATGTAGGACAAATTCCAAAAGGAAATGGAGCAAATTAGAAAAAATGAGACACAATCAAGAGGAGCCAAACTAATTGAATGGAATGACGTAAATGATCATTGCCTGCTTTTGTCTCTGTTTAATGGGAAAGATTTAATTTGACAAAATGTCACGAGTGGTAAGCTACCAACACCTAGCAGATGAACAGCAGAATATTTTTTTTTCACTTGTTTTCATGACAGATTTCAGATGGGAACAGAACACAAAGACATCACATGCATAGAGATGCCTGAAACAGAGAGTGTTGTGATGTTTCTTGTGCTTACCAGAGCTTGGGTTGAGGCTTGGTCAATAGCTGCTACAGACAGTGAGGTACTGGACTCTATGTCATCTAAAGCAAGCTCTATGTTTTCCTAGATGCAGGAGGGGATAAAGGCTTAGGTTAGTAACCTAGAGGAGATTTACCAGCAGAAGATGAGAGCATCAATAAATCACAACTGAAGCTATGCAATACTGTAGATTGGGTTGTGTGAGTGTACATTTGTATTAGCACATAATCAGCAAAAATCTTAATCTATAATATATATTATTGGATTTTGCAGAGCACTATAATTCAGTTAATTTGATTTGAATGTGTCTTTCTAAGCTACCTCTGGTGGTATCTATCCATGCACATAGTTGTGCGATAACTGTCTGAGATTTTAGCTTCCACCCAAAACAATGAAGGTGAATGGATTCCAGGATAATCCAAAAACTTTGATGTGAACAGTTTTCGTTGGAACTAAAAGTCCATAAGAAAACCTTTGAACACGGTTGTGTTCTGTTGATTATCCAAAGTTTCCAATTTTTTTTTCCCCTAATGCCGTGGACCAATACATTTCCATTGGCCTTCACTGTATTGGGGTGGAGGCGAGCATCTCAAAACCCAAACTATCAGGTTGCCCTGGTAGCTCACCTGGTAGAGCGTGCGCCCCATGTACCAAGGCCCAAGCCTTACCGCAGCGGCTCAGGGTTCGATTCCAACCTGCAGCCCTTTGCTGCATGTCTTACACCTCTCTCTCTCCCCTTTCCTGTCTACAGCTGTCTTATCGATTAAAGGCCAAAATGCCCAAAAGATTATCTTTAAAAAAAGTAAATAAAATGAAAATATATAATTTTGTTGTAAACTTGAACGACCCAACCATTAAGGATAGAAAAAAAGCTAATGTGCTAATATGTGTGTGCTCTGTCCATGCATGCCAGTGCTTAGTGTTGTGCTTAGCAGCACCTCCTTGTATCGGTCCAGCTCCTGGACGAAGGTGCGTTCATGGAACAGGGTCTGCAGCCTCTCCTGGGTGTAGTTGTGGCAGAGCTCCTCAAACGTGGCTCCCCGCTGCTGCTGAGCCAGCCGGGGGTTCTGGAAACCCGGAGTGTCCACGATCAGCAGGGAGCACAGAGAGTGCTGGCTGGACTTCAGAGCCCTGAGGGACACAAAAAGATCATGTGATGAAGCTTTGACACTGGGAAGCTGCAGATTGCTGCACATATACACACATATATTTATACACATATACACATCTAGGTAAGGACTACTAGCTTGTCAGTTGCATTGTATGAGGGCGTGCCACGCTAGCAGCTAGGTGAGCATTATAACGTGTGTTACTGAAGTAAAGGCTGGACTACAATAGAGCTGTTTGGAACAGTTTGTGATCAGTGCTTTCTCTGGAAGATGGTCTCTTTGGGGTGGACTTTGGGCTTTTTCACTTTGTAAACCTATAACGTGCACAAAAAAGATATATAACACAATAAAGGAAAGGGGAAAAGCCCAAAAAGCATAATATGAGCACTTTAAAAAAAATTCTCAGATGCCTAGACCCAGCGGGCCCCCGGTGGCTTTACATAAAATCTGATAGCAGGGTTGATTGTCCAGGAGCTTATTGATATTTCGGTCCTGACCAGTGCAGAACCGGTACCAGTTTAGTACCGGTTCTTGATAACCATCCCTTAACAGGAGTGAAGAAGTTTAGAGGAAAAAACGGAGGGTTGAGGAAAAATGGAGGAAGAGGAAAAAAAGACTTCACAGTGGGACGAAAGTAGGTATGAATCTGCATCCCATGTCAGTATTTGTAAAGAGACTTTGAGTCAGAAGCTGTTTGTAATAAACAGACATATATGGCAACGACATCATTAACTCGTTTGAAGAAGGACTCCCAATAGGATCAAAATAATAAAAGTAATATATTTGGGGGCACCATTTTGCCAGGTCTTACCTGTTAATTAGGGAGATGACGAGAGTGAAGAGCTCCGAGTAGAGTCCGGATGCCATGGCCTCCAAACACTCCAGAGCTGTGACCTTAGAGCCTGAGAGACAACAGATCTGAGTCAGGATGACCAACGTCAAATCAAGTCACTTCTAATCAACCCCCAGTCTACACCTGATGTTGCTCAGGGCCAGCACATGTGTTTAAGGGTTACATTTTTACTTTTTCTAAGCAAAAAATATCAAATCTCAACTCAACTATTTTGGGTCCAGACCATAATGTGTTTATGTACAGAGAATGGCCTATTATAAAAGCTGGCATCAAAAGTTTAGTCACATTCTTAGTAGTTTTCTTTTTTTTTTTAATAAGACTTTCTCAGATTTAAATCCTAATTGTAGACTATATCTTATCAGGACAAGAGCTTCCCATATCCAGGCAAGTCTTCATCAATGGTGCAGAAATATTATCTCAGTTAAACTGCACTTCTCTAAACTGTGGGTAGGGGCAACCACAACTGACCACATTGGATTTTCAGTGAAAAGCCAACATGTCAGTGTGCACATAGTCTGGCATTGCCAGACCTTCCTCCACAACGTTGCGGAGGAGGGTCTGGCTAGTCCACACAGCACTCCGGGATGGGAGAAAAACGTGCTCTGGTTTATTTGCATACTTTAAACCGATCGCTACCATTGGGCAGTGCTAAGTGCCGGACGAAGGTACAGTGCCGCTGCAAAAGAGCCTTGGGAAGGAACTTGTTTTGGTGGAACATGGGTACATAGGGAGGTGAGCTCTGGAATTAAAATAGCTGTCGAGTGTGTGATGAGAATTTTCCTCAAAAAGAAAGATAAATATAAATTGATTGTCCGTTCTAGCTCAGAGGGACATCTGGCCGAACCAGAACTATCTCATAAACAAAACGTCGTCGATATAGACTAGTGTGCAAATGATCTTACAAAGGAGATCCCAGACTCAGTTTGGGTTTTTACCTGAGCTGTCGCCTTGGCCGGCCTCGTCTGGCCCCCCTCTGAAGGAGGTGGAGTGCTGCAGTCCTTTGGCCTGGTGCTTAAAGATGGAGGAGGACAGCTCCTCTAAGGTACAGCCCAGCAGGTAGGCTGCCTTCTGGGCCCACTCATGACGGGCAAATTGCCTACGTCCCGCTAAAAGAGAAAAAGTTAAAATATTTAAAATACAAAAAGATATGTAACACGGACCTGAGGAAGAAAGATAATAAAGATGAAAGCTATAGAAAGATAGAGAGGCTGGAGGATGAACAGGGTAAAAAGTAGGGGTGGGGGAAAAAAAATTTGAAATTCGTACGCATCTTGATTTTTCTGTGCGACAATTCTTTTCCACAGAATGGATATTGTTTTACCCATGAATGTCCTAATTATATATTCTGTTTATACGGTACCGCTGACGGCGACTACATCATATCCGTTTCCAACAAAACAAAAGCGAAAGCAGAAAATCCATGTTTATGTTCTTTACTGCCTGACTTGCGATGTGCATTCTTCTTTGAAAAGGTTTTTTAGAAAATGTCTCATGATATATACTGTCTCTAGAAGTGTATTATTCAACTTTTTTTTTTGTTAAAAAAGGAAAAGAAAGTCGCAATACTTCTAGAATCGCAATAAATGAAAATCGCAACACAAATCGGCACCCAAGTATCAGGAAAAAAATTTGATCGGGACGAAAGCATAACGTCCCAGCATTAGTAAAAAGGATGCTGAATTGAGATACATCAGAAAGCGTTGGCTTTTTCTGTGCTAAAGCTAACATGAACTGAAAACCCACTGTAAAAGTACAAATCAGCATCAACCATAGTCTTAGCCTTTAACCCTGATAGTCAATCCTCACAGCATGTGTGTATGTCCTAAAGAGATGTTTTCTGTCTGTTGCTGACAGGAGCGAAAGGTATTTTGTCTGGATACTGAAAAAACGACTGTGGGAGTTGTGTGAAAACTGACAACTTATGTGTTGAGATTCCATCAATAGAACATTTAGTTCTTTTTCTAACTGTTCAAACAACAGGCCTGATTCCCTGTGTGCCTACTGTACATCATGGTGCCATCACATAGCATCCATGTATAGAGGAGTGGACTACAAATGACTGACTGACAGACTTGGATGCTCACCTTGCTGTGGGAAATGATTCCTAAATGGAGAGAGGACCATTTTAGTCCATGATAACACATAACATCTTTTTTTAATTTGTCTGTGCTTACTTTTTTTAAACTACAGCCAATTTAGCCATGCTGCACATTAATGTTGATACACCCATTGAAAGTGGCAGAAAATTGGAAGAACATTTAAAGGTCCCATGACATGGTGCTCTTTGATTGCTTTTATACAAACCCTAGAGGTCCCCTAATACTGTATCTGAAGTCTCTTTCCCAAAATTCAGCCTTGGTGCAGAATTACAGCCACTAGAGCCAGTCCCACAATGAGCTTTACTTAGTATGTGTCATTTCTGTGTCTGTAGCTTTAAATGCTATTGAGGAGGAGAGAGGGGGGGGCAAGGTGGAGGGTGGCCTTGACCAACTGCCACCTTGCTGGTTTGAAAGCAATGATGTCTCTCTCTCATGGGTGGGCCAAATTCTCTGGGTGGGCAAAGCAGAAAAAGGGGAGGTAACCTTTCCCCTTATGACCTCATAAGGAGAAGATTCCAGATTGGCACATCTGAGCTTTCATTTTCTCAAAGGCAGAGCAGGATACCCAGGGCTCGGTTTACACCTATCGCCATTTCTAGCCACTGGGGGACCATAGGCAGGGAGGGGGGAACACATATTAATGTTAAAAAACCTCATAAAGTGACATTTTCATGCCATGGGACCTTTAAACGCCACCACTGACCATCTTGCCCGATCCCCATTCATCTCTTTCCAATCCCAGTTTGTGACTTTTTTCAAACTGGAGGTGTGGATTTTGAAAGACGCGGGTGCTAATGAAAGATGCCATTGCGTTACAATATGCGGTGTAGGATCCAGCGCTGTTGGAATGTTTTCCATCACCAATTTCCATGATCAATCCCATCATGCCTCGATCTTGTTATTTTTAGTCCGAATCTTGTCATTTTCTATATTGACTATGCTTGATTCTACCTAAAGAGGCTAAATAATAATAATAATAATAATAATGACTGATGCTTCTGCATTGGATATCGCACTTCAAATATATACTCTGATAAAAAATGCTGAAGACTTTTTGTTATCTCTAATGATAGAGACATTAAGAGCTCTGCTGTGTATTTAACTCCACTTTTTTATGTCAAAGTCAAGTTACCAGTCATGAGGACGACTATTCAGCCTGTGAAAACAGCTGTTTAATGTTTTCTGTGGCTCTGTTTTGTTAAGTCTGAGAAGATGACTGAGTAACGTCAGTTGAATATGTGGGCTTGTGGACAGTTTTGACAAAATACAGCACCAGTCAGAAGTTTGGACACACTTTGCCATTCACTTGAATGAGAAAGTGTGTCCAAACTTTTGACTGGAGCGGAATTATGAAAAGTGTTGGATCTAATTTTTGGAGGTTAACCGACATGATATACTACATGTCTAGATATGGGCTGTACCGTTTTGTTTTTGAGCATCTTTTTCTTTTTCTTTTTTTTACATCTGTTTCTTGCATTTGCCCCAACTTATGGAAGTGCAATAGTAAACCGTGAGGAGGAAATCAGCTCCCTGATAAATGATCACAACTGTCAAAAGCCATCGTATGTTTACTACTATAGGCATTTGAGCAAATGAAATAAAAGCTGTATACAGTTAAATTGGGTGTTTTCTGACATATGTGGTGGAAAACACATTGATTACAAATCTAACAATTCAGATTTAGGTTTGTGCTAGTTCCTGTTGATCATACCCTGACTATCAGTCTGTATTAGGAGTGCTTCTCCATTTGGTCTGGAGGCGATTCAAAGCCCATGCGTTGAAAGGGCACAAGGCAGCATGACAGCCTGCGCAGCCAGCCAATCAAAGAGCTTAAACACACAGCTAGCAAATCAGCAGGAGTCCCTGCCAAGCACAGACTTCATGGGGATACACAAGGGAAACTGGGGAATACAAGTTCTGTGGTATAAAGTTAAAGCACTAACTAGAGAAGTGGAAATGAACAAGCTTTACTTTGCTTTTGAGAATGTGTTGAATGTGGGCAACATTGGGAGGCATCAGACATAGCTGTTTGAAAAGGGACAGCAAAGTTCTGATCCCCGTGATTTTCATCTCTTGGAAGAGAAAAAGGCTGAGACAGGGAGCGCGGAGAGTCGTCATGAGGCAAACACGAAAACACAAGAGAGAAAGGAGATGAAGAGGGGAGGGGAGGGAGGAGCTGAAACAATAAAAATGCTAATGTCTTAAAGTCTGGAAGGAATGATAAAGGCATTAAGACAAAATACAAACAGAGCCTCTGAAATAAAGTTTTTTTTTTTTTTTAAGTGAAAACTGTCAACAACTCGTGTGTTGTTTTTCCATTACCTTCATCTCCGACTGCGTTTGATAGGGCACAGCATGCAAACATGCAAGCAGAGAGAGGGGGGGTTAGAGTTAACACAGGTCACAGATTCATCAATTCACAGACACAGGAAAACATGACATGAGCATTAAACAACACTGAAAACACCATCATGCTGTGTAAGAGGTTAGACATGTTACTGTTGGGTCGAGCCCCTGGTTTATATCAGTGGATGGTAGGGCTGCACCATATGAGGAAATATGCGACACGGATATGACTTGCGATAAATAAACAGCTTAAGTGCGTAACTTTTTGATATAAATGAACGTCCGTTACATTTAAGCCATTGTCTAATGAGTTGATAAAAAGCTAATTAAGACTGTCGGCTCCACACAACTCTCTCTGTATTTCTCAGTATGGCTATGTTCGAAAGATTGTGGTGTCCGGCAACTTTCGCGCGCAGGAACTCGAGTGAAGATAATGACCTCTTCTGAAGAGTCCATCGTGTTTATTAATCCTCCATGTCCTCCTTGGCTACTACCTACACTGTGTGGAGGAGGGGAGGGGGGGGGAGGGGAGAGATAGATATATATATATATATATATATATATATATATATATATATATATATATATATTTTTTTTATCGTAAACTGGCGCAATATACATATCGCAAAAGGCTGTGACTTTTTGCAATAGAAACCTTTTTGTGTTAGTTGAAGGAAAATATCAGTAGAAAATAACATTTTGAAAAGAAACTCACTCTTTTTTTTAGTGCTGCCTTTTATATAAGTTTCAATGTTCAATTCTTTCAATAAAAGAAAGTTAGAAATAATTTCTATTCGTTTGTTTTAAATTCAACAAGCAATTTGTCATATTTTAGCAGAATGCAGCAGAACGGAGTACACTTTAAAGCTATAGTGGGTATAGTTTCTGTCGTCCCCCTTTAGGAATTCTAAGTAATTACAACAAAACTGTTGGTGTGTCCACGTGATACAAGCCTTCCGTGATTGCAGCTTTTTTATTAATAAGGGAAAAAATTCCACTAATTAACCGTGTCAAAGCACACCTGTGAAGGTAAAACCATTTCAGGTGACTACCTCATGAAGCTCATTGAGAGAACACCAAGGGTTTGCAGAGTTATCAAAAAAAGCAAATGGTGGCTACTTTGAAGAATCTAAAATATAGGACATGTTTTCAGTTATTTCACACTTTTTTGTTAAGTACATAATTACATATGTGTTCATTCATAGTTTTGATGCCTTCAGTGAGAATCTACAATGTAGATAGTCATGAAAATAAAGAAACACATTGAATGAGAAGGTGTGTCCAAACTTTTGGCCTGTACTGTGTGTATATATATATATATATATATATATATATATATTATTGCCGCTCCAGTAGATAGAAAAATTATATTCTGTGGACTTCCAGGAGTCCTTGAGGGGTTTTCCAAAGAAAAGATAGTACAATGTCCTCGAACTAAAGTAACTAATCGCACGGGATTAGTATTACCTGGTGACCTCTAGGCATCTGTAATGATTAGGTTGTCTGTGATCTTAATCTTGTGCGAATCGGCCATGTCTGTAATTTGTCAAGTACAAATTCCTGCAAATAACCTACCATATTTCGCCAAACACGAGGTCCTGTGATAATATTAGTCTGTGCTTTGGCAGGGGTCGTACATATTTTTTTAGCAAGTTTTTTATTTTCTTTGCGGTTTTTTTTTTTTATCCCTCTCGCAAAGACGGATATGGATTCTCTTATAAAGCTAGTCGTCGGGGCCACGGGTAACGTAAAAATAAATCGCTATTTCTATACCACTAACAGGGCTCAAAATAGCACCGCACTTTCACTGTAGCATAATGAGGGTCCCTAAACATAAACTTCAAATTTCATTGTGAGAACTGAATTTGAATTGTGAGAACTGAATGTGAAGATAAATAGAGAGTTGAATTTTCAGTGAGGATCACATTTTATAGTTCCAAACGAATAAATTCAATTTAAAATTATACTATTCAGATTCAGTTTTTCAACGCAATGATTCAAATTAAACAATGCAATTTAAAATTATGTGATTCAAATTCAGTTTTTCATTGCAAGTATTTAAGTTTAGCAATTCAAATTCAAATATAAATGATTCAAATTCAGTTTCTGGTGGCACATATTTCAGCCCATACGGTTCTGGTTATCTTGGTTTGGTCTTGGCCCATCAATTATACTCTGTGATTGCAACTTTGTGGCACTTAAAAAGCCCTTTCCTGTTTCAACATGAGAATGACCATGCACAAAGCCAGGTCCATTGACAAATGGTTTATTGTCCAGTTTGGTGTTATACAGCTTGACTGGCCTGCACAGAATCGTGATCTCAACATCATCCAACACCTCTGGGATACACTGGAACGCTGAAACATCACTAATGCTCTTGTGGCTGAATGTGCACAAATCCCTGCAGCCAGGCTCCAACATTTGCTGGAAATACTGGAAACACTTCTCAGAAATCCCTGACATAACCTGAACAAATACAACCCAAACTTGGTTACATCCCACTAGAGTGAGGACATTGGTTTTTGTCATTTGGTGACCAGCATTTTTCCATTCTACAAAATGAAAATTCAGTGTGATGTTAACGGCATTTGATGGAAAAACACCAAGTACTGCTTGTTGTTGCAGTCAGCATGCTGCCAGCTGATGATGCGTGCCAGCTGATAGTGCGTTCATCCACATGCCAAGCCTGACACCTAGTGGCATTTTGTAGAAAGTAAACTCTAGTCTGATTTTTTATTTATTTTTGCTGTTATGAGAAGGATTTACATTTCATTTTTAGCCGTTTCTGGTCATTTAAGCAGGGCCATGTTGTCATTAAATGTTGAAGTAATGATCTGAGGGGAATGAATACATGGTTGGCAGGACAGAGAATCAATTTGCTGGGGGAAATAAATAAATTGAGTGCCCGGAGACAGAGATATGAGAATAAAAGGGAAGATTAAGAACGTGTTGCCCTCCAACAAAATGTAGGTCAAAATGTATTAAGTTGCATTTACAATGTAAAAAAAAAAAAAAAGTAAAATCGTGAGGCCAAAATTCTTCTTCTCTCTTGGTTCCACTGTTACAAATCTAGTAACGAAGTAGAACTACTTCACTACTCTACTTAAGTACTAAAAGGCTGTATCTGTACTCTACTGGAGTATTATTTTTTTCTCCTACTTCCACTTTTACTTGAGTACATATCTTCGATGAGTTTAATACTTTTCCTCCGATAGATTTTTTATGTGCTGCATCGTTACTGCTGTGAATTCCTCACGCTACGGAGACTGTGGAGGTTACAGTGCGTGTACGTTAGTTACGTATGCTAATTACGTAAGAAATCCACACGATCGCCTGATGTTTCTTTTCATTACGGCGGTTGCCTGTTGAGAAGTCAGAGACAATGTAAGTTTGTACTCTTTCTATTTAGCTATTGTTGCAGCAGAGTAAGCTAGTACGGAGTTGTTTCAGTCTGCAGTGAGTCCTGAATGTTAACCGTTTGACCCTGTGATGGGAAGCTGCTAGTTTATCTGTATTTTGCTAGCTTGCTAACTTTTATGTTTTTTGGGGCTTTAATCGTTACTGTGCTGGAGAGAATGTTCATTTTACTTGCACAGTGTGATAATTGTACATTTTCTTTGAGTATTTGTTAATATTTGTTATTTTTAATATAATATATTTAATATTTGTTAATTCCTTTGGCTAAACATTTGACATAATATAAACAATATGATATTCAAACTTTTGACTGCTTTCATTAATAACTACATAACACAATACTTGTACTTTTATTTTCAGTACTTGAGTAGTAAATTTTAAAATAAACTACTTGCAATACTTAACATTAACATTTTTTGAATACTTTAGTACTTCTACTTAAGTGTTGTACTTAAAGAGCACTTCTACTCAAGTCACGTTTTTGATAGAGCACTTGTACTTTTACTCAAGTATGGGTCTCTAGTACTTTATACACCTCTGCCCACGAGGTATAAAATGATTTGCTGTTGTCACAGTGCCAGAGTGATGTTTAGTCACTCTCTGATGACCCTGTAGTTAGTGGTGGGGTCTGACTGGACTGCGTTATCCTCCACTGAACACCCAGCCCTTCTCTGGAATCCTCAGTTGATCTAATGCGCCTCTGCAAAAAGCAAGAGGCCGACATTTTTCCTGACGTGCCTAATGAATAGTAAAGTGAGCGCTAATGCCCACTATCTTTCAACTCTTAATTGAATGAAAGCCTTGCAGCTTGCAGAGTAAATTGATTTTCCAGTGCTTTTGGTCTTTCCCTTTCAACATTGCCCAGTCATTTAACAAAAGGCGATGGAACACAGTGAGTGACATCAATCCCTTAAAGCAACACCAAAGATTATTTTGTACCCTAAAATAATGTCTCCAAAATCGTTTCAGTGGTTCATCAACTCGTAACAGGGTGAATGGCACTTCTGCATTCGCTTTGCTGCCCTCTATCGGCTATAACCGCACTATGCAAGTTTGCCAGATCGTGTAGCGGATCTGTAGTTCGAATGAGACATAAGAAACTTAGGACAGTGGTAATGGACAATTACGCTTCCAAAATGTGTAGGGGGACAAAAGAGGAAAAGTGCTTTGGTGTTGCTTTAAGTATACTGAGCGTGGACCAGTGCAGGAGATAAAAATCAATAGTGTTTTGCAAGTTGCCCCCCACCAGGCCTAAGCCACTGGGAATTATTTTGTAATGTATTTTTATGACGTTTTTTCAACTACAGTTACAGTGGGGTGGCTCAGTTGGAAACTTAAGACGTAGTCATATTTCGAAATCTCCAGTTAGATTTTAGCACTGACTTAATGTAGGGCCCTATGGAGTCTGCCTTATAGTCTTTTTAAATTCTCAGTTTCGCAATTCCGTCCATTATTCTGTTATCACAGGGCTCTACATTAATGCTGCCATCATTCTGGGACTCTGGGCCCTCGTCGGAAAAAAAAGACACTTGCCACCGTGCTAAACAACTTTTCTGGGGGAAAGCCTGAGGTGAAAAGTTTTAGAGAAAGACAAAGGAGATGACATGCATTTCTTTCGTCTATTTGAAGTGTTAGTTCATCTAACAGGCTTTACATTCAACACTCAAATGAAAAGATTAGTCTTTGGTGTCAGTTTTGTGAAAGGAATGAACAAAGTGTTTTGGAGATTGTGTCATTAGTCTGATTCACCATTACAAGATAAGAACACACACTTTTTATTCTCATTTACGGAGGAGGAGCCAGGCCAGGTCCTCTGAAGGATTCATCTGCTCACTGTTCTGGGTAGGTTTGTCCCCATCTCAGTGGGCCTTTCTTCTGGCTTGTTCTCTCGCTCTCTAAAGCCCAGCTCAGACCAAAGATTGGCTAAGTCGAAAACGTTTTAGATGGTTGCAGGGAAAAAGTTGCAGCGGTCTGAACCTGCCCGTCTCAGCTTAACTCAAACCAGCTGATGGTTTCGCTGCAGCAAGTATCTCACCATCACTATCTTCATTCATACTGTAAGACGCTAAAATGATATCCAGCAGCAAAAAAAAAAGCCTGAAATGTCCTGCGACCGGCACATTGCAAGTAGTTTCAACTCGTCTCATGACGAATCTTTGGTCTGAACTGAGCTTGAAGGCCTCTACGCCTCGGCAAGACGTTAAATACTACAGGGCTGCTGTGGAGCACCTAAAGCCACGGGCAGGATTCTGATGCTTTGTTTTCATCATGTTGGGATTGAAGGGCTAGTTGTGGATGATTTACTCCACCTGTGCAGTATTGGTTTGATAATTAAACCCACGCTGCCCGAAACGTCCGTTGTGTGGCAATAAACTATCAAACTGGGAGTGCTGTCCTAGCAGCTTTATTTAGGATTATTCACTTTTAGAATCCAGCACCCAGCATTCAAAGCTTTCTAAGTATCTACGCGAGTTGAGCGCGTCCCATCCTATTTTTTATCTTCTCATTATGTAAGGACCAGTAAGCATAATCTTCCAGAGATGTGACGTACTGGAGATTGGATGTATGTGCAGTCGGTCAGTAGGGAGTTCCTACCTTTAGTGGCTCCTGCGGCCCCCAAGTGGTACACGGCCCCCAGGATGAGCCAGAGGGCCTTCTGCTCCTCCCCGGAGATGCCCAGCACCTTCATGGCTGCCTGTAGCTTGGTGAACTGCTGCGAGGCGCGCTGCTTGTCTTCAGGCTGGGGAGGATGTGATCACATCAAACTTTAGAGATCCCTGACAGGAAGTGGAAATGTTGCAGCAGCAAACTCCGACTTCCATTCATTGTACTCATCAAAAATGTGTATATGTATCTTCATACGTTTCTTTAAACTATACTAAATATCGCCTTAAAAATCCTGTTTCACCGGGCTGTAATATAGGGCTCAGAAATCTGGCATGATTACCTTAGACTGCGGGAGGATCCCAAAAGCACTATTCTCAGCCAGGTGGTTAAAGTGCAGCTCGGTCCTGGAAGAGAGGAAGAGAGAAAGAGAGGGAGAGAGGTAGAGAGGTAGAGAGGTAGAGAGGGGGAACATTGTGGGATGAGCCAGTGAAATGCTAACACCTCTGGATGTTGCTGTACATGTTTTCAATGTCACATGAATTTCAACAACACTGTCTTTTGATTCAGTTTATCCAACACTATCGGACATTTGTGACGCCAAATGATACGGATTCAAAAGCCCGAAACGACATTTTGCTGTTCATTCAAGTACACTGAGTTAACTGAGTGTTAATTACTGTATATCAGAAATAGAAAGGAAAGGAGTGATTTCAGACAAAGCAAACTGCATCTCTAAAAGAAACCCAAAATCCTGAGAACCTGAAATCTTGAGTGGTCCTGTAAATAGCATAAATAGAATAAACTCTACTCTATGTCTGGCACTTGATGTGATCGTCATTTCCAGTGTGGCCCCGTAGTGAAATTGAGTTTGATCCGTAAATGAGTTAATAAGAGTGAGGTGAGCAAAGTTTTTTTTTTTTATCTCACCCACAGAACACTGCTATCTTACCTATTTTATTTTGTCGCACTCTCACACATCAAATGTCATCAAACCTGTTTAATATCATCTAAATGAGATCAACAGGCTAAAGAACTGGATCATCTCCTGACTCTCAACACCAACCGACCTGGAATAACTACAACATAGGGCTGGGTATTGCCAATGATTACCCGAATCAATTCGATTCCGATTCACAAAGTCCTGATTTGGATACATTTTCGATTTGATATTCATCTGGTTAGGGACATTTCAGTTACAATTCTAATTTTGCTAGGATATAAAAGAGATTCTCAGAGAACTTCTGCTGTAAATTGTACAAGCAAGAAGCAACCCTCAGATATTTTTTCATAATGAACCAGGTTCATGTTTACATTAAGAATTATTATTAATTTGACTATTATCACCACTGTTCATCATATCCCCAACCGGCCCGTCAGACACCGCCTACCAAGAGCCTGGGTCTGTCCGAGGTTTCTTCCCAAGAGGGAGTTTTTCCTCGCCACTGTCGCACTGCTTGCTCTTGAGGGAATTACTGGAATTGTTGGAATTGTTGGGGCTTTGTAAATTATAGAATGTGGTCTAGACCTACTCTATCTGTAAAGTGTCTCGAGATAACTCTTGTTATGATTTGTAATAAATAAATTAACTATAAATAAAATTGAATTGAATTACTTAACAGGACTAATATTATAATTAACATCATTTTTTAGATTATTTTGTTGGGCATTTCCACCTTTAAGGGATAGGACAGCTGAGATATGGCAGCATGGTGGCCCAATGGTTAGCACTGTGGCCGCACAGCAAGAAGGTTCTAGGTTCGAAAACCAGGTGGTTCCGGTCCTTTCTGTGTGGAGTTTGCATGTTCTCCCCATGTTTGCGTGGGTTTCCTCCGGGTGCTCCGGTTTCCCCTACCATCAAAAAACATGTACTAGGTTCTCCAAGCAGTGCCCTTGATCATTATAAATAAATCACGGAACTTAATTGAAAAAAAAAGACACCGCCTTTGTAATCGAATCACAAAAGTTATGTATACCTTGGATAAGACTTCATTTGTATTACTGTCATTCTGTTAAGTGGAAGAGGACTCACCTCAGGGTGCTGTCGGCTCCCGCCATCATGTAGTAGAAGACGTTGAAGGTGGACTCTGCCTCGGGCCGTTTGCTCACCCGCAGTTTCTCCAGCAGCATCGTCTAACACGGAGGAGACCCTCAGTACACTCACTGTGTGTGTGTGTGTGTGTGTGTGTGTGTGTGTGAGAGATTTTTATCCCCTTTAAAACCCTTTTGTCTCAGAACTGTGGCCTCCAAATGAAAAACAAAAATGTTTTTGTGTGTCGATTTCAAATGGAAAGAGATTTTGAGATTTGAAAGAATGCGATTAGCTAATTGTGAAGACCGTGATTAATTGAATGTTTGGTGTTAACATTTGGTGTAAAAAGTAAACATAATACTAAAAAGAGGGAAAACATTCCCTCTTTTTAGTATTATATTTACTGGTTTTATAAGATAAATGCTGGAATAATGTTACATATCACAGATTGTTTACAGAAGTGTCCTATATTCAGTGGATCTTTCATTTATTTTGCATGACTTTATTTACGGTGGTGCTCATAAGTTTATGAACCCATGCTAAAGTTGACTATGAAGTTCCCTTGGCCTTTGGAATTAAAATAGCCCCAAATCATCACATACCCTTCACCATACCTAGAGATTGGCATGGTTTTATTTCTGTTAGCCTAATAGCTGGTTTGATTTGCATTGAGAGATGATCTTATGGAAAGTACACCATGCCAATCTCTAGGTATCTAAGGGTATGTGATGATGTGGGGCTATTTTAATTCCAAAGGCCAAGGGAACTTTATCAGGATGCATAGTATCCTGGATTCATGAAATAACTGGCCTTTAAAAATAAAAATCTGCCTGCCTCTATGGGACTTTAACATAGGGGTGTACTTACTTATGCCCCCTGTATTTTAAGGAAGACCATTTATTTATTTACGATACATTATTCATTCACAAAGAAAACTGGTGTCCTTAAAGGTCGGATTGTTCTTAATTCTTTTAATTAAGGCATTAAGATCAATTTCCACAATATGATTTTTTTATTCCTCTTTTTAGTCAACTTTAGCATGGATCCATAAACTTATGGGCGCCACTGTAACATGATTGTAGAAGGTGCAATATTTAGCTAAAAATCTAATCGCAATTAAATTTTTTCCTCAAATCGTTACCCCCTAGTGTGTGTGAATGAGTATAATATGAGCACTTTAAAGTAAAATGTGTTAGGCTATACAATAAGTAGCAAACTCCTTTGAGGAATAACTGTGTATAATGTAAGCCAGTGAGCAGTAGAGAGAGAGAGAGAGTGTGTGTGTGTGTTACCTGGATAGACGCGGAGGCCACCTGGCCAGCCTGGTCAAAGTCGAGGGACACTACGTGGGAGAAGCGGCTGGCGTTGGTGTTCATAGAGGTGGAGCTGTTGCCGAAAGCCTCCAGGATGGTGTAGACCGCCTGCCACTTCTCAGCTGTGTCACCAAAACAAATGTCAAATCGGATGTCATCTTTTGTTTTGGGGGGGATCAGTTATGTTGTTAATATTATTAACTACAAGACATTTGACACGTCTAGCTACTCCTCTACTGTGTGTCTGCCCCTGTGTTTTTGTGAGGACTCTGCCGGCGTACCGGAGAAGATTTTGCCCGTGCTGCCGGCGATAGAGACCAGGTACTGGACCAGGTGCTGGCAGTTGGTGGTCTTGCCGCTGCCGGACTTGCCCAGCAGCACGATGGACTGGTCCTGCCGGGTGGTGAGCAGGTTGCGATAGGCCGACTGGGCCACCGAGTAGATATGAGGTGCAGAGTCATCGCGCCGACAGCCTTTGAACATGTGCATCACCTGATGGGGAGGAAAGAACACACACACACACACACACACAGACAGACAGGGGGGGGGCGCACGGGAGAAGGACAAACACAAAAGCACAGAGGGGATCAAATCCAAGCCACTTATTCAATATGTGGGACAATTAGGGCTGAACGATTAATGTTTTCAAATCGAAATTGAGTTTATGCACTTTTTTCTGCATGTGTTGCTCACACGACATGGACACCCAAAGATGATAGGTGAACATGTCTTGTAAAACCATGGGCTAGGGACCGAATCACCATGACGTCACGCTTACACAAAAATCACTTTCCAGGTAGACAGATGGCCGTTGATTTTAACTGCGGAGATATGTGAATTTGGCAAACTTGTTTATTTCTGTTGTCATTTTCAGCCGTAACTGTAACGTTTAAAGATATGAAGGTAAACACGGAGGTCTGCTTAGATAGATTGGGTCTAAATCAGCTTGCCCGTCATCAGTCTTAAACTTACCTTCTCAGAGTACATGGAGGGTGTGCTTAGGGGGTTGATGATGACCGTATTGAGTCCAGCGTAGGTGTGGATGAGGTTACCTCCATAGCGCTGCCTCAGGCAGTGCATCACACTGGATTCATTCAGGTAGAGCAGTGAAGCCAGGTCCTCTGATCGGTTGTATGATGGAGGGTTGGCCTGCACACGGAGGAGAGAGAGAGAGAGAGAGAGAGAGAGAGAGAGAGAGAGAGAGAGAGAGATATGACCATGATGCCACTCAACTAGTAGGAGAGAAACTGGTACGCCGCATCTCTAGAGGAGCCGCAGCGGAGCCTTATCGAACGTTGTGAAAGAAAATACAGGGAACCAAGCAATCGGCACTTTCCGAACAGGCACACGCTCCAAACAGGCACTGCACTAGTACATACAATTATATATACAATTTCTTGCAATTGCTAATACTGTGGTACACTGTAAAATACAGTGATCATTGATAGAAATGTTATAATGTACGTTCTCACTTTACATGATGAGATCTGATTCTATGAGGAGGTCTATAAAAAATATATAAAATCTTATAATATAAAAGCATAAAAATGGTATGGAACAGTGTGTATCAAACTGAACATTTAGGATCAAACAGAGTCCTACTGCTGCAACACCATTAACAATTTGGAGCCATCTCCCCATTCACCTTTTCTACGTCGTCCTCGTCCACTTCCAGTACTGTCCCATCGTGCTCCAGTTGGATTTTCACCTTGCCCTCTGGCAGGGAGCCAGCCTCCGTCTTCACCACGGTGGCTGCCAAGAGAAAAGACAGGGGAAAAAACGGACAGCTGTTAGCCTTCTGGAAGTCCTCACACTCATCCCTTTTTCTTAACTGGCTAACTAAAAGGCAAAAACATAACATGAGAAGCTCATGATTTTCACGTTTTAAACTTTGAAGCGTGCAGACTACCACATGGATGGAAACACAGCTTTTCAGGCCACTTACAGTCACATGAGACAATGCAACCTTTTCCCTCTGCTGACTGAAAAAAATGATCTTATTACCTTTTACCAATATTCCACACGTGTCTAGCACTAATGAAAATGTGTACTTGTCATGTGTGGATTGACAGATTAGAACGGTCTCTTCTGTTATTGTGGATGTGGTCATAAAAATAATCCAGGTACAATGCACAGCAGAGTATACAACTAAAACCTTACAAATGATTAAAAGTCACAGCCAAAAGGGAGACAAGCAACAAACCTAAAGACAGACCAAACAACGGCTACACAATGTAAGGCTTTTCTAATCATTAACAGGGAGAGTTCAGCTTTTGGGCAATGCACTTATTTACTCTTGAAGAGAGTAAGACAATCAAGACAGATATCATTCTCATGTCTGTGAGCACGAAGCCGTAGTAGGGACATGGTTAGCCTAGCTTAGCATAAATACTGGAAGCGGAGGGAAATAGATAGCCTGGCTTGGCTCAAAGTTAAAAACGATGCCCATCAACACCTCTAACACCGAGTTTCCACCAACTGCGGAACGTCTGCGGATCGGCTCCATGCTCCGCTGTCCTTCAATACCCACCAGCTCCGGATTTGTTGCGCAACGGCATGACTGACAGCTGAAGTCATGAGGACCCACGAGATCTCGAGAAATTCACGTATGGTCGAGCGATATAACAGGATGTATGTTTCAAACATCAGACTGGTGCTGAAGCCAGACACAGACACTGCACAGAAGTGCTGGGCAGATGGACAAACTGTTGCATTCATGCAACTCCCCAAAAATTCTATATTTGCTGGAGCTGAAAGGTTATTGATTACTTGAAGTTGACAGACGCCGATCAACAGAAAAGTCATCCGTAACAATCACGTAATCATTTAAGTTATTGTTGTCATACTGAGATATATAAAAATAAAATAAAAAATAAACTGTATACAGAGGGGATTTGGGCCAAGATAGTGTGATAGCAATACAAGCCTTCCAGTCACACCATTCCTCAGATTTTAGATTAGCAGAGGAGTGATGGGGGGGGCAGCAGCCCAGTGCTACCCCACTGACACATGTTAGGGTGTATTCAAAGGGAAAGGGAATATATTACAATCCAGCAACGATGCGAAACTAATGGGAAACTGAATCATAACAAAGCCAGGGAAACATTACACTTGCCCATCAGAATATCTGCAGTTCACTGCCATTCACTTTGGCTCCCTTTTTCTTTTCTTTTTGCAAACTTTACAATCTATTTTTTCTTTATGAAAACATCCCTCTTGAACTCACACAATTCAGAAAACTACATTCATTATAAATTCATTTTAAAATCTTTTTATATCCTATTATCTTTGTAATAGTCTCACATAACCAGACCTTCTGTCAGCTCTAGCCACTGAAAAGAAGAAGAAAGAGAAATCAGGCCAATTACAAAAGCTGGTCAGTCTGACGTTGTGTTGCCTGAGCTCATTACTATTCATGAGCTCGCCCAGTTGCGCTGGGTAAAGGATGCCAATAGCCAGGCTCTCATTGGCTAGCTGCAATCAGAGTCAAGCAGCTTAGTTCGTTGAATATTAACGATCACAAAATTGAGCTGAGTCTTCCTGCAGGCTTTCTATACCAAGATAGATTGGCTTGAAACAAGGTAACCAAGGCATTTTTTCCACAAACAATGTTACAGAGTCCATGGTAGAACTTCAGACATCACCACAAAGTAATGAAATACGTGTAGCAGGGCACCTTTAAAATTCCAACACAAATAATGTCATGTAAAAAATTGTAATAACACTGGTTTATTAAGATTACATTTTCAGTATTGCAAATGTAATTTGTTTTAGTTAGTTTTTTTGTTTTTTTTTTTTTTTAAAGAAACCCACATTTTTAACAGTGAGAGAAAAATGGCCCACAAAAAGGTGAGACATGTTCTGCAGTGAAATGTTTAGGGAGGAAGCCCATCTCACCCAGGGAGAAGCCATCTTTGTGGACCAGCCAGACTTTCTCGGATCCATACCAGGCCTGCTCGGCTGCGATCTGCTCCTCTGTCTTCACCTGGGGTAGACAAACAACAAGGAGAGAAAATGACTGGACGGTATCTGGAAACAATTATTGTCATGTCACTGGACCACTCACAGTCACACTGGGTCTTTCTGAAGCCCCCAGTACTTCCAGTTTGATACCAGCACATGCTGAAAGGTTATGGAAGAAAGAGGTTGCCAACGTGACGGCCATGCAGTGGATGACAGTGGACTCGAGGGTCTCAGAGTCCACTGAGCACTGCTGCTCTTTCAGGGTGCTGGGTGCATGTGTGTGACAAACTTCCAACCACACAGATGTCAATATAACAAGCCTCAGGGGGTTGTGAAGGGGGTTCAAAGGGAACACTGGTAAGAAGTGTACCAGGGATTACCTCAGTTCAGTGACACAACGGGGACAAAAGTGAAGACGGAACACAACAAAAATACAACTGAACAATAAAAAACTAGGGCTGTCAAAATTAACTGGATAAGAAACAATTTAACCCCACTTCCTTTTAACTCCCCTACTTTTTATTATGAGAGAGAGAGAGAGAGAGAGAGAGAGAGAGAGAGAGAGAGAGAGAGAGAGAGAGAGATGGTTCTCTCCACAAGACAAAAATGATCTGCATTGTACTGTCGATGTGAACTGAGTTACCACCAGAGTATGTCAAGTCTCAAATACCACCTGAGCATTAAAAACTAACTTTAAAAAAATCCCTTTAAAAAGTACATTTAAATGAGATTCAAAAAAATGTGCGATGACTTTGCTATTAATCCCGAATAAATATTTTAAATCATTTGACAACCCTAATTTAACCACATCACACAAGAAAAAGTAAAGAAAAGGAAAACATTTTTGGATGTAAACCAAAAGAAACAATTGAGTCTTAACTATTGGTGACTGCCCAAATGTCACATCATTTGGCCGGGAAAAGTGAACAAGACACACAAGCAAAAAGGGAGAGAGCACAACACAGCACACACACACAAACAGCATTCTACGGTGCAGGGGATCATGGGACGGGCTGGAGGCGCAGTGCAGGCCAGACCTGGGGCTGCTGAGCTGCAGCATGAGATGCCAGAAGGAGGGCCACAGGGTCCTCTTCCACTGATCCCTGGGGATTGGCCAGCATGAAGAGGTCAAAGGTCACAGTTAGACATGAGTAACAAATGTTGTACGGACACACATACAAATAGTTAACATAGATAAGCACACACGGATAAATGTATAGCTGTAGGCGGGCATTGCATCTGAACAAAGTGTAGTTCATCATTCTTATCCAGCACACCTGTGACAGACAGAGAAATCCAGTTTGCTATACTATAAGAGTGGTCAGGACCTGTTATGGTCCACTTACTGGCTTTATGCTAGATCTGCTATAATATTTAACAATACACTTTCACCGGTGAAATGTTTACAGATTCATGGAATAAAATAAACAAAATTGGGGCCATGGACAAAGATTCATCATGAAATGAAAACTGGGAGCAGCTGAACTCAATAATTAGCCACACGACAGCGTGGACGCGCCACACATGCATGCCAACTGTCTAAACAGAAGATACAAAGCCCATGCATGTTGCTTCTATCAGCCTGATGTGGCGTGAAAAGAAATGCATGCCATTGTGTTACAAATTGCACCTCATGTCAATGATAAAACAAGGAAAGACCTGCCAAAAAGCTTTTGACTGAATAAGTCACACTCACTTTATGATGTGTGTAAAATATGAGCCAAAAATAAATCAATCCGTGTTTAGAAAGTAGACTTCGGAAGGTGGGGGGGGTTAGGGTTTGCTGTGAAACCCAGCATCAGATGAGTTAACAACGGTCTCTGTGTTTCCAGTACAAACATATGTTTAGGACATGTTTAGCCTAATTTAGCACAACGACTGGAAGCAGGCATCTTATTTAGGCATTGTACTGAGTTTTTGTTTTGCAGTCCAACAAAAAAAATAGCTCCAATGCTAACTGCTCTCAAACCAACAATGTGTGGTTTCACTCTTTTTTGGCATCAGGTTACATTTAAAAGAAAAATCTTAGGATTACGTACTCCTATACTTTTCCACTACCTTACCTAGGCTAAATATATCCTACATCTATCTCTGTACTGGATTTACAGACATGAAATTACTATCATTATTCCCAGACCATTGATAAAGGTAACGTTCAGACCATTCTTTAAAAATGTGGTTCACTTAATGCCAAATAATAATCCAGGTTCTCCCTTAATTTAATTTTAGAGATGGTCCGATACCATTTTTTGCTTCCCAATACCGATTCAGATATCTGAACTTGCGTATCGGCCGATACCGAGTACCGATCCGATATCAACGTGTCATATATTTTATTATGTTTTAACAAATGTATACTACTATCCCTGTATGGATGTGATATGATTTGTATCTTTGTTGTCGGTCTGGCTCAGGTTAAACTCTTTGTGAAACATGAACAAACACAAACAAGGAATGCCAACTTTCTTTTATAGTTATAACGGAAAAAGAACAGAAATAAACTACTTTAACGTAGATTTTCTTTAGGACTTTATTATGCGGTATCGGATCGGTGCATAAACTCCAGTACTTCCCGATACCGATACCAGCGTTTTAGGCGGTATCAGAGCCGATACCGGTATCGGTATCGGACCATCTCTATTTAATTTCCAACAAATTTCCCAAAACTTTCTCCTACTGTCAGGCAGGGTTATAGTCACAGGAAGGCTAACAATAAAACATAATCAAATCTGATCAGTCAAATAGTGGTTCTGGAATCAATGACTTGTAAAGGGCTAGATCAATCCACATAGTATCCATTACATCAAAAGATGGATGCTGACTACAAGAAATCTTATAGCCTTTCAGATTTTTGTATTGGTCTCAGCATGTTGGGAATACTGCAGTACAGACAAGGGAAATGAGAAAACTAGGAAAAGTTAGGAAGGATTCCAGGCCTTACACTCAAACAAGTCACACGAGTACAAACACCAGCCAGGAGGCCCAGAGGAAGGCTGGAGGGCCGCGGTACCTGGAGGGGCTGCGAGGCCGCGGGGGCTTGGACAGAAGACGAAACACTGACAGCCAGCTCCAGCTTAGCCACAAAGCAACCGCAGCGAGACAACAACCAGCATAAGCAGTGTGTGTACGGTGAGGAGAGAAGGAAAAGAGAATGAGGGGAAGAACGGGAGAAGAAGAAGACAAGGTCAACATGGAACTCTGGATGAAGAAAATGCAGTGTAGTGCATAAAAACAAAGAAAAAGAGCATGGACACTTGACAGCATAATGGAAAAGTGAAAATGACTTTGCAACGAGTAACCATGGGGTGGAGATAAGTCCTATACATTGATAAAATGACAAGGATTTTTGGACGTGTAGATCAGTTCAAACAAATAGTTGTTGTTAACTGTCAGAGTGACACATTAGTAAGCCAGCAGGTCATGTCTGCTGTCACTAACTGACACTCATTATGTGAGTAGGTGACTGACAAGCCCGACAAACTTGTATGTTGTCAGGTTTGTGTGCTCCCTGATCATCTGTGAGGGGAGAACACAGCACTGACTGTACAAACACTAGTGTTTGGGTAGTTCCAACGTCCCCAACAGAGTGATACATCTTCTCTAGTTAAACCAGCTGATTGCGCAACGTCTATTTCAGGAGTGATATTGTCCAGTTAAACTTTAACTCATTCCATAACAATAATTTACGCTTATAAACCTAATAGTTTGCCAATGTGTCAGATATATATTTCATCAACATTTAGATAAATAATTGGACCGGACTCGATATTGGCAGTTACGGCATATTACAGGGCTCGGATCGGGGCCAAGAAATGTTGATCAGGACATCGATAGTGTGTATATAAAACTTTTCAAAAGTTCAAAAGCAGACAAAGAGTCAAAATGTTCAACTGGGAAACTAAGATTAGACTTTTGAGAGCAGCGATAGTTACTAGCTAAGTAAGAGGTAAGTAAGCAATAAGCACATGAAACCGAGCTGGAGAAGTAAGGGGCGGAGCGTTGGAGACAGAGACCCGCAGAGGGGACTATATTTCACTCCCTCATGAGTCACCGTTTTGTCCCAGTCAGGAGGGCAAAAGAGACACCATGCTAATACTTTCCTCTGCTGTGAGCGTCTGTAAATATACACCAATAAACTAAGCATGTTAGGCATGGTGATAATGCTAACAGCCCAACGGAGCAATCGTTGTTTAAGTTAGGGGGGCTGAGGTTCTGCCAGCCAACTCGGAGATGGAGAATACAACAATACAACAACCCTGCTGTAAAACTGTAGGGTGAAGCTCATAATGCAGTTATTTTTAAGGGGGAACATCAGCAGTGTTGATTTGACTCAGTCTAAGGCCATAGTCTGTAGTGCTGTTAAACTATACTTTCACATTACGTTAAACTACGGCACCACAATTTCCTGTTTTTCAATTTTTGGTCATGTGAGAGTTGACATGGGCGTACAAAGAGACATAAAGCCAGAACAAGACATTAATAATATTCAGATGGACAGCAGGGTGATTTACAGGGGCATTGAAGATCCTCATCAGGCGTCTCTGAGCTTCCTCGGTGGGACTGAGCGGCTCCTCCTACAGGTCAAAGCAGCAACACATTGACACTGATGGAGCTGAAGCAAAGCCCATGACTACACACACACACAAAAAGTTACAAAACGTGAATATGTGATTTGTTCCTCAAGGCTCAAGCATTTCTTAAAAAAGGACACTCTGCACACTCAACATTACATAGCATCTTGGCTTATTGTGGAATCTCAAAAGTTAATGTTCAAAGGTGCTCCAAACAGCATGCACACTAGAAAACCAATGCCACACACACGCACACAACAATACAATTTACTGGTTAACAGAAGAATATTTCCAAGACATAAGTTGCTCCAACCCAGCACAGCAAATCAATGTACAGTACCAAGGAAATATATAAACAAATATTGGCGTTCCTGTGGGGCAAAACCCTGACCCTAATCCAACACAAATATTTATCATGGCAATAAGAACACCATGGAGGTTGAATTTGTGTCATGAATATTTCTCATACGGAAGTTAATATCTTTCCAGCAAAGAAATGGATTTCCAATCTACTACATCCCTTAATCCCAAAATATGATACGGTCACTGGTATGCTTTGAGAATCTAGCAGCAGATTCCTAATGTTACTGTACTGCTCAGTGAGAGGCAGCATGTTTTGAGACCAAATCGAGTCTTAGTTGCACAAATTCAACAAGAAAAAAAAGCTTTTTTGTGACCATTTCTGCCATCTGTAAAGTTTCTGGAGAGCTGTGCAATCTGTGCCTGTTCATGGGTTATACTTTGAGGTTCTCTCCCTGAATGCAGCACTGCAGTTAATTGGCTCTACATGGATCTCCTGTTGGTGACTAGACACACTAGGCTGGGGGGACTGTGGCCTTTGTAAAATGGGTGAAAAAAGTGGTGACTGTCCTCCCTGTTTTGATGGTACTGTGGACTCAACAGAAAGGGGTTTAAGGTTGGTAAATCTCAAAAAGAGCAATCTTCTCAAATCTGCAGAATCACAAAAACCTCTATAATCCGTAACAAATTAACAACTTGCTATTTTGAAAGCCAAACCAAGTTTGTTGAAGAAGTTAGAAAGTTGATGAGGAAATAAATTGCCGGTGACTGATAGGACACCAGAATGGGAAATTGTGGTCAGGAAGTTAACAAATACTTCCTACTCCTGCCCAGGAGCACTTGTAAAATAAAACGACTTGACTTGTTCAGTGCCCAGAAACAAAAGACCAAAGACCAAAATCTTCTGACTGTTGAACATGTCAGACACAACATATAAGACAGTTTTATTTCTATGTAGTTTGTCTTAAGGGTAGTACCCTAATAGAAAAAAGACATGAGGTCATTACAATCTAAAGGGTTTATCCCCTTGGGAGCTAAAATGTTATCAGCTAAATTCATGGCATTCCAGTAATTACTTCACGAGACACTGCTCAAGAGGAAATTGTGATCTGGTCAAGGCACCACAGAAAAGGTCAGGGAGCGAGCTACCAAAACCATGAAGAAAACATCCATTGGGGACCTCCAATATACAGTACCATGGCAGTCTGTTAATCATGTCTTTTTCCGCCTATGCACCAAGCTGAGACCCAAACCCGCATCTTTATAACTCGACTCAGGTAAGCCCAAGTGGTTCCGCAAAATTTGAGACCTGGACCTAACCTGAGCCATTAATTTTGCTTTATTAGATTCATTACTGACATTTAGCTTGCCAGGCTAATGCACAACATTGACTACAGTCTCTTTCCCACTGAGGATTAAGCAAAAACGTTCAACACACCCTTTTCTTGTTCTAGACCAAAATCTAATGTCCTCTTACAAATCAAACACTGTCTTGACTTTTGTTTCCTACAGGCAGTGTTGTGCCTGAACGCGTTCATTGAACGATAGTTCATGAACTCGTTCATATTTTGGGCGAACGTGAACTGAACATACCGTATTACTGCCTGATGAACGTTACTGTGAACTCGTTAATTCTGGTGTCTGTGAACGCCACGCTCTCTCATTTTAACTTTGTTCAATAGGTTGCCAGATTTCTATAAAGCCTTCCAGGCGAAAACCCGGCTAAACCACACCGTAAACAGGCCTTAATATGTAGCGGAAAAAACACCCAATCTGGCAACACCAGCCACCAGTGTCGCACCGCCGCATGAGTCATCAAAAATAAAAGCAGCATGGAGGCGACAGAGCAGCAAGGAGGCGTCATATGATGATTTAAACGAGTTTTATGACAAGGTCGGTGAGGATGGGAAAAATCTTACGGCACATTGAACTGAAGCAGCATATGGAAAAAAAGAACTATGAACTAGTTCATTTTTGGAACTGTGAACTTAGATCAACATTTTGAAGTATGAACTATGAACTGAACTAGTTCATTTTAAAATGTATGAACTGAACTTTGAACTAGTTCATGTAGAAAGTGAACTTTCCCAACACTGCCTACAGGACACTCATTACATACTGCAGTATCTTGGCTTATTGTGGAATCTGTTTTGAAGAGACTGTGTTAGTAGTACTCCCAAAGTAAATGTCCAAAGGTGCTTTATTCAGCATGCACACTAGAAAACCAACGCATTCCAGCTATAACTTTACAAGACACACAACACTCCTGGATGTTGAAACCCTTTCTTGTGTTGAACAGAAGGCCAGCAAAGTATTCTTTTAGTGTCTAACGTTTCCCTAGTTATTCTGAGGAAAGGTTAACAATATATTGTGTTCCTTTTTCATGTTCCGTAGCTAGGTTACAATGGCTATCAAGTGACTCTAAAACCGTGCCACACCGAGGTTACACACACACGTGGTGTCAGTAAGCAAACTCTAAAGTGCTCTTATATTTCAAACATGCATTTCAAATGGCCATGCGCTTTCCACACCAATGTCCCACATATTGAGCAGACATGCAAAGTGTGGACTGCGTACCTCTTGTTGACTGACAGCAGTTTGTTGAATTGAAATGACTCCTTGAGGGAGAGACAGTGGACTAAGAGTGGGACGGGGAGGATCGGGGCTCACAGGAGTTTTGAGCGGAGAGGGTTTAGGAGCTGGGATGAAACGTGATGAAGGAGAGACGGAGGAAGATTTCTGGGCCACTGGGGTGGTAGACTGAAGATTTTTAGGGGCGGGTTTTGTTGCCGCAGTTGGTTTTGGCGCAGGTATGAAGCCAGGGGGCGGTGACAAGGGTGAGGGCTTAGGAGCCGGGATAAAGCCAACAACTGGTGGGAGAGAGGAGGGTCTGGAATGGGTCGATTTGGAAGATGTTGGAGCCGCGTGCTCAGAAGCCATACTGGTTGGGTTTCCAGCAGCCACAGGTGATTTGACAAGCTGTACGCCTGGACCAGAGCTTGTAGGTTTGGAATTGACCTCCTGTGGCTTTACGGTGGTTTTATCCTCCTTCTCTTTTATCTGCTGTGGCTCAACGACTTTTTCCTCTTTCTTCTCATTTATCTTCTCCAACTCTAATTTTTCTGGTCGATCATCCTTGCATATTCGTGGCCGGGGCTCCCTTGTCCTGCCTCTGACCATGAGGTTTGTCAACCCTCGTGAAATGTCGTCTTCCGTTTTGACCGCGTCATGTTTAAAAGAGAACCCTGACATCATGGGGGCCTTCGGCACTGGAGCTGGTGCTGGCGCTGCTTTAACTGGTTCGGCAGTAGGCCTGGCTGCTTGTGGTGCTTTGCCTGACTGTTGTGTTGGCACAGTGGTCTCGTCCTCTTCTGCGGGCAGGACCTTCCTGACAACTCGACGAACCACCTTCACTACTTTCTTACGTGTCAGACCCTTGTCCTCCGTGGTATCCATCTGGTTGGTGCTGCTGCCTGGAACGTTAATATCACTATTGGCTGTACCGTTGGCCACACTTTTGCCCATTATGCCATTTTGCTCTCGCTCACCGTTCATAACTGGCTGTGGGCTCAGAGGAGCTTGTGGTGGTTCAGGACTCCTAATTTGCTCTGCCTTCTTTGACGGTGGCTCAGGGCTTTTGAAGCGTTCTGGTACTTTAACAGGTGTCCTGACTTTAGGTGGGGAGGGACTCCTGACCCGGGCTTTCAACTCCGTATGGGAAACTGATGGGGGACTTGTTGACCGGAATAACCCCCTGCCAGGGTCTAGAGCTGGCACAGACTTGGCCCGGCTGGGCAGCCCTTCACTGTCTGACTACTCAGAGAGGAAAGAGAGGAGGTATAAGCGAGAATATTGAAAGAAAATCCAGGCATCATGTTTATAATGATCAAAATATTTATGAGGACTGAACAGCTTGTTGCTTAATACACCCCGAAATCCCCAAAAAGAGGTATTTTCAGGAGCGTTCGCAGGACACTTAAGATGCTATGAGGAACCCAGAATGTCTAGGAGACTTGACTGATGGGTAATATGTTAAAACTTAGTACCAAATGCTTACAGTATGACATGAAGATATTATTACAAGCACAAGTCATCCTCAACACATTTCTACAGCTGTAATAGATAGAGCACCCATCCGTGACTGGCCAAGGGGTAGCAGTCGGTCATCATAAGCCGGTCACAATGTTTACCAGTAAACGCAACATTTTATCCCGTCTGTTTTGTTTTTCAGCAGTGACTATAGTGCTAGTTTGTGTCTGTTAGCTCATAGCTTTAGCAGCAGACTGTTTGACGTCCCGTTGTTGGAAATCCTGTCACACTACACCGTTTAGCTGTCAGCATTTTAGCTGTGTTTAATCCAGTTACTACTGTGGCTAACAGTAGGCTAACGTTACCTGCTGTGTAACGTGTTATTAGTGTTTACTGTAGCTAACGGTAGGCTAACGCTACCTGCTGTGTAACGTGTTATTAGTGTTTACTAGCATGCAGCAATGTTTATGTTGCCTCTAACGTGGGTTTCGGAGCATCAGAGCGCAACGCAGACATATAAGTAGCAGTGTAATGAGCCAATGAAATCTGCATTGCTATTTCGTCAGGTAGATACCTTACGGCAAACGTGCATGTGTGGAAAGTGGTCGCACAACAGCTGAAATGGCATACTCATTCACAGTATCCTTCAATTAAGGAGGAATGAGCACAATATGGATGTATTAACAGGAATGTAGCACAATATGGAGGTATTAACAGGAATGTAGCACAATATGGATGTAAAAGCAGTTATAATTAGCCTATGTGACAATAAAATTTGTTTTGGTTAAAATCAACAAATAATCATGATAATTAATCGTGATCTCAATATTGATCAAAATAATCGTGATTATCATTTTGACCATAATCGTGCAGCCCTATTTTGGACTACTATGATCAAATCTCATCAACAAGCACCTACTCATGTACGGGTACCATTCATCAGGTTGAAATGTGTATTATGACGGCTGTGTACATGAAGAAGCGTTTTCTGAATCCCACATGAAACACTAATGCAAGCAAAGCTCACCGAAATAAGTGAGAGGTTCAGGATATGAATATAAAAATGTTCTTCCACGCCCATGTTTTGCCAAGTCTGATCTCAATTAGTTATGCGTTTGACCCTAACTTTCAATCAGTCGACTTCTACCTAAAAATATGTATTACGATATATCAAGAAATTGGACATAGTTCCCTCCAAAAAACACCTAGATATATCACATGAGCTGGATTGATCCTGGCAGACTAAGAAAGCTCCAACATGAATCTGACGACCACAAGTAAAAAGGACCATTTTTACTTACACTTTTGCTTCCTGGCTTGTTATCTTCTTTAATCTAAATGTGTTGATATAAAAAGGAAAACTAGATCAAAACCTCAACACTACATGAAGCTGTTGTCCATCACACCGTGCAAATCTCAAAACATGCACATTTTCTGATCTTCTACTGCAACATCTTTCTTAAGATACAGGATGTCCAACTATTTCAAGAACTAATAATTTGATGCACTTTGCAATTTGATGGTTATGTGTCCAGCAAATGGCATAGGTGGTACAGAGTCACAGCTGCTATAACATATAAAAAGATGAGAGTGAAAGCCATCACATTCTTAGTGTGATACACGCAAAAGGGCACACGCATTTAAAGACACACATGTTAATGCACAGTTTAAAACACTGTAATACCATGCAGTGTGAGAGTGCTTTATGAAATGTCCAAATGAGACTTCCCTTTTGCTCCCAGAAGGAAAAGCGATGTGAGAATGCCATGTTGGCTGATCTGCTGTCATGGGCTGTGACGGATGAGATGAGAGCAGGAGGAAGAGGAGATGGAGGGGAGCTAGGAGAGGAAGAATGGTGAGAAGACAGATGAATGGAAATGGGAATCATTGCATTTTCAATGTGGGCAGAGCCACATGTTGATGGTAAAGCAGTGCATAGGGACTAGGAGAAGTGGAGGATGAACAGGCGATTAGAGCAGGAGCATTAGCTCTAACCAAAGCGATGCCAGCACCTGCTCAGGGATTACGAACGATACATTTTAACTACCATGAAATGATGTCACTTGAGCTTCAGGTTGGCCGATGATGATATATGAATATTATATTTTAATATTATATATTATAATATTGTCTCATGATATATACCATGAGACAATATAAAGTTGTCTACAGTCATAGATTTAGCCACACTGCATATCTGGATGTTTCTATATTATTTGTAGATCAATGAAATAAAGTATTTTGACCTGTCAGATATTCAAAAAACTGGATTCGCCATGAATTAATTACTAAAAATATCTGTAAACCATATCTCCAGATCATTTACTATATCATCATATAATGATGACAGCATAAAGGTGCATAGGCGGATGATTTCATCCACATCGCCCCCTCCCCACTACAGCCTCCGATCTCCATCTAAAAAGAAAACTACACACTAAAACCCACCTTTGAACTCTAAAAGGTCTTTCATGTAAACTACCACTGCCAATTGCTGTCAGATGAGTAGGCACTGTATGGATTTGATACAATGTGACTGCGATGTGATCAGTCCTTTCCTTCCTTGGTTTTAACTCCATATCAGTAGACAAATACATAAATCACAATCTAAAAACAGGCAGTGTCATTTTTGGGATAGTGGTCACACTGTTTCAGGACAGGTGAGGTTTGCTTCTAAACAACTGTCTGCCTGAAGTTGAAATTGTAAAGGGTTAAGTCAAGGATTTTTTGCCAGGTCTAATGCATCATATTCATCTTTACACTAAACAGAGCAAAGATGGTCTCCAAAAGTCTGACTTGGACTGCAGGCCTTTAAGCCTTTCACTGGGTATGGGACAGTGTCCAGGTCTGGCTCGCGGTCAGTGGCTTTTATCAGTGGTCACTGAATTAGCACACTGACTAACATGTTTATTTTTGGATTAGACAGGGCTGTGGGCTAGATTACTCTCTTAGAGAAAGCCTAACAAGGCACATAGTACCCACAAAGGCAGTGCTGAAGTCACACATCACAAACCTCTTGTTTTTAATACTAAGATGTACAAATAAACAACACCAACTATCAAACCATTCTACCATACTGTCTCCCAGGAAAACATTGAATGTAAGCACATTTCATAATGGAATATTTTCACAATCACCATTTCTTTTCTGTTGACCCACAGATCAAAAGATCAGACCCATGGGAAAACCAAACCCAACATGCATCAATTCATTTTCAAAAAAAAGGAGGCACATCTGAAAGGGACCCAGTCCAAATATACTCAAGTATGTATAACCAAAACATGGTCAACCTGAACAGTCCAAGCAGCAACAATGTCTGAGCCGATAGAGAACCCACTCGGGTCCCCTCAGATAATTTATCGTCTTTCAATGGAATCATATCGTGATGTACAATTACCTTATCTAAACTGATAATAACAAGCACATACTAATGTAACTTTCTCAGAAAATCTGTTGAGGGAATATCATTTGAAGAACTGCAGATTTGCTTTAACATAACACTATTTTTGTGTATGCATGTAAACACAGTCAGTATATAGCTGGAAAAAAAATGTTTTTTCTCCATAATTTTACTTGAAATGATGATTATCTAAAATCTCACTGTAGAAAAGCACCAATTGTCAACCCTACAATATTGTTGCAGTATCGATATCAATGTTTTTGGTCAAGAATATCGTGATATCTGATTTTCTCCATATCGCCCAGCTCTATGAAGGTGTGAGACATACATGAGACATATCGATACACAGAGTTGAATTCTGCGGCAATATAATGGGACTGATTTGATTTGTCCTGGTCCTGGGTTAGGACTTACACACTGGTAACCCAATGGAAGACCTCTGATCATCTGATAATATTACAGCAGAGTGAGTTAGCATGTTAGGAATATGTAAGGAGTATATTGTATATTTATTACAACGATTGTGTGGTTTGTTGCAGATTTATGAAGACTGAAGTGGAAATCGTTAACAATAACTCAATAACATTTTAGCCACACAATTGATCTCAGAATGAAGAATTATGTTAACGGTCTATCTAAAAAAATCTTTATTCAATGTGAATGCACAAAAGACAGACGTGGAGGTGAACTAGATCAAAAACCTGTCAGCTATCACCACTGCCATATCACTACTAAATACCACTTATTTAATTTTGACAGTCTTTTACATTATCTAGATGCCGGCCTCATTTTCACAATTTTACATGGGCTTGCACCTCCACCACTGAGTGAATTTATACAACAGAAGAACAGCAGTGGCAGGGCAAGTAGGGCAGCCACCAGGGGAGACTGTGTATAGACGTAGTAGTTTGGCCAAACAGTCTTCTCAGTAGGGGCCTCAAATTATTGGAACTGCCTTCCTATTGAACTCAGAGAGAGCACTAGCTATCTATTATTTAAAATCACACTCAAAAGATGGATTCAAAACTATCAAAACTGCAATCATCAATAGCTGGTTTACCTCATCCTAGGTACTGCCCTTCTTTGTATTGTACTTATTTTTTCTATATTTTATAATTTTTTGTCCCTCTCGTTTTTTCTCCTCTTCTTCTTTTTTAAATTTTCTTTCTATCTTTCTTGTATTCTTTTTATTAATTTAATATGATGATGTGTTGACCTGCCAAAGGACTACAGATGAAAATTAGCTTTTTTGCTAACTCTGGCCTTTTACATTTTGAGTGTAAACAAAAAATGTCAATTGATGTGCATTGTACCTTTTAAATAAATAAAAATTATATATTATAGTCCTGTCACAACAGGCTATAATTCCCTGAGTTATGAAAACGAGGCAATATGGCTGAAATCATCCGTTCCTAGATTTTTCACGTATACATAGCGGTGTATGAAAAATAACTGATATTCAAAACAAAGAACGGCATTAGATGACACCAAACTTGTCCTTATTGTAAAACAAAACCTTCATCTCGGCATCAGACATTTCAACAACAGAAATGTGTAGAATGATGATGATGATAATGAAGAATCATCGAGGTACAATGTGTCCTAAAGTCTGCTCAAAGTCAAAGTAACATACACACCAGTGGTTCCCCCCCAAAAAGTTGTTCAGCCCGGTGGCAAGTGTCTTTATTTCCAACAAGGGCCCGGCTGGGGCCAGTCACAGACTGATGGCAGCATGAATGTAGAGTCCAGTAGTTTCTGTGATAACAGAATAATCGATGAAATCGCGAAATTGAGAATATAAAAAAAGTTATAAGACAGATTCTATAGGGCCCTACATTAAGTCAGTGCTAAAATCTACTTGGCGATTTGAAGATATGACTATGTCTAAGTTTCCAAGCGAGCCGTCTCACTGTAACTGTAGTTTAAAAAACAAAAAACAATAATTCCCAGTGGCTTAGGCCTGGTGGGGGGCAAGTTAGGCCCCTTCATACAATAAAAGACCTTATCAGAGTAGCACAGCTAATGACACATGTTCAAGATGAACTGAAAACACAACATGGATGTGCACTAGAATTTCAGTCTCAACTACATTTCCCACCATCCTCCTATTAAAAAAAACGTCTACTTCTAAATTCTACCACTCTAACTGATGAACACCCCGAGTAGGAAAAAGGGGAACTGTCACAATGGCGCAAAAGCCGCTATTGTAAAATGTTACTTTCCACAAACCACTCAAGCTGCCTCCTCAGCTAACTGGAGTCTAAAAATAGTATCACCGGCTGAGGGATCTCGGGGGGGCCCACGCTATTTTCCACAAAAGATCCCGCTTCTCGTTACAAGTTATCACACGCTGTTCTACCTGTTAGTGAAGTAATTCCACAACTCCTGTATCCAAATCGTTCCCACAGGTCAACGATAAAAAAAATCAAAAACTGTCCAGAGTCGAGGAGATCTGAGCAACCGGCTGGAGACCCACAGCGGAGAGGGAAACAGCAGAGCCGAGGAGAGGGGGGGGGGGGAGCACTCTGATAGGCCAGCTATTCCTGACAGAGGACAGACAAGAGATGTGGGGACAGCTGTTGTGATATGAGGGTGTTGAGCAGGGGTAAAAATAGGAGCCTCTGCTCTCTAGCCTGGACAGGTCTGCCATGAACTCCCCCCACCCCCCACCATCTCCACCATCCAATCAGCAGCCACACTGTTCCCCACACATGCTGCTGCAGTTGCTGTCGTCTCAGCTGCTTCTGTGTGTGTATCCATGTCAACGCAGCTGAGGGGACCGTTAACGTCGATGAAAACAATGCTCATTTTGTAGGTGGGCCTGCGCAATATATCGCTTTTTAATCGTCATCGCGATATCAACTGGCGCAATACATCGCGAAAGGCTGCAACATATTGCAAAAGACACTCAGAATTTTTTTGTTTATTACTTTAGTTAGTTGAATGAAAACATCAGCAGAAAACTGAACTTTATAACAGAGGTCTTCAATGTTTTTTAAACCAAGGACCCCTTAACTGAAAGAGAGACGGAGCAGGGGGCCCCTATATTGTATAAAAATAAGTTGCATCTTAAACTGGGCCTACAATAACGTGTAGGGTGGCCTAAAGCCACATTTTTCCCCCATAGAATACTAAGCTATTATAATAATAATTGTTGGCATGATTTTATAAAGCATCTTTTAATGTTAAACATACATGTGGCACAGTGAACCCTTGGATTCACTACTGCTGTGTGCATCACTTAGCAGCAGTAGTGTGGCTAAAAAGGGACCGTCACAATTTCCCATATCCCAAAAATTATGTTTGAAATGTCTTGTTGGACCCGACAGTCCACAACCCTATAGATAATAGAATCCATTTACAATGGCATGAAAAAGAAAAACAGAAAATCCTCACAGCTAAGAGAAGCTGGAACCGTACATTTGTTGGCATTTATGTTTGATAAATAACAATTAATAAGACAGTAAACTAATTGTTTCAGCACTGGAGGCAACACACAGGGGGAAATGACAGGATGCAAAGGAACAAACTTAATGTCCTCAATTTAACACTACATTGTGAGAACAAGTTGCAGACAGTGTTCATATGGTGAATCATGGTTACCAGTAGTGGAATGTAACTAAGTACAATTACTCCAGTACTGTACTTAAGTCCAAATGTTGAGGTACTTGTACTTTACATGAGTCTTTTCTTTTCATGCCACTTTCTACTCCGCTACATTTCAGAGAGAAATATTGTACTTTTCTACTCCACTGCATTCATCTGTTACAGCTTTAGTTACTTTACACATTAAGATTTCTGCACACAAAACAACTGTAGTTTATAAAATCTGATGTTTTATTATGAATGAAACTAGCCAACAATATAAGGACCTACAAGTCCAGCTGAGATGATTAGACCATTAAACACACAACTGGTTGGATCCTTTCCACTTTCTAAAATGTGAAGATTTTACTGTCTTATACTTTTGTAACAATTTCAATGCAGGACTTTTAGTTGTAACAGAGTATTTTTACAGTTTGGTAATAGTACTTTTACTGAAGTAAAGGATCTGAATACTTCTTCTACCAATGATGGTTACCCATAAAATGGCTTAATTAAGACGTTAACAAACTGAAGTTATAGTAGCTCAACAGCCATGTCAGCTAGCTGGATAGCTATTTCTTCTAATTCAAAATGTAAATGTATTAAAAGACGTTTGCGTTTCGCTTGATTCCTGAATGTTCGTAGAAACTAGAGTCATGATGCTCCGTCCAATCGGCTGTTGGCAACCTACCTTTACATTTTGTCCAGTCATCGTTCGGCAGTTCAATCCCACGTCCAGTACCTCAGCTGCCTGAACATCAAATCTGACTAAAACCTGCTCCTGGCTCTGCTTTCCTACCATGTGTTTCAGTAAATAGACAGGACTATAATATTCTATTGTCTACATTTGAATGTGTTGTAAGTTGCGTCGTCTTCCTGTGTGAAACTGATCTGTGCAGCAGAGAGGAAGAAGTCTGAGCATTTAAAGCGCGGCGGTGCAAAGAAAAGCAGAAGCAGACGGTAACATGTTACCGGAAATAATACACAGGCTCCCCTCACTGCTGCCGATGAATGAAAAACAGCTCGCCATCTGCTTGGGAGGTTACGCTGCCTCTCAAAACTTTACTACAGTAGAATAAAAAGCTCATGCAAAAGTGTATTCTCATACTAGTAAAAAATAAAGCTCTGTTCACTGCTTTACACTCCTCTTACGCCAACAAACGCATGTTCTTGCAGCGATGGACAAATGCAACAGCAGGACTGACCCAGCCTGCAAGTTATCAAGTTGGAAACACGGAGGATGTAACAAAAATGGGGAAAGTTAAGTTGCTTTCACACCTACCTTGTTTGAACTAGAGTTTGGTTCACTTCAGGTGAGAACACGATCTGACCCAAATGTAGGAAGGAAACCAGATACAGAGCATTTACTAACCTGCAATTTCAACCTGGCACACAATTTACAGACTTATATATGATTTAAAAGGACGACGACTTTCAGATCCATAAGCTGTTCTGAGCACACGTCGCTGGTTGCCTGTGTGACATCATCATCTCACTCTCTCAGTCACTCGCCGCTCACATGGTTTGCTTTGTTTTCAAATATTAGACTAATATACTAATACAACTAGAAATGTGGTGGTGCTCCATTATTTCGCAGACCAGAAGTGTTGGCGAGTTTCTGATATTCTGTCCAATGAGCAAGCGACCACTTTCGACCGCGTGACGTGGGTATACAGCGTTCGGTGCGTTTGTCAAAGTGCAGTGTGAAAGCGAACCAAACCAAATGAAAAATGCAACAGTGTTGCAACTTAACCCCCCCAATCATTCGAGTCCACTGAACTCTAGGTGTGAAAGCGCCCTAAGGCCAGTTACACACTGGCTGCGTGGCGTGAGCGTGTCAGCTGTGTGGCGTGTCCGTTTATATTTCGGCTCCCATGTAAACAGGTTCAGGGCTCCAGACTAACTTTTTTCACTAGGAGCACAGTGGCCCCCTACTGAAAATTTTAGGGGCGCAACCAGAAAATTTAGGGGCACACACCGTAAATCAACATGCTAACCAAATATTCACATTTCTACTAATTTCCACTGTATTACTAATAAATACTTTGATAATAGATGCAGAAATTACAGTGTGATGTTTCAAATTCAGTGTCAATTTTGAAGATGCAACATAGAATGCACCATTGCTGTCATGACAGTAAACAAAATTTTAAAAATATACCAACTCTGGTAATTCACCTTAAAATTAAACATGTATTGTTTAGGCTACTACCCTTAGGGTTGGGTACCTTTCACATCTGAACCAATATTGGTACAGATACCTGAAATTATGGTCAATTTTTTCGGTACTTTCCCTCTGTAATTACAAAACAATTATTTCAGTTGTAAAAATAATTCCAAACCTATTTATCCTATGTACTTAGAACATTATGTTATTTTATTAGAATATGTTACACTCTAAAGAAATTAAACAAAAATAAAAATAAAACCCCTCCCTCTCTCCTCCCAAACCCATCCCTACAACCTGTTAAATTGAATAATTATTAATTTCTTACTCACTGTAACTTGTTTAGCCTGTTGTATTTTCATCATGACCGTTTTTAATTGCTCTTTAATGTTTCATGTTAAGCACTTTGAGTTGCCTTGTTGCTGAAAGGTGAAAAGGTGCTGTAGAAATAAAGTTGCCTTGCCTTACAGCCTCAGCCTGTCAGTCAGTCACCAGGGCACAGTTGCACACTGTTGAGCCTGCTGCTTGTCTCAGAGGAAGTATCAACAGCACCGTGACTGTTTTTAATATCATATCGCAGCAAACGCTGTCTGTGTGAAGTTTTTAAAAACTGTAACCATACTTGAAACCACTTTATCGGCATCACTCACGGTGACTTCAACCAAACAGCCGACGTAGTTTGCGCCGATCGCACCTCTGCGTGTGTGTGTGTGTGTTTGTGTCGGAGCACCGCTCTCTGTCAGTTTTCAGAGAGGACAGATAAGCTTGTACCTACATTTCGACATTTAACGTGTAAAAAACGGGGGCAAATTTGCTGGTCGCACATGTGCGACTGGATGTAAAATTCAGTCGCAAAATGCGACCATTTGGTCGCGGTCTGGAGCCCTGAGGTTAGAGCTTACACACTGCCTGCGTGACACGCACGTCTCGAGCCGCGCCGAAAACGCGCGCCTGCTAGAAATAGAACCGACGCCTTTTTCTCACGCGACACGCAAGCGTGTTGGAAGAGTTTCCAAGCAAAATAGAATAGGAAAAGATGTTTATATGTCATTAATACACAAATACATATTAATAAATGACATATTGATGTTTGAAAGTCTCGAGGTTTTGATATAAATGCAGGTATAAATGTAATTAAAAATTCTGTAGCCTATTTTGCCGTCAATACTGCTGATGTTGTCTTTCGGTGACATTAGCAGACAGCAGATTTTCCCTACAACACTGAGCACATGAAGCAATAGTAAAAGTTCTTGCTGGGATGTTGAGTCAATAAATAAACATTTAGTTAAGGACGGGATCAGCGTTTTGGTTAAATATTGACTAATGCAACATTGGCTTGAGGCACAACACTTTTAAGAGTCATTGTTATGTGCTTTGTACATCCAAAAAAAATAAATAAATCAACATCCTCCCAAAACATGAAAAAGGGACATAATGTACCCATCAGAGTTGATGTACATTTTCAGATACCAGTATCTGAAAATCCTTCCATACAGCCCAAAATGTTGGAATCTATGCACTGATCCGATACCACATCATTCTGCCCCCGAAGAACTACTTTAAAAGTAGTTAATTGTGTGAATGCTGATTCATTCACTTCATTCTTCAACTTTCTTTGGTCACCTCTAACTTCTGCATACGTTCAGCTGCAAAAAAACAAATGATTCAAATTCAAAAATGTTCAGCTCTTTAAGCACATGATGGGACTTCTAAATTTGTTCTGCTATTTAAAATATTAAGCTTTTTAAAAATATTGTTTACAATTAAAGTCAATGAGAGCAGGCTTCAAATCCTCTTCTTCAAAATGCTACTCCTACTTCATACTTTCACCGACAGACACCAATCAAACTTTAAACCATTCACAAGAACTTCAGCTATTAGGCTTAGGGCCGATCCCATCCAGTATCGGTATCGGGACCGATACCAGCGTTATTCACGTATCGGATTTTCCCGATCCAACCTGTGGAGATATCCGATATCCATGAGCCATGTCCGCGCTTTAACGTCTGCTGAAATGAGTCCACAGGTGATTCCTGCCGGCTAGTCTGCTAGCTGGCTGCAAACTCTAGAATGGATTTCCTGAACGGAGGCGCGGCTCAATGAGACACAGAGTTATGAGACACGCCCCCGCTCAGGAAATCCATTCCGCAGTTCGCAGCCAGCAACATGTCCGCTGTGTGGAAATACTTCACACTGGAAACACCGCAGAGCAAGACAGCAAAATGCAATGTTTGCAAAGCTGTAATTCAGAGAGGCTGAAGCTCCCTCGCGTCGTACAACACTACGAACGCAATCAAACATTTAAAAAAAAAAAAAAGCACCACACAAAAGAGCACGAGGATTTTTTAGCCAGGGGGCAGAAAGACAAAAGGAGCGAATCACTTCTGGAGTCATTCCAAAAACAAGGTAAACTCCAGGCAGCAGTGTTTCCTCTAGGTTGACAGCATAGTGGCGGTGCATACCGCTCTAAACCAACATGAAAAACGTAGCTAGTAATGTTCACTCAGCGTTTAGTTTTGTTGTTAAACTGTGTGTAAAATGAGCGGTGACGTTAAATCACCCCTACGGTACCGTCTATTTGCTGGATGGTTTCAAGGTAACGGTTGGCAGCTAACATTAGCAGATAAGCCCGTACACGGACGTCCAGTTCTTTAAACTAACACGGAGTGTCTTTGGTGATGGGTTTATTGCGCCAGTTGATAGCGTGATGACGATAATAAAACAATATATTGTGCAGCCCTACTAATAATACAGCTCTGACTTTAGTTTTTCCTTAGTCTATACCCACGACCTTCCACTTCCGTGTTTTTTTGATTGTTGAGGAGCCGCTGGCTATTCCGCCAGATGTCTTTCTTTTTCGTTGGCGTTCGAACCTCCGGTGGATTCCTGAGGACTATGGTTAACTGCTCCTCAGATCTCTGCAGGGTAAATCCAGACAGCTAGCTAGACTATCTGTCCAATCTGAGTTTTCTGTTGCACGACTAAAGCAACTTTTGAACGTACACATGTTCCACCAAAACAAGTTCCTTCCCGAGGCTTTTTTGCAGAGGCACCGTGGCTCTCTGACAATTGTGATTGGTTTAAAGAAATGGCAAAAAGACCAGAGCACGTTTTTCTCCCATCCAAGATTCAGGGTTCATACGCATTTTAACCAATACTTTTCGGCAAATTTCCATGACTATGCATTCCTGAAAATGTCAGTCGACATTATACAATAAGAATACACATCTGTGTTGAAGTTGACCCTCAGAGGTTTAACTATAAATGAATGATAATGTATGTGGTTCATAGTGGGATTCATAATATCGCTCCACAAATACAAAGCTGAGGTTAAGACGATACATTTATTAATGACATATTATGCAGTGTTAAACTTTCTGGGTCTTTTTATGTTTCCAAAACCTTTCCAGGCCTGGAATTTGCATTTTTCAAATTCCATAACTTTTCCAGGTTTTTTCAAAACGTATGAGCCCTGAAGATTGCTGTATGGACTTGCTGCATTTTCCTAGACGAGCAACACATCAAGTGATCTTTTCTCCATCTGTCACTACTAGAGCAAAACTAAATCCTTCTTAACACACAGTGGACTATCCACCCACTAAGGACACATATCCCCAGACAGCAGATAACAACCTCTGCAGCTTCGTTTGATTCCCACCACCTCTACCTATGGACCACAAGATGGAGCCAGAGAACCAGGAAAAGCTCCATGAGCTTTTTAGAATCCTGCAGCCACACAAAGCCTCCATTATTATCCATTATGTCCCAGCGGCTGCCATGGTATTCTAAGGGAGGGAACAGCACAGTGATATAGATCAAGCGCAAACAAACTGTGCTGTGAAATGAATGAGTGACAGCTTTAGTCCAGCTGACAGTCTACACGCGGCTCCGTCTTTGGTAATAAGAGTGTAGCTTAATTATGAATGGAAAGGGAGTGTGTCATGTGTACAAGAGTTAATGTAAAGCCATGTCAGCTGAGAGAAAACTTTCCACAAACTGTACTGTCTCAATTTTATTTTTTGTAAAATATCCTATCAGGCGTATCTCCAAGTTATCCAATAGCACCCTGAAAGGCTGTGAGGGTTGTTGCATAGTATAGAGAGAAGAGAGCAGAGAGGCATTTATCATGTTGAGACAGGGAAGGGCTCGGTGTTAAGACATCACCACACGCTTCTCCAGACAGCATCAGTCAGGAGGATTCAGACAGAGAAACTATCAGATAGTCAAATGATTTCTGGGGACGAGTAGTGTTTATGACAGATATGCACTAACTATATGGTGACCGGTCGCCTCTGTAATAATCATACAGGCATTAGTAGAGGCTACGGTAGGTTAAGCTCAAGAAGTTTCAGCTTGATGAAAAACGTGGGGGTTGAGTGTTTTTCCTTGTATGTACTGTAGCCCCTGTGTTATGTCTGTATGCTGAGTAGTGACATTTAGTTTTGTATTTACTCACTTATTATTCCTAAAATAATACCCATACAGACACAACTATTTCCTACAGCTGGATTGTTTCAAACGGAGGCGTATCTGTTCCGTCAGCTGCACGTGAGACGGACAACTGAGAAATGCTCCTGCGATGTCCCCTTTGGAGGTGTCAGACTTCTGTACATATCAAGTCCGATGGTTAGACTGGTGCTCAGCTCTAGTTCTCTTTTAGTCGTCCTGGAATTCAGTGAACACATGATAGATTTACGTTTGTGTCAAACTGAGAATACTTTATTTTCCTTTCAAGTCATCGCTTCCTGCACGCAGACAATGTTCATACCTAAATTTAACATGGCATGGGTTTATTACCGAGGGACAGACAAGTCAATGGCAGTGAGACACATAGTCCCCTGCATTGTAGCCCCACTTCCTACTTTCCTAAGCCACAACTATTTAGTTTGCAGATACATAGTTTGAAAACAGCCCACAGCACACATCTCCTTCAGGCTGCAGAGCTCCAGCCACTACACTACACTAACCACATTCAAATGTACATTTCCTCAATCGCCAGTGACATTCCGCTAATCACCCAGGAGTATACTCTAATGTTCCCTACTGACTGGTGAAATTTGCATTAGCACTGTCACTATCTGCTAAGTGACAGATGTCCTACATTATTCATAAATGTTTACCAAATGGCTATAATTCAATGGTTCAATTCTGCAAACTGTCTTTTTAATTTTCTTGGTATAAAAATGCTAATAATTACAACACACACACACACACACACACACACACACACACACACACACACACACACACACACACACACACACAATCCCATGTTGATGGGGTTGTGATGGAAACACTGATTCAGTCCCTGAACTGACTGCCATTGCTCAGAATGACACACCCTCATCTTCACCAGCAGCTGGTGGAACAAGGAAAGACACATAGTGAAACTTAGTTCTGATTCAGGGCACAGCTCAAACCTGGCAACCCCACTAGGATGACCGTTGACATGTTTTTTTGTGTAATAATCCAACAACACCTGTGCCTAAAACCACATTTACATTTCTATAAAAAATAAACAAATACGAAAATCCATCCCGTCAGGCTGCAACCTAATGCGTTTGTGTCTGAACAGCAGCTTATCGAACCAATCAGCATCGGGGAGGAGCTACTGACCGCTACGGGGGTGGTTTAGGTGTGTGTGACGGCCGCGATCATTCGTTCAAAACAACAGCGGCAAAAACGTGATAGACCGATGCTTCATCCATTACCTGCCAGGTAGTTTTTTTTAAGTGCCTGCCCTTTTCCAAACAATTTTTACAACAGCAACAGATTGAGTTTCTTGAGGTGCAACTTAAAGGAACACGCCGACTTATTGGGAATTTAGCTTATTTACCGTAACCCCCAGTTAGACAAGTCCATACATACCCTTCTCATCTCCGTGCGTGCTGTTACGCTGTCTGACGGCTCCAGCGGCATCAGGCCAGCACAGAACATGCAGGTGAATTGTTCCAGTAATCCTACTGCTCCAAATAAGTGACAAAATAACGCCAACATATTCCTATTTACATGTTGTGATTTATAGAGTCACAGCGTGTACAAAAAACAACGTAACATGAGACACAGCCGTCTTCTAACTGTAAACAAACCGGGAACTATATTCTCAGGCGGAAGAATATAGTACTTGGGCGGAGTGATATGCTCGCAGCAAGCCTGCCTGAGAATATAGTTCCCGGTTTGTTTACCGTTAGAAGATGGCTGTGTCTCATGTTACGTTGTTTTTTGTACACACTGTGACTCTATAAATCACAACATGTAAATAGGAACATGTTGGTGTTATTTTGTCACAATTGGGAGCAGTAGGCTAGTTGGAACCAGTTACCTGCAGGATCTGTGCTGGGCTAAGCTAACGCTGGAACCGTCAGGCAGCGTTACAGCACGCACGGAGATGAGAAGGGTATGTATGGACTTGTCTTACTCTGGGGGTTACGGTGAATAAGCTAAATTCCCAATAAGTCGGCGTGTTCCTTTAATGCACCATTAGTTTAACTAGGTGCACCTGAAGGCACCATGGAGTCCCGTCAAAGCCCACATGCTTTACCTTTGTTGTTTGTTTCCATAACTCACCTTACTGGGAAGGCAAAATGTTGCCACACCAGTGACTTCAGGGAAGCAGGACGTTTTTCTAGTTCTGCTGTTTCTGTCTTTGCCAACCCCGTGTCTTTAGCTGCACGCTACCAGCCAGCAAGCTTCGCTGTGTCTGTTGTTATTTTCTTCGGACATGCACAAGAAGGCGCGGCTGGAGAGAGAAAAAAAATACTGGGGGAATCGCCGATCCTGCTGCTGAAAAATCGATTAAAATTGAAATCACACCCCTATTCAAGAGCAGATTCAAGATTCTCCTAACTTAACCCTGATGTAGTTTACACAGGACAAAATGAGACAAGAAGGAGCTCTCAGGCATAAAATAGCCTGTTTAGAGGGAAATCAAAGGCCAGGCGTATTAGACAATTAATCAGACACTAATAACCTTGTGTGGAAGAAGTCAGACTGTCTGTATGTGTGTGTGTGTGTGTGTGTGTGTGTGTGTGTGTGTGTGTGTGTGTGTGTGTGTGTGTGTGTGTGTGTGTGTGTGTTATGCCTGAGAGAGCTCCTTTAACCTTGTGTGGAAGAAGTCAGACTGTGTGTGTGTGTGTGTGTGTGTGTGTGTGTGTGTGTGTGTGTTTTATGCTTGAGAGAGCTCCTTCATGTCTCAGTTGTGGTTCAGGGTGGCAGATGTAGGTCAGAGTGCACATCACACGTGCACTTGTACAGACAACGACATCATGCACCCTGCATGATGTATTTGTCTGTATAAGTGCACATGTGATGCTAGCATAAAGAACACACACACACACACACACACACACACACACACTCACTCACACACACACTCACACTCTTGTCTACATTCCCTAAAAGACGTAGAGACTCTGCAACCTCATGCTGTATTTGCTCTGACAGATGTGTCTCTTCTCCCTTTGCTTTGGACAGATTTCCAGCGGCCTGAGACGCGCAGGGCCAATCACAACTGTTTGTATGTAATATGAAGAAAAAATATGAAATCTAATTCCATACTTTTCAATACTGAGTAGGAACTAGGGCCGGGATGAAATGCTTTTGTCCAGATTTGATTCTTTCAAGATACATGGGTGCCGATTGGATTTGTGTTAAGATTTTCATTTATTGTGATTCTAGAGATTTTGCGATTCCATAGTATTGAGTATTCTTTTCCTTCTTTAACAACAACAAAAGTTGAATAATACACTTCTAGAGACAATATAACAACAATTGTTTTCTAAGAAGAATGCACATCTCAGTCAGTCATTTATTTCATTTGTAAAGAAGTACATAACATGGATTTTCTGCATTTTCTGTTTCACTCCGTTTTGCTGGAAACGGATATGATGTAGTCGCTGTCTGTTGTCTACTTCCTGTTGCCGGTATCTCAGTTCCGGTTTAGCCTAATGCTTAATGACAAAACAACACGCGAAAACTGAAGGATTTTATGAATGGAACGTGTTGCTAACATAAACGGACCCGCTTGATCTGTTGCCCAGCACCCTACGCACTCCATTCAATGCCCAAGGATGAGACAAAAACATGAGAATGGTTAGCATCCCTAAAGCTAAAAAAAAAAATCCACCGAAGAGAGTTTATGTCTGTTCTTACCATTTCATCGACCACAAACCAAAGGAGCTCCACCCGAATACGGAGTTGAGCATCGAGCTAGGTGACGTAAATTGTGTGAGACGAGAGATGGAGTTCACGGAGCGGGTTTCACACGAAACTAAGTGGTCATATGAAAAACCTCCGGCTAACTGAGACTTTCTTTTGTTGATAAAGGATATGACTAGGGCTGGGTACCGAACGTCGATACTTTTATGGCACCGAAACAAATTCTCCGATCCTATGAGTATCGAAAAATTATAAATTTTTCGGTGCCAAATTTCAGTTCCAAAAGCGTCTGAACGCTTAAGCGCAAGCTTATCTGTCCTCTCTGCATACTGACAGAGAGCAGAGCTCCGACCGACGCGCGCACGCACGCACACACACACACACACACACACACACACACACACACACACACACACACACACACACACACACACACACACACACACACACACACACACACACACACACACACACAGCAATGCCGATAAAGTGTTTTCAAGTGTAGTTACAGTTTTTCAAAACTTCACGCAGACAGCGTTTGCTGTGATATGATATTAATGGCGAGCCCAAAGTGGTCGCGGTGCTGTTGACGTTACACTTCCTCTTACAAGCAGGCACAACGGTGGTTTCACTGCCCTGATGAATGACTGTCAGGCTGAGCTTGTAAGGCAAGGCAACTTTATTAATGTTACTCTGAGTGAGCAGTGTTACCAGAATTACATATACATTTTGACGGGATCAAAAAATCATTTGCCTCTCCCCTGTTCACTGGAATGTGTCTGGGGACACTACTTGTTGCACTATGACCATTAATTGCACTTTATTATGCTGTTCTATGCTCTATTGCACATGGTTTGTATGTCTTGTTATGACATTTTGATATTTTTTAAATATTTTAATAAAGAAGTTCATGTTTCAAGTTCAAGTACATGGAATCTTAGAAAATCCTTTTTACCGTGGTATCGAAATTGGCATTGAGAATCTGGTTATTTTACTGGTATTGGCACCGACTACTGAATGTTTGGTGTCGTGACACCCCTAGCTGTAACCGGGCACTATGTTGAAAGACTGGTTGAGTTTCACCAGACAAGGAGAGCGAACAACAAACCCTTTCATCTCACAACTTGATAAACGGACTAAGCGGCTATCAGCGTCACAGTCATCTGTTTCCTCCAAGCATGCTAATTCTGTCTGGCTGCAGTAATCTCTCTGGAATGCGGCGGCAGAACAAAACAAGGAAGATGCTTTTTTTTTTTACGCAACTCCTAAGAATCTGGCTCCTCTGACTTCACATGCTACCGTAAGTCAAAAGGGCAAGGGGTCAGGGTGACAGTGTGCTTCAAAGACTACATAGAGGCAGCCAGATTCAGTCGCAAACTATTGACTAAAAGCCTTTTTGACAGAGTGGCTGAAAGCATGTGAGGTATTGACAGTATTGATGATTGGGGACAATGCGTGTCAGCAGCCATCAGGGTGCCGCTTCTGTACACATTGAACTCCATAATGGATTCAGCGGAAGTGTCAAACTCCTCTTCCAGTATTACTGTGGATACTTCCACACAGCTATCATTCAGTTAGCTTAAATGAGAGTGTTTGTTCCCGTGCTTTTCAGATTTCATTCAATCACTTCAGAGATGTGTATGAACGTGTGTATAACATGAAAGGGGAACTCATCAGATTCTACACAAACAAGTCTTCTCTGACTCTGGAAGAGCTTTGTCAAGTCGGAGGAAAAAACCCCCCGATGATGTCATGGCTAACAAAAGACACTATTGAGTAGGGGTCGACCGGCTTTTCAAGGCCGATCCCGATTGTTAGTAGTTAATGATAACCGATAACCGATATTTGGAACCAATGTGCATTTACAGTAACAATGAAAATGTTTAAGTAAAAATTAAGATTTTGAATGTTACAACACAAAACTTTGTTTAAATGCTTTAAGCAATTATTTAATAGTTGATAACCTTTCAACATAATACCCGTTAAAAGAGAGTCCGATAGTGTTGTGGGCGGAACATGGTGAGTGGAACCGAAGCAGAGGGACAGACACGGAGCTGTAGTCAAACCAAACGCTTTTTATTTAATTAACTTTATCAGTTATCAGGTGAATAAAACACAGATACAGATAATCTGCAAAAAAAATGATAATCTGTCTATCCCTACTATTGAGATGCATTACTGGAAGCTCTATTGGAGCTCAACTCATATGAAGGATTGAAATCAGAGTATGTTGTCCTCTGCTTTTCGGTCTCTTGTGAACTTTATAGAAGTGCAATTCTAGTACGCCATGAAAGAAATGCATGAGCTGAAGATGTTGGCATGCATCAATCTAAACTCTAACCTGAAGAGTTAAAACTTAACAGTGTTCGAAATCCAACCACCTCTTTGGTCTAACATCTGGCAGTTTCTTTGGGCAAATATCCTCCCAACAATCTCAGCAGCTTGGACCATGCAGAATGAAATTTGCGGAATTTAGCGAACCATTTTTCTGCTTGGGGTGGACATTCTGAGTTTTATTTTAATTTTTATATATATATATATATATATATATATATATATATATATATATATATATTTTAATCTGCAAAAAATCTACTGGGCCCAGAGATTTCTTGTGGTCCTGGTGATTACATTTTTGAACTCAGAGTGGCATTTTGCATTTTTAAAAGGTTATTATATGAGTCAATAACTATAATGCCATATGAAAGCCTACAGTAATGTACACACCCACACAAAGCAGTGACATGAGCCTGCTACAGTGTGACAGAAGCCCCAGGGCTTAGGTCAGCTGAGCAATAGTAGATAAAACACAGAGGCATTCACTGCCCTGCTCAAATGGAAACTGAACAGCAGATAAGCTGAGTAGAACTGGACATGTGCTGAAGTGTAGCCTTTGAGTTGAGTGTGTATATGTTGAGTAAGTGATTGCGTAAGACAGGCATTAACTTGCCTGTATGTTTAAAGATTATTATATTAGGTTTGTTTTAGAAGGTTGATATGAACAAAAAAAACAAGTGGAGAAAACAAAGCCAATGGATTCATTGGCTTTGGGCTTCAGCAGCTTGCTGGCAGAGCTAAATTCTTCACCCACCAGCAGCCTACTATTAGCTTGCAATTGGTCTAAAATATCACGTGAACTGCTGTGTTTCCTTATGGGAAAGTCTTTCCTTTTCTGCTCTATTTCCTTGACTTGCAGGTTTGCTACACATGGGATACTTTGAGGGGTATAAACATGAGTTCCCTTTTTTTTTTCCATTTAACAAAATGTGTAGCCTAAAATAAAAAAAATATATAAAAAAACACGTCTAAACAAGTCAACTATTGTATTAATATCTCTCAGACAACAAGACGCTTCCTGTGGTGAAAACCATACTGTCAGAGAGAGCTCTGAGTTTAAAGGGCTGAAAGCAGTGAATGTGATTGGACGGGATTGTCACAGCCTCTAACACGCCCGCCTATTACGTAGGATTATGTATTTTACCTGATCCCACCCTGTATCTAAGTGCTGCATGAGTTCTCCAGGCCAGCCTGCGTACAAAATGAGCATTTGACCTGCAGGGGTCACAAAAATCGAGCCCTATTTCTCAAATATGACAAACAAAAACAGTATAAGACTCATAACCGGCATGGTTGAGAGAATGACGAGTTGCCACTGGCCATGGTACTATTGAGCAAAGTAGCAGGATAAACAGCTTGCTTCTATAGCCTAGATAAGAGAAAAAGTGCTTCGCTTATCCAACAGAACGGCTGGTGTACATACACCTAAACTGCAATTTCCTTCTTCCAAAAGTTCAGAGGGGAGTGCAAATGGAACTTCCCGTACCCTCCACCCCCACAAAACAAATGACAGAAGACTTCAGGGAATGATCCGACCACAACTGCCATTTTTATTCATTACACAACCAAGTTGGAGGACCAGGAACCAAACCCTCTCTGTGGTGCTGGGTTATAATTTCACCTCTGCGCCACACATTTACCTCCAGGTCTCTTTTTCTCAATGACTAATCCCAAAGCTGCGCAACATGTGACGGTGTCTGGGCTGATGACACATAGTACACAACGGCCACACTAAACATGTGTTGACTTGACATCGGAACTGTTGATTATTCATCATTTATGTATTGTGACATGTCAGACAACCGTATAAGATAGCCTCTTGAGAAAGGGCACAATGTCTCTGGGTCACTCAGCAAACAGCCAACAATCAGTTACGGTATCTAGACTTTGGGTAACTTGACAGGCCATCTCATTACACTTCTCATTGGGGTCTCTGAACAGTAGTCCATGAGCTGATAAGATGAACTGAGTCACTGATCCACGGCCTGCTCGAGCCTTGTATTTGCATTTGTGATATTTGCGGGCTGAGAGCAGGCCTGGAATTATCGCAGAGGAAAGAGAACCTCCCTGCGTCCCAAAGGAATTTCTTAAACCAACCGAAAGCGTCTCATATCCAAATGGCATCAATCTCAGCAATGATAGAGTTCACTCTATTAATGTGTGGAACTTTCGGTCTTCAATCCACAGAGTTTTGTGAATATAAGTTTTGGACTTTGTTAGTGTTATTTGAAAACTCCCTTTCTTAATTGTAAAACTATGTTATGGCAATCAGCTCAGAGGTAAAGTGACTGGAAAACAACCAGGTTTTCATGACGTGCTACTACTGGTCTAACCTTAAAAGACTAACCCTTGTGTTGTCCTCGGGTCCAATTTGACCCGTTTTCAACGTTTTAATATCAGAAATATGGGTTTCTTTTATCCAAATTGCCCAAACATAACTTGGATGCGTATGTGCGTTGTATGGAAGCCATACAACATTCTTTGCAGGTACAATTAATAATTACATCCATTGAATTTGGGGTGTTTTATTTAGTTTTATAGCATTTCAAAAAAATTTGTAAAGGGTTTTCAAACAGTATTCTAACTAAACTTTAACTTATACCAGTCTGTGATTATCCACTCAACATCCTCTGACTTTAGTCAAAATAATTCCTGCTTTTTTTAACTAAAAAATTAGGTATAATGTCACTTAAATTAGGTTTGTTGACCAAGAATTAAAAAAAAAAGCGTTGAAAAAAGTGACAAAAAGTGTTTAAAACAGCGTCAAAAGCATACAAAAATGTTGGAAAAAGCACAAAATAAAAAAATCATTTTCAATTTATACACCGGAAGGACAAGTTAATGGTCGACGGGAAGACAACAGGAGGGTTAAAGCTTCAGGGCGTAACTTTTTGATATTAATGAACGTCTGTTACATTCGAGCCATTGCCAAATGAGTTGCTACAAAGCTGATTAAGACTATCAGCTCCACACTACTCTCTGGATTTCTCAGTATGACTATGTTCAGAAGATTGTGTCGTCCTGCAACTATCGCTCGCAGAAACTCGAGTAAAGATAATTACCTCTTCTGAAGAGTCCATCATGTCTTTTTTTTAATTCTCCCTGTCCTCCTTGGCGATCACCCAAGGCTTGTATCATGTGGATGCGCCGTCAGTTATTTGTCATTACTTAGAATTCCTCGTGGAGGCGACATAACCACGCACTATCTTGAAAATCAGTCTACACTTTTACTATTGAATACATTATCTTGTACAAAAAATGAAGCCGTTTCTCTAATGGGTTATATTTTAATTGAGTTTATTACCCCCAAATCAAACTGCAAACACAAGGGCTGTGTTCTGTTACCATGGAAACAGCCAGGTGCTTCAGTTGAGCCGGTGTGCATTGACAGTGCTGCTGTGTCACTGTGCGGAGAGAAAGGAGACTGCTGACGGTGTGGTTTTCAGGGAGCAGCAGTCAGCACTGAGAGAGGACAAACACGCAGTGGCATCGGACACTGTGCTACTGCACCACACACACACCTCACACGGTTATTACTTCCTGAAAGGGTTGCAGGGGAAAGGAAGTAACTGGGTTTATGGGAAATATGGTCTTGCTTTCAGCACAAAGATTAGCATTAACAATACTTCCAGGGGGGCTTCTAGTCATTAGGGATCAAACCGAAGTTTTCTCGGATTCCAATTCTATAACTCATGGTATCTGCCAATGCTGGGCGTCAATCCACTACCAGTGGTGCCTTTTTTTACAAACTCAAAACTCTTTGGGATCATTTTTATGTGTGGCAACATGGGCCCGGGCATTGCTGTGTCACTAGAAAGGTAGATGGCGGCCCTTTGTGTCTAAATGGATGAAACTAACAGTGGAAATACTGAGTTTTCCGATGACATTTGGTGCAGCTGTAGCTCAGTCAGTAGGGACTTGGCTTGAGAACCGGAGGGTCGCCGGTTCAAGTCCCCGTATGGACCAAGTATGAGAGTGGACTGGTAGCTGGAGAGATGCCAAATATGCACTGCTGAGGTCCCCTTGGTCAAGGCACCGGACTCCCAACTGCTCTAGGAGCCTTTAATGGGCAGCCCCATGAATTTGACATCTCTCCATTTAGTGCATGGTCCTGTTTGTGCATGTTTGCTTGCGTGTAATGTAACAAGAGTGTAAAAATATTTCCCTTGAAACAGTATTTTTTTCTTGACAAAAAATGCATTTAATTGCTCAGGTATGGCCACTAAACACTTAATCCATTTATTAAGACATATGATGCATTAGAGTTCATACTGATTGCTGCATCCAATCATCCAATCAATCATTAGCCACATTAGCCTTATTAGCTTATGGTTACTACAGCAAAATATCACATGCATTTTAACTTAAAGGCAAAGGCTGGCACTGTTCTAATTCTTATCATCAAAAAATACCACGAAAAACCCAAACCAACAATGTGCCCATCTCTTTCTGGTTTTCTTACTGCGTCTGTGGCTCTCAGCCCCAAGCCTGTTGGTACCTACTGAAGACATGACATCAGGTCTCGCGATGTAACAAATTGCTTCACAGCACTGTACACATTCACTGAGCCGGCAAAAAAAATAAGCAAAAAGCTAGGAAAGCATCGTCGGAGGAACAGAGAAAGAGAAAGAGGAAACGGCAGACTGACCGAGCGAGGAGTCAGACACGAGTAAACATCGGCCCTGCGTTTTCAGAATGGCGAGAAGTCTGCAAATCCGATGCGGACCTGGCGTTCTTGCTGTTGCACTTGTAAGTATCTTTGATCAGAAACTTTATCCGCCACAGAGTTTCTTGTCAGCTTGATGTTGGTAAACGCTAGTTGCTTCTGCTCCGACAGCGTTCTAAGGCCATTGTAGGAAAAAAGTATAAAGTTATGGACCCGGGAGAGAAGGGTAATATTTTGAGAAAAACTTCAGTGGACATGGCTCCGTGCGTTCGCCGCCGTCTTTGAAAACAAATGCACATGACCAGAGGGAGAAGATTGGAGGAAGGAGAGTCGCCCACAGGTTTTTACAACAGTGTTTCAAAATATCTATTCCGAAGCTGTAGGGGGAGCTCTATAGAGAAACCTGCGAGCAAAAAGCAAAAGTCAAAACTGCATAGCGCCCCTTTAAGATTTGTTTTTTCTGTAAGGTTCACTTACAACAACAATATCATCCATGCATGTTGCAATATTTCTCATGGTATTTCATGTAGTAGAATCTCTAAACATGGTAATGAATCAGAGACCTGGAGCAAGGTAATATATGGGGGATTGAGTGTAAATAAACTACAGTGTGTGTGTGTGTGTGTGTGTGTGTGTGTGTGTGTGTGTGTGTGTGTGTGTGTGTGTGTGTTCATGGTAATGAAGGAACATGTCACCCAGAGCAACGGTGGGGGCTTGATGATGTGTTTTTAACAACAATAGCGCTCTATGGCACAGAGGAAGAAGATACACACACACACACACAATACTTACTTGATACATTCAGCACATGGGCGTTGTGTATCATAAAAAAAAAAAAAAAAAGACTCATCCTTTACACTGAGTTTAGTGAAACTTTCCTCATTATCGCTTCCTCTGACTGTGAAACCAAACACCTCATTGTAATTTCCCAGAGAACAGCTGCTGAACTTTCTAGACCACCCTTCTTTACTCAGACAAGTCTTTCCTTCAGTAGAGTTCTGTATTATTCATGGGTCCTGCAGCATCTCTGTAAATAATTCAGTTTGCAGACAAAAGAGCAGCAGGGACACCCCACACCCACAGCAGCAGAGAGAAAGTTACCTTACCACAAAGCCCCCAGGAAGGTCACAGCGAGATGGACAAATGGCACATTCAAACCAGCCTACGTAAAAAACTTGTCTAGAAGCACATTAGAAATATCTGAGAAACATACATCTACATTTCCCAGAGTAGATATAGCAGCATGTCCTCGGAGCCCTGACCAGGCCTCAGCCCTCACCACAAGGTTTGTTTAAGGGAAAGCCTCGACTTGTAGAAGGAGAACAGCTATTCAAGAATATGTGTCCAAGTCCAGACACGTTGTACAAGGATGAATTATGACACTGCTGAAGATATTATAACTCAGATTGACATCGCACACGTGCTCAAGGCACATACTTTATATGAGAGCAGGGTTCTCCCTACAACTAGAAGGTTTAGGTAAACTAACTAAATTACCTTTCTAAGATCTAACCTAGACTTCTTTAGCTTTAGTTTTGTCTTTAAGCTTTTTGAGTGTAATTTATGTATTATCTGCCTTAGCTTTTCCAATGTTTTAGACACAGATATGGGAATAATAATGGTCCAAAATGATGTGAAATTGCTTGTTTTTTTATTGGAAAAAAATGTCACATTTTCTTGAGGGAGGAAACCCCTAAACCACCTGACAAATATGTGCACCTAGTCCACAAACCTAGGAAAAACACTGGAGAGTAAAGCTCAGACTAGTGTATTGAACAAAGTGCAGAGAGATTTTGGTGATGTTGGAAGCTAGTAACTGCTATAAGGAGTGAAGTACTTTCAGTAGAAAGTGGAATGATGACTTTCGGCTGATAGAAGAACTGCTATGGGCATGTTGTCGTGTAAACCTCACTACAGTATGTTCTGAGGTGCTTAGAAGCCAAAAGAAGACTCTTTTGTGTTGCACTTATTTTATTTCCCTGTGCAGTATGTTGACCCTTTAACTACATACTGTTGTTTAATGTTGCACATTAGTTTAAAATACATCCAAAAAACTAATTTGAAAAAGTTGATATGGCTTTAGAGGGCAAATGTCAGGATTTGTTTTAATCATTCCCTCCAGAAAAACGTGATTATGTGATTGCATAATTCAATGCATAATTAGCCAAAGTCCGCATATTGATGCGGGGGCTGCATTTTTTCAAATACGCCGCACTTTCGCCGCATAAATTGCCGATTAGGGGTTAGGGTTGCTTGCATGATTTCATAATCCCCGCAATTTCGTTGCAAAAAAGTCCCATATATCTTAGCATAAAGTTGAAAAATTTTGCGTTTACTTCACACAAGAGCAGCCATTTTCCCCTGTCGCCATGGGAACGTTATGAAGTGACGTAATTATGCGACGTGAACATCAACATAAAAGCAGGGTGTTGGGGAAATCACTTTTTTTTTCTCTCTTTCATCAAACCGCAGTTTTTGCAAGTTCCCGCAATTATTGCAAGTTCCCGCAATTTCATCGCATAAAATTGCATAAATATCCCGCATATTCCAACGCATTTTTTAAGAAAACGTGCCGCATAATCAACTTTTTTTTTTCTGGAAGGACTGTTTAATGGACTGCCACTAACCCATAGCCTATTTCATATGACGCGTTTCACCTCTCTGTATTGAAATGTATGGCCCCTAAACAGGCAGAAGTGCTGACTTTCTCTGTCACATTGGGTTTACTGTGCATAGATTTAAATCTCCCCAAATGCCATAAACTCGCTCGGTCTACTTTAAGCAGCCAGAGTCAGGAACGAGTGAGGATTACCCCCAGACATTGCCACCGTTTAGCAGTCCGTTATTGGCTATTGATCATTTGAGAGCGCAGTAGGCGGCTCCCTAAGTATAAAAACCAAGTTCAGCGAAGCCTTAGAGATAGTGCAGAACATGACGCGTACTGGGGGTAGAGACACGAGGAGTAAATATCAGATCAAATTCACGGTTTATTAATGAATATAACGTTAGGCATATGCCTAGATGGTGTTGGTTTTTTACAAGGCTATGTGTTCTGTTATCAATTGATTACCTAAACTAAACTTGTTTGTAATGTGCCAGCAGCTGATAGTGTTTGCTACGTCAGCATTTACCTGACATTAGGGACATTTTGACATCTGTGTACTTTAACGGTGTCTAAAGACCTTCTCATGTCAGCGAACGCGTTAAATATCTTCTGGCGGCACAAAATAAAACACACACACACTTCAGCACCACTGCTGGAAGAAATTCCAGGGGAAACACTATATATTATATATGGAGTGCACACACACACACAGACACACATTCACTTGTCTGATGAGTCCTCTCCTACTGCTCATCAATGGCAGCAAATGCTCTGTTTAGCCCGGTGCATCCTCCTCTTCATTTAACAATACCCCGGCCGTGGTTAATCCCAGTCTCTGGAAGACCTGAGGATTAGCTCCCCAGCGGGACAGCTGGTTCAGCCACAGTGTCAAACCTGGTAGGATACCCTGATCTGGCTACTTGGTTCCGAGAGGCTATGAGGGAGCAAGCGAGAAGCAAATAAGTAGGAAAGAGGATTAAGAGCCAAATAGTGTTGGTGTTAGCCTTCTTGTTTGGTGAATCAGAAGCATCAGGCACACATAATCCTCTGACTGATGAGTGACTAAGAGTATCACCCACTGGCTCACCAGTCATAGAGATTAGCAGACAGGTCACCCACTAATCTAGACCACTAATGAAGAGGCAGCCAGTGATATTATAATTTGTCGTGAATACTAATACTTAACATTCTGGACGAAGTCAGGCTAGTAAATTACCATTATCCAACTGATGGTCAAATAAGAACGGTGTAGACAGTGAATCTGTAACATTACTGGCTTCATCTACTCTGTCTAGTGATGCAACAATCTAGTCTGGATTGACGACAGTTCATTTCCAGGACAATGGCCTCAAATCCGGAAACAACAACAACCAGAACCCCCGAGCTACCAAAGCTACACGCTGAAAATGTCAAGTTTTGAAGAAAATTTGGATGGTGCAACAAGGCAGGCCTGCTTGGTTCATTGGGAGAATGACTGTAAAGATTTACAAAGAATATGTTTATGTCGTTTACTCTCCGGACCAATTGGTGGATTTGCTGTCGACGAGGTACACATGGCGATACACTAGGAGCAAATGAGGTTTAACCATGTATCCAGCTAATTTAAAATAGCTCACGGTACTGGATTGTGTCAACAGTTAACTTCATGAAATATTGTGTGTGGCGGGTTGTTTTTTTTTACGGGGGTGCAAATGTTCCACCAAAACAAGTTCCTTCCCGAGAATATGTAACAGAGGCACAGTCGCTGCGTCCGGAGTTTAGCACCGCCCAAGCCGATTGGTTTAAAGAAACAGCTACTCCACAGCGCTGTGGAGTAAGGTCTAGAGTAAGAATTGGAGTAAGGAATTGAGTTATGCATTTATTCAAGAGTCAGGATGAATTGGGATAACTTTGCTGGGCCTTTAACTTTTCATCTAGCGCCTTTAAATCTTGTTGTTTTTTTTTACTTCTGACTTATTTCTAATGCCCTCATACTGCTTTTTAATCTGTGCCTTGAAGGCAGCGGTCGCAGCGCTGCCTGGAAGGAGCAGTTGTGTCATTTTTGTTTATTTAGTCTCTGAAGGTAAATTCTTTTACAGCTATTTCTGGCCCTGTGTGTGTGTGTGTGTGTCTGTGTGTGTGTGTGTGTGTGTGCGTGTGTGTGTGTCCGTCTCTATGTTGTGAGAGATAGAGACTGATCGGTCTTGATGTGTGATATTTTTGAGACAGACACTTATTTTTAGAACCACTCTGATGTTCAGCAGCTACTGTTCTGTCTAGCGGTAATTACATCCTCACTTGGCACATTGTCTCTGCATTGATGTAATTTAAACAAATCAAGGGTGCGTGTCACTCATCATATTGCTTTCAACCCATTCTACTGCATTCCTGTCTCCTGCCTGGTCCGTCCTGACTGCTCCATGGCCACGGGTTCAATGCAGACCTGCGGCGCTTTGCTGCATGTCATTCCCCCACTCTCGCCCCCTTTTCCTGTCTTCAGCTGTCCTATGTAATAAAATGCCCCAAAAAAGAATCTTTAAAAAAAAAAACAGTACTGCTCATTTACAATGCAAACATTCTATGCAAAAAGACACACTCATCAGTGCAGTAGTAGTATTCTGCTGCTTTGACACATGACTGGTGGACTTTAAACTTTCAGGGCACTTTCTCGCCCCGCTGTTTTCTTTGGATTAGTGTGGCACCTAAATCACGGTTGCAGCACGGCACCCTGCTACACCCTGCTACACCCTGCAGTGCCCTGCTACACCATGAACTACAACAACTACTATTTCTAGTCATAGTTCCATTATCTTTATTGTGACTATAATTGTCACTGTTCATCACCCCCCTAAACGGCACCGTCAGACACCGCTTACCAAGAGCCTGGGTCTGTCCCAGGTTTCTCCCTAAAAGGAAGTTTTTCCTCGCCACTGTTGCACTAAATGCTTGCTCTTGGGGGAATTACTGGAATTGTTGGGTCTTTGTAAATTATAGAGTGTGGTCTAGACCTACTCTATCTGTAAAGTGTCTTGTTATGATGCGATACTATAAATGAAATTGAAACATTTTTTTTCCCAAAAGATATTAGTTGATGATCAAGGAGCTTTTTGGTCAAGCCTCCCTGAAAAAGGAGTTCTTACTCTCAGGATGTGGTTAAGTAAATAATCATGACATTTTACAGCAATCACAATATATAGAGAAACACAACAGAGCGTCACCCGCAGATAAAAACATGTCCTCCTCTTCAGAGAAGTGTTTCTATTCCCAGATACAAATAGAATTACTGACAACACTGACAGGGTTTCTAAACAAGAATCAGGCTGCACTGATTGCTAGGACGGGTGTGTATGATTAAGCATATTAGTTCTTTCACACACAAACACCCAATGCATTCCTGTGTGGGTTGACTTGCTCTTACCAGCCTGCTGGTTACACAAATTCCTGTTTGTTGTCATTCCCAGAAGCCTTAGGTCTGTACGCCTGTCCATAGACATCACTACGCAGAATTACACTGCACCTGGCATTCTATATCCTTACAATCGGACTGAAACAGATTTATTGGCAACACCAGAGTTCAAGACCTAAATATGACTAGTTGTTGTCATGAATTGGTCTGAAGACCCTTTGGGTCCAGTCTTGATTGAAAACTGGAACTGGAACTGGACATGGGGTTGATTTGTGAGTAATTAAAACAGGTTTTCACCAAAGCCTTGTATAATAGGTTTAAATTTAAATTCTAAAATGGTGACCAAAGGCACACTCAGTCTTAAACATGAGGGCACATATTACTCAGACTTGCTTTCCTCTCTCAGACTGGATGCAGAAAATAAAGAGGATCAACAGGATAGAGTTAATCATAAAGACACAGCTAAAGGGCTACAGGAAATGTGTTTGACTGAGAGGCTTACTGTACAAATACTGGAAGAACGTCAACTATTCCTAGATGAGCACATGAGAAATAAATAGTGTAAGTCCAATCATAAAAGCCAGGACAATCATTATGTTGGCACTGCTGGCAATGTGGGACATTTCTCGCTTAAAACAAAGTGGAGAATCGTTTGATTTCCAGCTGCCACTAATAACAAATCAATTTCAGCTCTACTACCTTGAAATATGCCGAGACGTCAGCTTCTGCTGTTCATATCTAGTCTCAAAGTGAAGCAGCAAAAAAGTAGGAGATTCTATCAAAGAAAAGTAGAACATATTGAGAGCAGGGCTCAAAATACCCCGTGCATATGCTCCATTATTGTCTATTAAATCACAAACATTGCAAGGGTGCAATACAACACAAGACGAATGCCATGAGACCACCAAAACACTGCAGGTTATTTCTTCCATGAGATTTTATAACTCTAAAAAACCTATTACACTGACAATAACATTATCCTTTTTGATTGGCTAACACAGAGCAAAACAACTGATGAATAATGTAGAAACTGTGCAGCACAGTCACATTATATACTGTATATGTGGACAAGTTTTAGAACTAAATATATTTTTATCAACTACATACACGGACATTAAGTTCCCTCCCGCCTCCATCAGCCCTCAGAACCTCATTCCTCTTTCTCCATAAGAAACTCTCGGGGGAAAGGGTCAGGAAGTGGCCTATTTGTTCCAAAGCAGATTCCACAAATGCCAGAGTGAGACCTAAAGGGAGAGGCCTGCTTCCCGTTGTTTCCAGTCAGCCTGTTAACACAAGTGAAGATGGTCTCTCTCTCTCTCTCTCTCTCACACAAAGTAAGAGAAAAGTACTGGTACCAAAAAAGTGAGTCAATTCGAGTAGGCCTGTACCATACAGTGGAAACGCATCATATGTATCTATGTATCAACAGCTAATGAGGACTCCCACCTAAAAGTAAATCAAAAAAGTACTAATGAAACTAATAAAACATTTCATTCTATCATAATTTTGTAGTTCTTTATGACTTGGCAAATTTAAAACTGAATGCTCAGCAGTTTTTAAGTCAATCTCTGCTTCCAGTGGCATTACTTCACAATCATGTGATTTTGATGAAAATGAAACAAGACCTGAAGACTGCCTTACTTGCTCTACTGGCCTAAAAGCATGGATGTGTGCCTAGGAAATCAGGTAGGACTACTGACTTCTATTTTCATTGTCTTGACTGTTATTAGCCCTTTTAATGACTGAGATTGACAGGTCAGAGACAGAACCACCTAATGGAAAACACAGTACAGTAAGTGTTGCACTTACATTAGACTGACCCCTGGGCCCTTTCACAGCAAACAGGCTAACTGTGTTATTTGGATAAAGTTGCTGTCGCTACTAATGGTTTAGACACCTTTGAAAGGTCGACAGTGAACAGGCCCAAGTGTATTGAAAGCCCAGTGTTTTTTTATTCTCAATTTCGCGATTCTGTCCATGATTCTGTTATCACAGAAACTATTGGGCTCTACATCAATGCTGTTTTAAGTCTGTGACTGGTCCGAGCCAGGCTCTCGTCAAAAAAGAAATTTGCTACCGGGCTAAACAACTTTTCTGGGAGAAACACTGAACTGGAGTTTTATTAATAGCAGAGAATGATATTTGAGGTAAATACATCGATCACAGCAGATATCCTGTGCCTGTGAAGTGAAGCAAAGCTTAAGCTCTAATTGAGATACTAATTGTATTATTATAACACATGACCACACCCTACCACTGTAAGCCTGTTTTCATGCATGTGTGTAGTTAAGAAATGACTTCAGTTGATGTAAACTTGCATCCTAGGATTAGGAATGAATCACATTACATAGCTGAAGCCATGTAAATAGTGTCAGGGTCTTTCTTTTTCAGTGGGATGCCCTACATTGTAAGTGACATTGCTGGTATCTTTGCCTAAATCCTTATCCTATCACATCTTAAATCAACAACTTTACTTTACATATGGCATATGTTCTCCATACTTTACACTGAATAAATCCTAGTAATTCCTAGTATGTCATCTGAATTCTCCATGTAAATCTTACGTGGGACATTTTACATATTCTGAAGCCAGATGATTGAAATCTGAGTCCACAAAGTGGACAGATCAGGGGAGTCCTGATGATTGAGTGGTTAAAGATGGTCGATATCAGCCGGGAACCTTTGACGCGTGTCATCAGTCCCTATCTTTCTCCCTGTGTTTGCTGGCTCACCACACCCCTGTTATACTACCAACTAAAGGAGGAAATGCTGTAAAGCAAAATCACTAAAAGGATCAAGTACAGGTAGTGCTTTGAGGCAGCCAACCTTTTCCACCAGATGTGTTTAAACCAAAAGAGAAGGAGTATGAACCATTAACTGCAAGCTAATGTATTCTATCTGTGCAGGGAGGCTTTACTTGTCAAGAGTCCTAAAAGGAATTTACCACCCATATTCTTGGGGAGAGTATCTATTACATAACTGAACAATGGCACACACATTTAAAGAATTCCACTCTCCTGTTATTTACCATCAACATGTTTACACTTTGGAAAGGTTAGATAACCAAAGTCTAATTTTAAATGGATGTCTGAGTAATTTGTTTTAGCAGAGGATACAGAAAAGTTTGAGTGGGTCTGAATAAAAGTGGAAGCGAGTTAAGTCACAATTGCTTCCTGAATGGGTCGAGATAACAATAACTGTGCCAAAGTTAACAGGCACTGTTGAGGGTATACCATGCTGGACAGCATAGAGGGTGAATGAGAAAGAGAGTCGGCAAGTGGAGTGCGAGAGGAAAATATAGCAGAGACGTCGGCTTGAGCGTACGTTCTGCGCGTGCGCGAGACATAATACGTCTCCATAACAGCAGGCGACACTAATCTGTATTGTCGCCCCGGAAATGACGAACGCATCACGTGGGTCTGGCTTCTCCCGAATTTCAAAGCCAGACCATAATGACGGCACCTTCGGAATACGATCTCGTATTTTACAAAAAAATAGTTCACCAAAAGAGGTTTCTGAAAACATTTTAAGCGAGAAATAGGCCACACAGTTGCGGAATTCTTTTGATCGACAAAGGTCAGTTTGTAAGATTTTCGTCAGATTTTGCGAGGCGTTCGTCACGCTCATACCGCTCGTCATTTCCGGTAAGTGTTTTAACATAAGTGCACTGATTTACTCCTCCAATCAGATTGGTCGTTGAGTCCGACTTCCCACTGGCCGATTCAACAAGTCAAATCGGCCCAAATTAAAGCCGACGGCTTCTCCGACTGACGACGGCACGGAACACACCAAACAGCCTCGAGTCAGGGACCTCGCCAGACTGTCCGACGGACGATAATCGGGTTGGCGTGTCAGAGCCATAGAGCCTGCTGCTCTCAATCCTCAAAGAGAGCCCCTAGGAAAGGAGAGAGAGCAAACAGCAGAGGCAGCAGACAGAAGTGAATAGGGTTGGGCATCATTTGGATTTTAACGATTCTGATTCCAATTCCGATTCTTCCTTTCGATTCCGGTTCTTATCGATTCTCGATTCCGATTCTTTGAGGGGTGGAGTTGAAACGGGTCACATGCTTATTTCACAAATAAGAGGAAAGTTTATTTTGATTCAATGGTGGTTTGCAGTTTTACAGCTTTTTCAACGTAAAATAAAGCCAGACTAGAGCACCGCTTACTGTGCTACATGGCTGCAACACCACAAGCTCCTGGTCGCTACGGAAACCAAAACTTGCGCATGTTATTAAATTGGGAAGTGATGATCGGATTTGAAACCAAATCCTCCAAACGATTCCAAAACGATTCCAATAAAGAAACGATTCCGATGGAATCGTAATTTTTGAAAGGTTCTTGATGCCCAACCCTAGAAGTGAAGCTCAAGAAGACTTTGGCTTTGGCCTCTGTCTGCATTTACAGCAGTTGAATGCTGCCCAGCAGGTTTGACTGGACCAGGCCTCTGTTCAGGGAATGCTCAGCACTTCAGGCAGCGTAAAGCCGCCTACACACACGATCCGCGGTAAAACTGCTCTGCACTGGCCCTTCCAATGTTTTCCTATGGGGAGAGCGGTGCCGCCCAACTAGGCGCTGCGCTACCCATCGCTCGGAATTGCCGCTGAGCTCAAAGTTCAAATTATTTCAACTTTGACCTAGATGCGACTGACCTTCCAATGCGCAACCAATTCCAGAACGTTCCTGCGCTGTGCTTTGCCTCTGTTCCACCTGGGGTGCACTGCCACACCACCACCACAAAGTCATGTTTTAACTGACCACCCTTATAGGTTGTATCTTTATTATGGTATTTTTTATTAATCAATTATTTCATTTTAAATAGTAATTTATATAATAATTGTTATATTTTTGTACAAGGACACCAGTCATTCATTTCAAAAAAGGTCTCCTATCACTTAATGCTGAAAATTATCAATGGACATGATTTTGAAAATAGTAGTTAGTAGATAGTAGTTCACCCATCTAGCTCCACTTGAGCCAGTAAATGTCTTATTTGTTGGTTCAGGGTGAAAATGTCTCCTCCTTTCCTAAGACATCCCAGTGCTTTTTTTAGAACATCCTGCTCATACTGGTCATAGCTCAAAGAATAGGTGCATCCTGTCTGTCTGCTTCCAAACCTGGATTCCTTCTTACTGTGTTCATGTTTGCGTGGAACACTCCTGGCACCAGCTTTAGGTGGACTGACACAATGCGCTCTAACCCCAAGTGCTGCAGTTTACTGGGAACAGCCAGCATGCTGCTTTGTCAAACCCAATCCTTCTTATATTATAAGAATATTCCAGTTTGTTACAATGAGGCTATTATTTACATCGCTTTCTATTAGTTATGATAACACTGTTCTCACAAAAGTAATTGCTTTTCTTTTCTGGGGCGCCCTGGTAGCTCACCTGGTTGAGTGTGCATGTGCCCTATGTACAAAGGCTCAGTTAGGGATGTAACGATAACGGTAAACCACAATAAAAATGTTGACAATAACAATTACCATTTAAAATATCATTATTATCACAGTGGATTCATTTTGATGATGAAGAAAACAAGTATATAATTATCGGTGTTTCTATGATTTGTTTACATATTGTTCTTTAGGTCCTAGCTTGAATGTTTGGATTTGTATAATTTAAACCTGCACTACTGGAAATGTTCCCGACAAATAAGCTATTTACATGCTGAACCCTTTGATGTTAAAAGTTGCCCTTTTGATAAGGTTTTACCTATATTTTGTAATATAATAAAAACTGTTACACGTTTTGAAATTATTTCAGCTTGTGTAGGCCTATCAGTGCTTTCTGAACATATTGGTTGAGCGTGCACCCCATGTACTACTAAGGCTCAGGCTTGATTCCAACCCGCCAAGCCCTTTACTGCATGACGCCACCCCTCTCTCTCTCCCCCCTTTTCTGTCTACAGCTGTCCTATCATTAGAAGGCAAAATTGCCCAAAAAATTATCTTAAAAAAAAAAAATTATCGCTGAGATCTGGGATTTTGGTTTAACCATTTTTTTTATATATACTGTATTTTGTAATTTAACCTTTATTTATCCAGGTAAGTCGATTGAGAACAACTTCTCATTTGCAACGAGGACCTGTCACATTCACACAAGCTGCCCGGTACAACCACAGTCTGACCTGCTGGCCACTGAGCAGCTCCACTGGAACGGTTGGGTTTAGGGGCCTTGCTCAAGGGCACCTCAGTGGTGGTGATGAGGGATGGACAAGCTCTTTCACTTTCCCCACCCAGGTCTTGGGATTGAACCGACGACCTCCCGGTCACAAGCTCGCTTCTTTAACCTTTAGGCCACCACTGCCCTAAAATGCTCCCTATGCCTAGAGAAATGGTGATGGGCATTTTCACAGTTTTCTGACATTTCACAGATCAACAAATAATTGATTAATCAAGAATATAATATGCCTATTAATAGGGTACAAAATAAGCACCAATATATGCTGGTAAAATATGCATGCGGCTGGTAGATTTGATCCAGCCAAAAAACAATGGTAATCTAATGAGGCTGGTAACATCTGAACATTCACTAGCCATTTGGCAGGTGGACAAAAAGGTTTTTACACCATGTCTAATAGATCATGGCAAACAAATGCTGGCTGCAAGCTTTGTTATTATTGCTGAAAAGAATGATTCTCTAGTATCTAATAATATCTGTACCGAACTCGGTAAAGTATCATAATGGCACTTATATTGAAACATTTCAAACCATGTGTGCTAATCTGACGGCCACATTGATGAATCATGCATAAGATTAAGGAGCTGATGGGATGACACTGAAATAGTACCTGGTACGATTTCATGTAACGAATAAAAATCGATTGATATAGATTGATACACAGCTCTATGCGTTAACGCTTTATCAGGAATACAAAGCAGGCAGCTGCTGCTGGCATTGGGAATTATGCGAGCTGGCAGATGCAGTCGGGAATGAATGATGGCCTTTCTGTTGGCTCTCCTTTATCTCAACCGGTAGTCAAGCTGCTGAAATCTGTTAAAGTGGACAAAGAGACACAGACAGGCCTGCTGTTTAACACACACACAAATCAGCTGCAGAGATAGGCTCATGAAGTTAAAAGGAGGGGAAGTGTGTGTGTGTGTGTGTGTGTGTGTGTGTGTGTGTGTGTGTGTGTGTGTGTGTGTGTGTGTGTGGTTTGACCCAACACTACCTATACACTTAAACAAAGCTCCCTCCGCTGTGCACTTCCTGTTTAGACCATGGAAATGGAAATCATTATAGCAGCTCCGAACAATAACACGTTAGTCTCTTATCTGATGAGAGACAAACAGCCAGAGTGGAGAAAGAGCTTCTACACTCTGTAAGGAGGTAAGAACAACATGGGCTACAGCGAGCCACTCCCCGTTTCCCAGAGCAGATTAATTCAATTGTGATGAATGAGAGAGGGGGGATCGGAGTCGCTTTCAGTCGGATAGTGTCACAAGGACCCTTGAACCAGAGCCAATAGAGGCAAACAAACAAAGCCCTCTGATGCTGCCAGGCAGCAGGCCCTACAGGAGGACACTCAGCTACTGTTACTGCGGTGATAGTGCACACTCTACAAATGTATTGGCTTTAAGACGGTTTCAATACCTTCAAAAAAGGAAAAACTAGTTTCCTCTATACTTCATTAATCAATTGATCAAACAGAACATTGTTTCCACATTTTCTGTTTTCCAGAGACCAGTGAGAAACTACTTGTTTAGTCCAGCCAACAGTCCAAAACCCAAAGATAGTAGTGTACAACAATATAAAGCAGCATAAACACTCACATTCTAGGCTAGGCTAATCATTTCTGCACTTGTCTATATGGTTTATTAACTATTAAGAAGTTTTTAGTGCACATTAGATGAAATTATGATAACTGCTGAAAAGGAAATAGTAACCGTAGCAGCAACCAAGGCTGCAGTAGATGACGGAACATCCAAGCCATACTGAGTTAGTACTTTTATAATAAATATTAGTCTAGAGTGTGAACTCATAAAACCAGACTGTTCTCTCAATTCAGTCTTGAAGCTTTCTTTCCAAACCAATATAAAGGCACAAATAGTAAGCAGGACATCCTGGACTTCACTGACAACAGCTTGTCAATGAAGCAGAACCCATACACTGCATCCCTGACAATCTGGGACACTGTTGTTTCTGCTGCTGATACTGGCTTCCAGCTTCAAGCCCCGGTCCCCGATTCCTGGTCCGGGCCGGGCCGGGCCTTTCTTTGGAGCTTGCATGTTCTCATGTTGGCGTGGGTTTCCTCCCACCATAAAGGCATGCATGCTAGGTAACTCCAGCCGTTGCCCTTGACGAAGGTACTGGCATTACAACTGGAGTTGGTCCCCAGGCACCGGACTATGACTGCCTACTGCTCCCAACTAGTTAGGATGGGTTAAATGCAAGAGGATACATTCTAGAGCGGGGCAATTTATTGATATTATATCGATAACGTGATATGAGACTAAATATCGTCTTAGATTTTGGATATGGTAACATCGTGATAGGACATAATTGTTGTCTTTTCCTGATTTTACAGGCTGCATTACAGTAAAGTGATGTCATTTTCTGAACTTACCAGACTGTTGTAACTGTTCTATTATTTGCCTTTAACCACTTAGTCATTATATCTACATTACTGATGATTATTTATCAAAAATCTCATTGTGTAAATATTTTGTGAAAGCACCAATAGTCAACACTACAATATCGCTGCGGTATCGATAGAGGTATTTGGTCAAAAATATTGTGATATTTGATTTTCTCCATATCGCCCAGCCCTACTACATTCCTCGTTTGTGTAAATGTACTTGGAAAAATAGACATTAATATTATATAATTAAACCTGCCTGTCAAAAAAGGTTTCTGAAACTCTGCACCAAACAATGAGAGAAAACGAACATTTTTAGATTGGAAGACAGTCAACCAAGATATCAACACAAGAGTGCCACTCGTGGCAAAGAGAGCGGAACAGTGAGCTTTATCGGTTTTGTTATACTTAGAAAGTGGACAGGCTGCTTACATGTCTGGCCTCCCTGCGCAGCCCCTCGGTGTTCCTCAGCCAGCAGCGGCTCAGCTCGCTCAGCTCCAGGATGGGCTGCACCTTCAGCCTCACCGTGTCTCCCGACTGGCGGATCATCTCCACTATCTCGTCCCGGCTCTTGTTCTCCACGTTCCGTCCGTTTATCTCCACCAGCCTGTCGCCCGGCACCAGCCCCAGCGCCAGGTCCTTGGTGCCGGCGCCGGGCTCGGCAAAGTGGACCACGCGCCGGTACACTCCTCCATCGGGACTGCGGTCCAGCATGGTGGTGCGACGCAAAGAAAAGCCAAAGTCGCCGGTGTTGCGGCGCTGCAGCTCCAGCTCGCGGATCTCGGGCGCGCTCGGCGCGACCACGGGCGGCAGCTGCAGCTGTGCAGGGAAGGTCTTGTCTACCACTTCGGGGACGCAGACTTTCTTGGCGTGCGATGCCGCTTCGGGCTGCTGCTTCAGGCTGTGCTTGCGGAGCATGCTGAACACTTTGCTCTCCACCTGCGGCGACGGGGCAGCGGAGTTCTGGCCAGAGGGGGTGGAGCCCTCGGAAGGGCTCTCCTCTTTACTCCTCTGGGAAAAGGAGAAGCGTTTCATCATCTGACCCACCTGAGAGGAGTTGGTCTTGGCAAGGGTGCCGAAGTGAGCCACGCGATCCCGTACTGAGCTGCGGTGTCCGTCCTGTCCTCCCCCGCCATCACCCTTCAGGTCGTCCGTGGAGCTGGCGGCGCTCAGCTGCTCGTCTAGGACCATGCTGCTGCGGTTGCTCAAGCCGTCCGACTCGATGTCCGTGAGGGTGAGCTCGCTGCTGCTGGCCACTTTGATGGGGATGGGGTTGGAGATCTCCAGTTTGTTCTTGGACTCGCGCTTGGCCTCCCTCTTCAGGTTGAAGAAGCCCCGCCGCATGCTCATCTCTTCCAGGCTGCGCAGCTCTGCCGGAGACATCCTCTCCTTCTTATCTTTCTTCTCCTTCCTACTCCCGTCCCTCTCCTTATCCTTTTTCATCAGGTTAAACATGGTGACACACTAGACGCTGCGTTTCCGTCCACCGTGGCTCTATTTTCCCTTCAGAGCAGGAGGTCCAGTTCACAGGGGCCTTTGGTGTGACCGACAGGGACGAATCCCCTGGGGAAAGAGACAGGAAGCGCAAACTGTGTCAAACTTACTAAATACATCGTATTAATGTGTTAAATATTAATTTTTAATTAATTTTTCATCTAAAGCTGGGCCGCTCAGAAAAAACTATATCTATAATATTAAAGTCTATATTAAACTATTTTCAAATAGAAATCAAATACCTCCATGTTACTGGTGACTTTTGGCATTTTCAAAAGATTATTTTAATCAGTAACAATAATACATGATGATTCATTGACCACTCAGCTGAAACAGTTCATCTGTTCAGTTAAAAAGAAAACATGTAAGCTTTATATCATAATAATAGATGAACCAAATCCCAGCTATCTAGTCTCATCCACACAAAAACTACAATCATTTTAGAATGATTTATTTGTTTAAGTCATTTATCAAGATAACCATGAGCAATATGGATTAAATCCTCTATCGTTAATATCAATATTGCAATATGAACATGATAATATTTATGAGAATATGGATAAAATTACCAGACAAGAAAGTCGTTTTTTGGCTAATCTAGTAAATTAAAAGATCTTATAGATAAATGTACTTCTTTCTTTTGGGTCAACAAATAAATAGGGATGTATATCACATGTTTTATCACGATTACTATATTACATTGATTCTTTGGACAGCGATATGATATTGCTGATATCTTAAAGTCTGTCACGATACGATTTTGATTCATTTCAGTGGCCTGCAATCGGTGTGAGACGATAACATGAACCCATTTAACACAGTTACATTAATAGCAAAAAAAAAATGATTTGACAATTTTATTACTGAGCTCTTCCAGACATTTAAATATTTTTTATTTAATAAAAAGCATAAATATGAAGTAGGAATCTAAAATAAAGGGGCGGCATACAGACAAAATGTAGCGATAGATTAGATAAATAAATAGATAGATAGATATATCTTTATTGTCCGTAGACATGGACATTTTAAACAAAAGGCTAAAAACATGTAGGCAAAGATATTTTCACGCTGCAGCGATAATGTTGGAGCATGGATCATTGAATCGATACATCTATGTATGTATCGATGTATCATACATCATACATGTATCATGTATCTTTATACCCCTACAAATTAAACCTATATTGTCCCATAGTACCGTTCTATCGATCCCATCCCTATATCAAGCAAACAATGGAAAACAGTCGTTGGTTCCACCTTCTCAAATGTAAGGGTTATTGTGCTCTTCTTTATTTGATAGAATTGTATAGTGTAGGTTTTGCTTTTGGATGATTTTTTTTAGCCAAAACAAAACTACTTAAAAAGACCTCACCATGGTTTCTTTTTCAAAAAATTCTATATTCAAAAGTATAATACATATCTTACTCAGAAAGGAAAATTAGTTGAAATGAAATGTTATGATCAGTTTTATAACAATGTATTGCCCAGTTCTAGTTTTTTTTTTTTTTTTTTTTTTTTTTTTTTAAATGGGCAATAACTACTGGCATAAGTGTATTTTGGCAATTGTATATTTTGTACACTTTTATAATTTGCAAGACAATAAAACAGCATCAGAAGTCTATCCACATGTGTAGATGGCCCTGTGGTAAAACCCAGACCTCCATCCCTGAAGACCTCCAACACTCTTACATTACAGAGGCCCATTGGAGGAGCTTGGCAGGATCAAAAGACATTCCTGGCCTTATTTTTAACTGGGTCTCTCCAAACCCTCAAAAAATCAGGAACTCTTCCTGCCACAAACTGACACAAGCAGACAGGCAGATATTAAGCGTCAGCCTGCTTCTCATTAGCTGCTGAGTGACACTCTCCACAGGGCAGCACAGGCTGGAGTCCCAGACAAACAACCGCCTCCTACTTTAATTATGGCACAGGTAATAATGGCCATGGAGCTCTCTGTACTCCCAGCTAGAAGCTGTCACAGTTCAGCCCAGCAAACACAACACACCGATGATGATAACATAGTAAAAGCACAGTGCTCTGGTAGCTAAAACAATATAACCCTGTGCCTTAAAATCAAGTTGACATTTTACAAGAATATAGTAGAAGACATACCGTCAGTGCTGCCTAGCGGATTATCTACAAACCAGTTTGCTAGAACACCAAAAAGTTTCCTAAAAACGTCTTCTTCGGCCATTTACTCTCATCTTTAAAAATAATAACCAGAGCCACCGTGAATGGACAGCTTTTGTATCAACATTAGCATCACGTTCAGTCTATAATAACCAGGGCTAGGGAACAGTAAGGGTCTCTTCTTTCATGCTCTCTGCTGTTTATCTACTTGGCTGCTGAGGTTAAAACGATGCGAACACCTGGCACAGTAGCTAAAGTAGGTCTACACAAAGCAACATTCATTAGCCCCACTACGCGTTCAATGTGAAGTCAGGGGACAATAAGCATGACAGCGCTAAAATAGGTGTAGCTTTTGGGCTACATTAGCTAGCTGAGCTACCGTTTCGTAGGTGGGGGTAACGTTACCTAATAACAAATATTTGCGTTTTTATTCCACCGCAGACTTAAAAGCTCCAAAAACAGAAGCCAACAGTAATTCATTAAGATTTAGTCTAACTCTCCAGTGAGCCATTTACTTAGCTAAATAGCCCAATTGTCTCAAGCCACAGCCTTAGTTCTTTGCCCTCATTTTTGGTGAAGCAAATCCTGGAACAACACATTCGGATCCTGTGAAAATCATTCAGTCAGCCGGACTGCCTTGCTTGCCTTCTGTCTCAACACCGCTGTCTTCAAATAAAAAAAGTGCCCCCTCAGTCTTATAGCACATGTTTATTTGAAGAAGAAATACTCACTGTTCTCCAGTAACGTTACAGCAAATGGAGCACCGCTGGTGCTGGCTGGGTGCAGCTCGGCTCGTAGGGAACAGAAGCCGCAGACTGGCTTTTAGCTAACGTTACCATAGCTGGCTGCTCCCAGTCCTGCTCTGAAGGGTCAGTACAACAGCTAAAGGTAGTCAACCAGCGACCCCTGCTGGACATACACTGGAGCCACAGCCTGGCTGTTGGGAGGGTTCCACCGCCACCAACACTGCTAAAGCCATGGTAGTGGCCATGTACCCCTAGTGGTACTTTGGAGGACTGCAGGGGGTACAGGAGATATTTAACAAAATGTTTTACTTCAATTTCAATTTGATTTATAAGGGACAATGTGCAATTAAAACATAAATGTGACCATTTGATGCATTGCACCAGAGTTAGCCTTTGGCTAATTTACATCTGCAGTCCCTCGGGGCTGTTGTCCAGAACATTGTTCCTCTTTATGTAGAATTTTTTTTTTCCTAACAAAAATGTGACATTTGTGTCGCCTTCTTTGGACCTAATCTATCCATGCCTTCCGTCTACTGTCCTTCTACTTTTTACAAGTTTCTCGCTTTTTTCTTCTTATGTAACTGTTTTTAAAGTTTTTGATACTATTTTGACCTATTTTTGCCTTATGTCCTTCCTTCTTTATACCATATTTTTCCAAGTTGTTGTCTTTTTTACAGTTTTTGTCTCTTTCTCATTAGCATTAAATGTGTTTTTCAGTTACAAGGCTGTTGTTTAGTAAATCTATTGCTGACAGCGCTGTACTGTTCCCCTTTATATACACTTTGAGAACCACTGCTCTATAGTGTATACACAACAGCAGGGGTCTTTTACGTTTTTTAAACCATCGGCCCCTTAAATGAAAGACAGACGGATCAGTATATAATGAAGTTGAAATGAAACATGTGGCACAGTCAATCTTTAGGATGAACTGTATTTGTGGATGGGTACCTTAGTGACTACCTTACCTGTAGGCCAGTAAGCAGTGGGGATTTTCATTTGCTAAGAATATGTTGGATTCATTTTTTTTATTAACCATAATTTGGAGGCCCCCCTGCATTGACTCTAAGGAAGATTTCTGCAATCTTTTTTTCACAAATAGGCCAATTTATCTGTGCTATTAAAGTTTTGCATTTGTATTAATGTATATTTTCAGATTTATTTTAATTTTTGAAATAAGACACAAAAATATTTTTTCCACATAATTTGGCTGATTGTTGCTCTGTCATAGTGAAATATTACTTCATAAACTGGGAGAAATAACGCAAATAATAATTCAAAAAATTACATTTTAATATATACTTTATGCAGAACGTATGTGGAATTGATAATGTGTCAATCACTTTATTTTGAAAAATTGTTTAATGATATTACCGTAAATAACAAAAGAAGTAATACAGACTATTCTCAAACATACAGTTTCCCATACTTCTCATTCATATCCCACACAAAAACAGAATGCATGCCTAGTTTGGTCATGGGTTTCATATACTTTCTGTAATAAAACATCTAAAAAAAAAAAAAAAAAATGCCCTCCCTCCTCACTTCCCCAATATTTAGAAGAGGTATATTTGTCCCCCCTCAAAAAATATGAAAGATAACCCACTCCACAAATAAAGGTAAAAAAAATAAGGAAAACCACAACTGTCTACTTGTGTTTTACTTTTTGGGCATTTTAGGCCTTTATTTGACAGGACAGCTGAAAACATGGAGGGGGAGGGAGAGTGACATGCAGTAAAGGGCCTCAGGTTGGAGTCGAACCCAGGCCTGCTGCGTTGAGTAGTAAACCTCTATATATTGGCGCCTGCTCCACCAACTGAGCTATCCAGGAAACCATTTTTGGGAGGGATTAAAGAACACAACAGGAAGTGAGAAGTAAACATGTCATATTTTGAACATTCAGAAAGTTTTGAATAATAATTAATAATTTCTTTAACATAAATAAAGACGTTTGTACCATAAAATGCATTCAAATTCACCAGAATGCAAAATATTTAAGTGTTTGATTCTCAATATTTTATGGTGGAAAATGGTGCGTGCTGTTCGTGCCAGAGTGACCAACACAACCATGTTGGCTGACTTGCAACAAATGCTGGTTGAAGAATGGGAGGTCATCCCACAGCAGTGTGTGACCAGGCTGGTGACCAGCATGAGGAGGAGGTGCCAGGCTGTTGTGGCTGTGTATGGTTCTTTCACACGCTACTGAGGCTACTGTTTTTTAAATGAATTCATTGTTAAATTGCCAATATGTCATGTTTCTTCAAACTTCAATCATCCAATCCACCAAACACCAAACGAGTCAATGGCAGTGTAAGCTGTTCGGCATTGGCAGAGAAGATTTGGCAAATTTGTCATGGGCGCAACCCACATACTCAGCTATGTTTCTCATCCCACAAACAGGCTTTCCAACGGTATAAGATTTATTGCCAAAAAGCATTGTTACCACAGAAAAATAATCTACCAAACACAAATTTCCTTAATTTTTGTTTTAAGTTTAGTTGAAATGTTCATTTGCTTGCCTTTTATTTAGTCACGTTCCAGCAGGTAAGAATTCATCACGCAAAACACGACACACTACATTTTAAAGTTTCTCAAACAACAATGATCATAGTGTTAATTTTTAGAGACTTCATTATACAGAATGTCTATGGACAAACATCACACTTCTGAATTCAACCAGAATTAACTTAACTAGTGCAGTGCCCGTGCAAAATCAGTTTTTGTGTGTGTTTTAGTAATTGTTGGTTTGGTGTGTTTGAGTGCTCATTGTTACAGCAAAAGTTCAGTGACACTTTTATTTCTGCATGGTAGAAAGCAAATACTGATACTGAAATAATGACATACAATAAATATGGAAAATTGAACTACATGGTTGCATAACAATTTATAATGGTGATATTATTATTAATTATTATTATGTATTTGGGTATCTGTGTACAGATAGCAGGAGTTTAGATTAGATTTACATTAGTTGTGCAGAGTACAATTATAGAGACAATGAAAGGCAGTTAGCGTCCAACCAGAAGTGCAAAAATGCAGAAAAGTGCAATGTGAACAGTATAGACCAGTAGTGCAGTATAAACAGCATATGACATATAGTGCAGTGTAGACAGTAGTATACAGTTAATGAAGTGGTTTGGTGTACAGTAAGGATATGTGCAGTCACATTAACAATAACATTAATCGCAAGACATATGGCCTAAAAGTAGCCTAAATGTTACACTGAGATTAGGCTAGTTAATGACCGATAAAGCAACGTTAAGCACAACAAAAAGAGAACACATAAACAGCTAACTTGATTGGTTCAATGATGAAAAGGTCTCCCGCACACTGCCTGCGTGTCAGTTGCGTGGCGGCTGCGTGTTTTCTATGTCTTTGCACACCAGAAACGTGTCTGTCGCGGCGCTGCTGCTGCTAGCCTTGTCTGTACACACGTATGTTTCCCATTGATTTACTGCACTCAAGCAGTATACTTCCTGTTAAACATAAATATATACTGATTTGATTATAGCAAAGACAACGTCGGCAGTATTGATGTGAAAATAGGCTACAGAATATTTTGTTCTGTATTGACAGTGCAATATTTGAAAATCAATAATTCTTTTTTTAAAATTACATTTATATCTGCATTTATTTCAAAACCTAGAGACTTTCTAACATCAAAATGTCATTTAATAATATGTATTTGTGTCAAAATGACATACTGTGTAAACATAAACATATTTTCGTATTCTACAAATGATGGCTGTGAAAGAGACTATGAACGCATTGAATAGGATAGGTTTAGTTGCTGAAACAGGATAGGGTATGTTTGAGTTGCTGAATAGCCTAGGCTAGTATTACACAGTAGCCTAAACTCTGAGAAAATGATAACGTTACTTGCACCAGAATAAAATATAATATTCAGAATTAAACGGTGTAGCTGACTTGCAGATTTAGTTAACATCCACAAATGAACGTAAACGCGAAGATTCAGGTGAGGTTCAGATCTTGGCTGGAGCAGGCTACGCACCAACAAACCGATAATGTAAGCACAACAAAATGTAACTCCAAAAAAAAGTTATATTCAGAATTAAACAGTGTAGGCCTAGCTGACTTACAGACTCAGTGAACATCCACAAATGAATAAGCGCAACAATTCAGGGGAGGTTCAGTACATTGGTTGGAGCAGGTTACAAAACGATACATTAAGCGCAACAGAATGTGATCCCACAAATGTTCCCATCCCACAATATTCAGAATAAAACACTGTAGCTGACTTACAGATTCAGTGAACATCCACGAATGAACGCAAGTGCAAAGATTCAGGTGAGGTTCAGAGCAGGAAAACGAACATCCACAAAATGTAATGAACGCAAAAGCAAAGTTTTAGTGCTGAAGTAGGTAGCTACTACTTTAATATCGGGAGGGGCAATGACAATAAAGGGTGAAGATTCAGGGGGAGGTTGGCTGGAGCAGGTAGCTACTACTTTAGGAAGGGAAGGTAATTAGAGTGGCAAGAAGCTATTTATTTCAATTGATGACAGTTACCAAGGCTTCGTATCACTTTTTCTTCAAAAGCCAACTCCCTTTATACCTTCCCCTCGATAACCCCCGCATCTACTATGCCCTCTTCTGCGGATGTTTTGGTCTATATTAAAAAGGACTTATTTCAGATATTTCCCTGTTTGTTAGTTTATTAGAGAGACACACACGCCTGTATTAAAGGGCCCTCGCCCGGGTCAGGGAACCCGGAGGCGAGGCAAGAGGCTTAGATTAACACCCTAGTCTCCCCAACTCACAGGCTGTGTATGAAAAGCACTGCCCGTGGGGATCTTTACAACCAAATGATTTTTCTTAAGTACTCACTGTTTAAGGCCGCTCCTCCCAGGATCACCGAAGGTTCCACTCCGCTGGAAATGCGCTCCGCTGAGAGAGAACAGGAGGTCTGACTGTCAAAATCGGTCCCCGCCGGGCTGCAACTCACCACGGGCGGCTAAAGAAGAGTCTGAGCTGTTCCTCGTGGGGGTGTCCTCCTCCCGTATGGCAGGGGTGGAGAAAAAAAGAGAAAAAGTCTTCCAAAAAGGCACAAAGGATTCGCAAGGTTTTTGGTTCCCTAGCTCAACACAAGCTCAGGTATTTTTATTTTTTTTGAAGCAGAAAGTTAAAAAAGCAACTAAGCTAAATTGAAAGAAAATGAAAAATTCCTAACAGAGTAAGTTCAATGAATATTTCCTCTAAATGTTGAGATACTGAAATCCTTGCGTCCAAAGCACAAAATGCCCCAAAGTCCTGTTTCCTGCCGGCGAAGCACCCATATTTATGTACATTTCATTGGATTCTCTCCCCCAGGCGCAGCAAGGTTTGTTTCACCATTTCATATGACCTTATAGGGTAACACAATCTAATGCAGATACAAGTCAGAAAACACGTTCAGGAAATTCCACATGTGACCATGTTTCGTATCTATGCATTACACAATGTAACAGCTCAGTTCAGGACCAGGTCAATGCAAATACAGCCCTATGCATTACACAATCTAGCAATAATACATTTTAATCATATATGACTGCCCAACTCCCCTCTCCAGGCAAATGCAGGTACAAGACAGAATTATTTACAAGTGCATATATTTCACATTAAATCCTCATCCTTCTCTCTCATACATGAACTCAGTGCTCCACACAAACCTTTCCTCTCATACTCATACTCCGGCAGTCAAAACAGTCCACACCATAATTTTTCTAAGCATGTTTTTAAGCAAGTGAATATAGTAACATCAATAACCTAGCCAGCTGTTTTTGGGTTAATACATTTCTAAAGCAGTAATATAGTTTTAGCTGTTTTGGGGTTTTCAACTGAACATCCGTTCAACACAATCATAGATTTCTCATTTCTTATCCAAACGTCGTCAAACTTGGCACTGCACATCGTGCCCCTAGCAAGAAACCTGTCAAGTTTGAACAGTTCGAGAAATATGCAAATAACAAACACACTGACATATAGACGTTCCTGTAGCCTAATAGATAGCCTATTGAATAACTTTATGATACAGAAGACAAACCATTTTGTGAAATGATGAATCATCATTTGATATTTGCAACGATGAGACTCAAAAACATGGCATCATGCGCTGCCACTTGTTGTGCTTTGCATGTGTGGGATTCTGAAACGTCCTTAAATTCGGGAATTGTCGTTTGTTTATTCAAAGTCAAAACCAGTCCAAAGTAGTGCTACTTTGGACATTTTTGTGGTCTGAGTAGTGATGGTCAAACGAAGCTTTGCAAACCACTGTCTTTATCTTCTGAGCTCACTAGATGGCGCTCTTTGTTCAACAAAGGGTTGAAAACACACTGAATTGCCATTCCTTTAACCTTTTTGTTTGAACAGAGAGCGCCATCTAGTGAGCTGAGGAAATAAAGACAGTGGTTCGCAAAACTTCATTTGACCATCACTAGGTCTGAGGTGTATTTCACATTTTAGCTGCCAAAGCTCTGCTGCTTTCTTCTGCGCTGTGCTCACTCAATTCAATTTTATTTATAGTATCAAATCATAACAAGAGTTATCTTGAGAGACTTTACAGATAGAGTAGGTCTAGACCACACTCTATAATTTACAAAGCCCCAACAATTCCAGTAATTCAAGAGCAAGCAGTGCGACAGTGGCGAGAAAAAACTCCCTCTTGGGAAGAAACCTCAGACAGACCCAGGCTCTTGGTAGGCGGTGTCAAAACCAATGTGTGCTTCTTTTACCAATATATATTCAATGATATATTTTGCATTTCTAATCCAAACAACGTCAAACAAGACACGCAAGTCAAGTTTGAAATCCATTGGACTAACGGTTCAAGAGATATGCGACTAACAGACAGACGTTCCTGTAATTTATAGATAGATTCATGAACTGACTGGACCTGGTAATCCTTGGTGCATTTTTCCTTTAAAAAAAACAACAATGTTTTCAGAATATGTATAACATAAAGATGATTTGTAGCATCAATACACAGGAGGTAAATAAAAAATATCCAGAAAATGCCATAAGTAATCAATTAGCATGGATTCATGAATAAATGCAAGCATTTTTTTAAAATTTTAAAAGCATTTTACAATCACATCCCTGATAACAGTCTAATAAACTCGCCACAGTGTCTCTTTTGATAATACCACTAGGAGTACCAAGGTCCCAACCATCAGGGTTTTAATCTTCCTGTTGTCCTCGGGTCAAATTTGTATGGTGGCCCTGAGAGGCCACAACACGCAACAATAAGAAAACACACGCAAATAAACCACAATACGCAACATTAAGAAAACACACAAATAGACCACACCATGCAACAATAAGAAAACACTCTCACATAAATCACAAAACACAACAATAACAAAACGTACGCAAATAAATCACAGCATGCAACAACAAAACGCACGCAAATAAATCCCAACACACAATAAGAAAACACCCGCAACAATAAGAAAACACACGTAACAATAAGAAAACACACGTAAATAAACCACAACACGCAACAATAAGAAAACACACGAAAATAAAACACAACACGCAACAATAAGAAAACACACGCAAATAAATCACAACACGCAACAATAAGAAAAACACACAAATAGACCACACCATGCAACAATAAGAAAACGCACGCAAATAAACCAGAACACGCAATAACAAAACGCACACAAATAAATCACAGCATGCAACAATAACAAAAACGCACGCAAATACACTCACCTTAAAGATTATTAGGAACACCTGTAAGATTTCTTGTTAATGCATTTATCTAATCAACCAATCACATGGCAGCTGCTTCAATGCATTTAGGGGTGTCATCCAGGTCTAGACAATTTCCTGAACTCCAACCTGAATGTCAGAATGGGAAAAAAAGGTGATCTAGCAACTTTAAGTGTGGCATGATTGTTTGTGCCAGAGGTTTGAGTATTTCCCAATCTGCTCGGTTAGTTACTGGGATTTTCACACACAACCATTTCTAGGGTTTACAAAGAATGGTCTGAAAAAGGAAAAACATCTAGGAAAATGCCTTGTTGATGCTGGAGGTCAGAGGAGAATGGGCTTCCACATGATAGAAGATAAACTTTGACTCAAATAACCACTCGTTACAACCGAGGTATAAGCCATAACCTGCCAAACCTTGATGCGGATGGGCTACACCAACGCAAGGCAAGGCAAGGCAGCTTTATTTATATAGCACATTTCAGCAACAGGGCAATTCAAAGTGCTTTACATAAAACATTAAAGAGCAGTTAGAAAACAATTAAAAAACAATAATAAACAACTTAAAAACATTAAAAGACAAGAATAAAATTGATAGTGCAGTATAATAATAAAAGTTACAGTGCAGTATAAGAAATTAAAGTTAATAAAATAGATTATTTAAAGAAAAGCAACATCAAAAAGATAGGTCTTTAGCTTAGATTTAAAAGAACTGAGAGTTGCAGCGGACCTACAGGTTTCTGGGAGTTTGTTCCAGATATGTGGAGCATAAAAACTGAACGCTGCTTCCCCCGGTTTAGTTTTGACTCTGGGGACAGCAAGTAGACCTGTCCCAGACGACCTGAGAGGTCTGGGTGGGTCATAATGTAGTAACAGATCAGAAATGTATTTTGGCCCTAAACAGTTTAGTGATTTATAAACCAGTAAAAGTATTTTGAAATCAATTCTTTGAGGCACTGGAAGCCAGTGTAGAGACTTCAGTACTGGAGTGATGTGATCCACTTTCTTGGTTTTAGTGAGGACTCGAGCAGCAGCGTTTTGAATCAGCTGCAGCTGTCTGATTGATTTTTTAGGGAGACCTGTAAAGACACCGTTACAGTAGTCAAGTCTACTGAAGATAAAAGCATGGACAAGTTTTTCCAGATCCTGCTGAGACATAAGCCCTTTAACCCTTGATATATTTTTAAGGTGATAATAGGCGGATTTTTTAATTATGTTAATGTGGCTTTTAAAATTTAGGTCTGAGTCCATGACTACACCAAGATTTCTTGCTTTGTCTGTTGTTTTTAACATTGTCGTTTGAAGCTGAGCGCTGACTTTCAATCGTTCCTCTTTTGCTCCAAAAACAACCACCTCCATTTTTTCTTCATTTAATTTAAGAAAGTTCTGGCACATCCAATCATTAATCTGTTCAATGCACATATTTAATTGTTGTATTGGGCTATAGTTCCCTGGCAATAAGGTTATGTAAATTTGTGTGTCATCCGCATAACTATGGTAACTTATTTTGTTGTTTTCCATAATCTGAGAGAGTGGAAGCATGTAGATGTTGAACAGAAGAGGCCCCAGAACGGAGCCTTGGGGAACTCCGCACGTCATATTTGTATGCTCAGATGTATAATTACCTATAGACACAAAGTAGTCCCTATTCTTTAAATAGGATTCAAACCACTTTAGTACTGAGCCAGAAAGACCAACCCAGTTTTCCAATCGGTCAAGCAATATGTCATGGTCTACCGTATCAAATGCAGCACTGAGATCAAGTAATACTAAGACTGAAATTTTGCCACTATCTGTGTTTAAGTGGATGTCATTAAAGACTTTAACAAGAGCTGTCTCAGTGCTGTGGTGTGGTCGAAAACCTGACTGGAAGGCATCAAAACTGTTGTTTAGTGATAAGAAAAGGTTGAGTTGTTGAAAAACCACTTTTTCTATGATTTTACTTAAAAATGGAAGGTTTGATATTGGCCTATAGTTGCTCATTAGTGTCATGTCTAGATTGTTCTTTTTTAGTAGTGGCTTGATGACTGCAGTTTTCAGGGCCTGTGGGAAGATACCTGAGAGCAGAGATGTGTTTACAATCTGTAGAAGATCAGAAGCCAAACAATTCGAAACATTTTTGAAAACACCCGTTGGTAGAATATCAAGGCAACAGGAAGAGGTTTTCAGATGTTGTATTATGTCCTCCAGGTTTTTAAGGTTGATCGTATGAAATTGTGTCATGTTGGAATTTGTTTTGTGTGCACACTGTGACAACACATATCCTGTACTTGATATGGAAGCACTGACTGTTTGTCTAATTTTCTGAATTTTGTCTGTGAAGAAGGAGGCAAAGTCATTGCAAGCCTTGGTAGACAACAGTTCAGATGCTATTGGCACTGGAGGGTTTGTTAATCTATCAACAGTAGCAAACAAAGCACGTGAATTATTATTGTTTCTGGCAATAATGTCAGAGAAAAAGGAACGCCTTGCATTCCTTAGTTCCAGATTATAAATGCGAAGTCTCTCTTTATAAGTGTTATAATGGACCTGGAGATTAGATTTTCGCCAACTGCGTTCAGCTTTTCGACACACTCTTTTTTCTGTTCTCACAACTAGAAAATTTCTCCATGGAGATCTTTCCTTACCAGAGACAGTTTTGACCTTAGTGGGAGCAATATCATCAATAACATTCGTAATTTTAACGTTGAAATTATCTACAAGCTCAGTGACTGAGGCCCCAGTGAGAGTGGGTGTAGACAAGAAAAGCTGAACGAATGATTCAATGGTGTTTTCAGTGATATACCGTTTTCTGATTAATTTTGTTTGAGCACTTTTGGACACAGAGATAGTGCCGTTAAAGAAAACACAGGAATGATCAGAGAGAGCAACATCAGTCACCACAACCTTGGAAATGTTCAGACCCTTGGAGATAATCAAGTCCAGAGTGTGCCCCTTATTGTGCGTGGGCTGTGTCACATGCTGAGTCAGTCCATAGCTCTCAAAAACACAACACAGTTCTTTGGTCCCTCGGTCCTGGGGGTTGTCAACATGAATGTTGAAATCACCAGCAATAATTACACGGTCAAAGTTAATACAGATTATAGACAACAGTTCAGTAAAGTCGTCAAAGAAGGTTGCACAGTATTTAGGTGGCCTGTAGATATTTAGAAGTAGAGCTTGAGGGGAGGATCTTAGCTGACGAGCCACATATTCAAAAGAAGCTAAATTTCCGTAAGATATTTGCGTACATTGGAATGAGACATTAAACAAAATGGCGACTCCACCTCCTTTCTTATTCACTCTATTCTCACTCATAAAACTGAAGTTAGGGGGGGCTGACTCAATGAGAACAGCAGCACTGTTATTATGGTCCAACCAGGTTTCAGTTAAAAACATAAAATCAAGATTGTGGTTGATAATAAAATCATTGATTAAAAATGATTTTCCCGCCAAAGACCTAATGTTTAGTAAGGCTAGTGTTAGTGCGTTTTCATTTTTTGGGACAGACTATGGTTGACGAGGAATGGATGCTAAATTTGCAAAGTTTGCAGTTCTGTGCTTATTCACCATTCTTTTTCTATTACCTATCACAACATAAATTGTGGAAGAATCTAATACGTAGGGCCCAGGCTTGTCTTGGAAAAAGTCATGAGTGCTACTAGGCATGCAGCCTGGACCCGGCCCATATCAGTTAATGCTTGCTGCATTTTGCACACAAGCATCCTTATCAGTTTGGGGAGAAGGAATTAACTGCCGTCCTTGAGGGGGCAGAGGTGCCTGGCGTTTTACGATGGGAGAAGGAAGGGGGGCATACTTGGTTCCAGCATTTACCAGCTGCTTCATCTGGTCAGTGAACTCCAACATGGGGATGGGGGAAAGAGGGGAGAGCGACGTATCCTTAAAGAGGTCCTCAAAGCTTTCGTGGTTGTCAAAGGGGTTTGAGGAGTGTTGGACGGGTGAGAAAGGGGTTGAGATTTTCATCTCCGCTCTGTGGTCTCCCATGGTCAAATCTTTGCTCAGGTGGGGGCTGTGGTGGCCCACTGCCGCACTTTGTTGTGTCTTCCTCTTGTTTTGGTTCATCTTGTCTCGTGTCCTTGGCAAAGGGAGCAGATGTGTGGCGCAGAAAGTAAAGTAGGCTAGAGGTGAACAGCTTTACTCCTGGCTTGTTAAGGAATAGTCCATCTGCTTTAAAAAGATGTCTGCAGCCACAGAAAATGTTAAAATTGTCAATGAACTGCATAGAATGGTTGTTGGTACATGCAGTTGAAAGCCATCTGTTCAGTGCCAACAGTCTGCCGAAACTCTCAGCTCCTCCTCTGACTGGCGGTATAGGGCCACTGACAAACACCTTTGCGTTTAGGGAGCTGACTGTGTTCAGCAGATTCATAAAGTCACGATTCAGCACTTCAGACTTTTGCTTTGCAACATCATTTGACCCTATATGCAGTATAATGTTCTTCACAGTTGGGTGTGCTGCTACGATATCTGGGATTCTGTGGGCCAAGTCAGACACCATGTCTTTGGGAAAACAGAGTATTTTGGTGTTTTTACTGCTTTTTATATCTTTCACAGCAGAGTCACCCATAATCAGAGTTTGGGGCCCAGTCATTAGCTTTCCCTGTAGCTTTTTAGTTTTAGAATTGCTCTCAGTCCTTACCCTGCTGTGTGACGATGAGACGTAATCCAGGTCATGTCCAGGGTCTTGCAGCAGAGGAGCAAATCTGTTCTTCACCTGCACACTCAGTTGTTGGGGAGGCATTTTGTTGCTGATTTTCCCTTTTGCAGCTGTCCACGACTGTGTCCTTCTAAGTACAGGGGTTGAAGAGGCGCTCTGCCTGGATGATAATGCAGGCCAGCCGGTCATATCACAAATCTCAGGGCGCTGTGTCCTGCCCGTTAGTCGTCCTCCCATTTCCCAGGAAAATGATTTACTCTTAGGCTTTGCACCAAAAGAGTTCCAGGGAGGACTACCACTTGTTGATTTATTATCCGTTCCACAGCCCTCCTGTTTCTTTGTGGTCTTGCTGGTGCTACTTAGCCGTGTGTTAGCATGCTTTTGTCCATTGTTTTGGGTCACTGGTAAAGTGGTGTCATTTCCACATGATCCGTTCACTTCCATATTTACTTCTAACCGGTAAATTTTGGTTTCCAGAACTGCAATCTTCTGAAGGAGTTTGTAGTAGTCCTCTATGGAGAAGGGTGGCATCTTGCTGCTAATTAGCTTTAGCTACAGTCACTTTAGGACAGGCTTGAGCTATTGGTAGGCCACGCTCACGCAGAAAAATGTTCAAATATGACAATAGCCTACTATGTCTACAAAAAATGTATAGTCCAGTGATTTATAAGTATCCAAGAGCCGCTGCTCATAGTTTCTCTCAGAGGAAAAGCAAGATTATCAGCAGAAATATGCAAGCAGAAGCAGGAGCAAGCAATAGAGCGTCTGCACTGTAAGAAGCAGGAAGCAAGTCAGCAGAAGACCTCACCGGGTACCACTCATCTCCATTAAAAATAGGAAAAAGGGGCTACGATTTGCACGAGCTCACCAAAATTGGACAGTTGAAGACTGGAAAAATGCAAATAAACCATAACATGCAACAATAAGAAAACACACAACACGCAACAATAAGAAAACACACAAAGAAACCACAACATGCAACAATAAGAAAACACACGCAAATAAATCCCAACACGCAACAATAAGAAAACATACGCAAATAGCCCACAACACAACGGAAGTGTTACACATTAGAGGACTTTAGGAGACGTGATGTTGAACTACGGTGGGATTGGACACTTGAGGGTCTGTACTGTAAAGTGCCTCCTGACCTATCCAAACACCTGCAGCGCATTTTCAGTAACATTTTTCCTTGTTATTATGTATGGTTTGCAAAAATGGGAACTGCGTCCGTGTAGATGAGGGAAACAAGGTGTATTATATGCGCGTTGTGCACATGCTACATTATGGCCAAGCATGCGCCCCTAAAATAGCATCTGAATAATGCGCCACTGACTTTAGACTAGCGCCACTGACTTTAAACCAGGTTTTTCCTGGTCAGTGGCGGAATAGTTTTCTGAAACTGCAGAATAGCATCATGGAACGTTTGCGCCTGAACACGCCTCCTCTTTTCGCTGAACCGCCCCCGGGAGCGCTAATACATTCCCTAATTTACCGACGTGCGTCTGTGGAGGGAAAAGTCCGCTGCGCATCGGGTGCAAAATAGGAATGATACATGCGTCGGTGTACAAAGTCAATTGTGCTGAGTGCAAGATAGGGCCCATAGACTGTAAACTGACCAGCCAGTATTTATCATGTATTTTCAGTCTGGTGAAATGTCCACAAAAGCATAGACTGTAGACTGAGTAGCTAGCATTCATCATTTATTACAGTCTGGTTAGATGTCCCTTCAAAGGTTGGTTCCAAAACCTAGACACAGCGCCCTCGTTAGTCCACCGGTGCGGAGTACTCCAGTCGCGGCCCGGCATCGAACGCAAAGTCCCACCGCCGCCCTCCGGCTCCTGCGTCGGCAGCGGTCTACAGCATGGGGCGACCCGTGCACGTGGCGCGTCTTCCGCCACTTCCAATTCCAGCCAGAGAACACCTGGCTCCGCGGCTGCAGCGAAGGCGAACTCTCTCCCTCCGTGGCCGGACAGGCGGCTAAACGAGTCAGAGTTGCGTTCAGCGTGTAGTTTGCGTTAAGCCCCTTCAGGTACCCGAAGCCGCTGAATCGTAAATGTGACGCAGTCACGTTGCTTCGGCTCACATACCATAATTTCCTGCATCTCAGGTTCTGCCTCAATGTGTTGCTATGAGGCATTCATTTCCACCAATACGCCTTTCACTGCGTTGTAGATCACTGATTCAAGCAAACTTAGCGCTTCTCCAAAACCCGAGCAATTAAGTCCTCCATGTTAGAGAACACGTTCACATCAGTTGCTCCTCTAGCTAACCTTCCATTAGCCGCAGCCATGCTAACCAATTTCTCTGAACGAGTAAATAGTGTAGGCGACAGCAAGACCTGCTTTTTCGTGCCTGCAGGTGTTTCACTGAGTCACCGTGATGACAGACAAAACGGTTAGGTGTCGAAGAAAAAGTAAGAGACCTGGGGCCTCATGTATAAAAGACTTCTTCATACCAGAAGATGGCGTACGGCCAAAACTTAAAAAGTACCTACGCACAGAAATATTCACATGTATAAAACCGGTGGTACGCCAGGTCCTGCGCACCTTTCCTTTATACATGACAATCCACGTGAAATTGAGCGCACATGAATGAGTTACTGACCCCGTCTTGCCTCCTCCCATAAAAGAATATGTAAATTACTATAAATGCGTCCCCGATGTCATTCTTTGTCCAATCACAACGGGTTATCCCGCTGCAGAAAAAAAAAAAAAAAAAACTTCACTGACTGAGGTTGAGGTGCTGATCGCGGAGGCGAGAAAAAAATTTCCGTTTGGAGGTTTGTCATCTTGGATAAGAAATGCCCAGAATGGCAAATGGTGACCGGGCGGTGAATGCACCGAACCATGGCAGAATAATAAAAAAATAAAGTTGAATGTCGAAGTGGAAAGCAAGAGAATAGTGGCAGCGCCACACCAGTTACAGAACAACATACATCTCAGTGTCAGTCCAAATTACGCATAATAAGCAGTTTGAACTCACTGATGTAATGCCATTTATTTTATTTATTAAGTGTTAGTAGCTCAGTGAAACTGAGTCCAGCACGAGAGAGACCTGACTCAGAGGAGGAGAGGTTAGTGAGGCCAGCATCTCCACGGCAGGTGACAGTGCGCACAGATCCGCTGTGCCACGCATGGATGAAATAATGAAATAGTAAATAGGACTACACTAACAGAAATATGTGCAGAATTAAGACAGTCAAGACGGCCCATTGTTTGGTGGACCGGGTACACCTTGTTCACTTTATAGCCTACAAATCATCCACGGGATTAATGATGCATCACATGAGTTAGTCCCCCCCGACACAGCGTTTGTTCCTGGGAAGATGGATGTGTGCGTCCCGCCTCCTGTGCGACTTGGATGTCTGAGCCTCAGCAACTAAAGATTTTCCGTGTAATTTTCCGCGAGTAAGATATTTCATCTGTGGAAATACAGAGGATGACTGAAAGTATTTCCTAAGTGGATTTATCAATCATTTTCTGTCCTCGTGTTTAACAGAGATTACGTAACCTGCATATTAAACAGTTGTGTGAAAGATGTGAAACATTATCCACATAAATGATCAAACCTTTATGGAGTATCAGCGGATATAATTTTTTTTTTTCATAGACAACATTACAGACGTATGCCAGTAACTGTAGTGGAAACTTTATTTTTGTAATGTTTAGTGATTTTCGGCCCTTTTCAGTTAGAATTCGCCACGTTACAGAGCCAGAAAAGACTTTGCAGGCGGCCCGCACATTCTCACGACTGGTCAACAGTTTGCGTGACGGCCCGCATATTCTCACGTCAAGTTCATTTTTTATACAACACGAAGTGTCCGTGAAAACCAGCGTACGCAAGTTTTTCGTGCGTACGCAATGTTTATACATGAGGCCCCTGGTTATTTAATGAAATACGGAGGTGAGTGTGGGAGCCTCAGTCTCCTGCAACCATAGAGGTGGCTGGTCACATGATCCTCGATTGATCAAGTTTGATTACTTCTTGAACTTGGCTAGTCAGTGGTGTAACGTTAGGGGAAATTACCTAAAATGTAAGTGTTTTTACCTTTTAAATTTCATTTCATTTCATTGATATTTTGCATGATTCAGACATTAATTATTGCAGATAGCTCCTGTTTAACCAGTGTTAGCTTTTTGCTAACTCTAGTTAGCCCGACGTGTTGTCAAATAATGTTACATCCAGATAATTTGCTTGTGGTTTGTCTACCAAATAACCCGATCAAATACAAGCAATTGCCATGTGGTATAATAACTGACTATAGTGCTGGACCATTGCAGTCAGAATCAAAGTGTGTAACGTCAGGTTAAAACCTTTTGTGGTAACATCTATTGATGAAAATGAGATACTCTATTTCTTTCTTTATTTACTGTTAATCTTGTGTGACACTTTTTGTATGCTAGGGCAATGGGAATGTTTTAGCTACACTTGGTGTTCAAATTTTTCCTTTTCCCCAGGTAATGTATTGTCCATACTGTGGAATTAAATGTTTTTGGGCCTCCTGTGGTAGCAACATTCAGTTTTTGGCAACTTTTCTAGTGGATGGTAAGCTCTTCCCTAAAACTAATTTTAGGTATGATAAACTGAAACCCTTCGGTATTGCCATCCGTGGCTGCATCGATGGCTTTTCAAGAAAAGTTATGTGGCTCAGGAGTGGCCACACTAATAATGATCCAGGGATCATTGCACAGCATTATGTGCAGTGTATATCAGAGTTTGGACAACTTCCAGCCCGCTTTTGCACAGACTGTGGAACTGAAAATGGCACAATGGCAGCCATTCACTGTGCATTAAGATTGTAACATACAGATGACTTTGCAGTCACATGTATGGTACATCAACTGCAAATCAACGAATCGAGAGTTGGTGGTCCTTCTTTAGAAAGCAAAGGTACAGGCCTTTTTAGTTCAATTCCAAGAACATACTGTGAGGTTTTTGTGTTTCCAAATATCAGTAGTCGGGGTGGAGGGTTATGTGGTTGAGATGGTTAAATAAATTTAAATAAATTTAAATGATTAATTGTAGAAGTAATTTCCATGAAATGTTTCTGTGCTGTGGTAAAATGGTGTGCATGTTATCATTCCACCATTAGGCATCTTTTCAACGGCAGCCATGAGCACAAGTGCCTGTTGCGTTATGTCTTCTTGGGTGTCTTGCAGAAAGAGCTTGATGAGTACAGACAACTTTGGAACAACCACACCAGCCGACCTGTTTGCCAGTCTCGATGCCCATCGGGTAACCCAATAGCCATGTACCACCTGCCTCACAGGTTTGTTTTGGGCAGGATTACTTTGAATTGTTATCGGTTATATCCACAAGAAACATGATTATGACTTGTTTATTTATTTGGCCTTTGGTGTGGGTGCTACACACAGGTTGGAACCACATAAGTTGATAGCTGGTTTTCATGGAGAAAAAAAATCACTTTGAAATAGCCATATATTATAGATGCAATCAAAAATTTTATCAAGTAATCCTTGACAAAGTGACCTTTCTTCCACACTTCTTATAGCACGTAGTTCGACGATAAGTTCCTCACTTAAACACCATCATTTAAAACTAAAAACTAGATCATTATTTACAAATCTCCGACTACAAAGTTGCATTTCAAATCAAATATAAATGGAAAATGTACAAGGCGCAAAGGTAGATTTTTTATAACTGACTATAGTGCTGGACCATTGCAGTCAGAATCAAAGTGTGTAACGTCAGGTTAAAACCTTTTGTGGTAACATCTATTGATGAAAATGAGATACTCTATTTCTTTCTTTATTTACTGTTAATCTTGTGTGACACTTTTTGTATGCTAGGGCAATGGGAATGTTTTAGCTACACTTGGTGTTCAAATTGTTCCTTTTCCCCAGGTAATGTATTGTCCATACTGTGGAATTAAATGTTTTTGGGCCTCCTGTGGTAGCAACATTCAGTTTTTGGCAACTTTTCTAGTGGATGGTAAGCTCTTCCCTAAAACTAATTTTAGGTATGATAAACTGAAACCCTTCGGTATTGCCATCCGTGGCTGCATCGATGGCTTTTCAAGAAAAGTTATGTGGCTCAGGAGTGGCCACACTAATAATGATCCAGGGATCATTGCACAGCATTATGTGCAGTGTATATCAGAGTTTGGACAACTTCCAGCCCGCTTTTGCACAGACTGTGGAACTGAAAATGGCACAATGGCAGCCATTCACTGTGCATTAAGATTGTAACATACAGATGACTTTGCAGTCACATGTATGGTACATCAACTGCAAATCAACGAATCGAGAGTTGGTGGTCCTTCTTTAGAAAGCAAAGGTACAGGCCTTTTTAGTTCAATTCAAGAACATACTGTGAGGTTTTTGTGTTTCCAAATATCAGTAGTCGGGGTGGAGGGTTATGTGGTTGAGATGGTTAAATAAATTTAAATAAATTTAAATGATTAATTGTAGAAGTAATTTCCATGAAATGTTTCTGTGCTGTGGTAAAATGGTGTGCATGTTATCATTCCACCATTAGGCATCTTTTCAACGGCAGCCATGAGCACAAGTGCCTGTTGCGTTATGTCTTCTTGGGTGTCTTGCAGAAAGAGCTTGATGAGTACAGACAACTTTGGAACAACCACACCAGCCGACCTGTTTGCCAGTCTCGATGCCCATCGGGTAACCCAATAGCCATGTACCACCTGCCTCACAGGTTTGTTTTGGGCAGGATTACTTTGAATTGTTATCGGTTATATCCACAAGAAACATGATTATGACTTGTTTATTTATTTGGCCTTTGGTGTGGGTGCTACACACAGGTTGGAACCACATAAGTTGATAGCTGGTTTTCATGGAGAAAAAAAATCACTTTGAAATAGCCATATATTATAGATGCAATCAAAAATTTTATCAAGTAATCCTTGACAAAGTGACCTTTCTTCCACACTTCTTATAGCACGTAGTTCGACGATAAGTTCCTCACTTAAACACCATCATTTAAAACTAAAAACTAGATCATTATTTACAAATCTCCGACTACAAAGTTGCATTTCAAATCAAATATAAATGGAAAATGTACAAGGCGCAAAGGTAGATTTTTTTATTTCCAAAAAAGTGCCTGATGTTTGAAGCTAATTTGATGTTGACTGAACAAGCTGATGTTTAAGATAGAACAAATTAAAGATGCTTGTTTACAATTTATTTCAGCTCAAGAATTGACATAGTGGAGTGTCAGTAACACTTATTAAGCCTTTCTGACTAACTTTGGCTACCTTTGGAAGTTTACGCAATCAATTTGTAATTAACTTCTCATCATGTTTTGATGTATGATTGGCCTTAGGTTTGGTGGATTGGAGTGTGGATTCCCAGGGTCCCAGGAAGCTCTACACCAGTTTGATGACATTCTGGAGGCTCAGCGCTACGGTGGCCCTGAGAGGCCACAGCACGCACTAATAAGACAACACGTGCAAATAAACCACATTACACTGTAGTTTATTTGCACGTGTTGTCTTATTAGTGCGTGCTGTAGTTTATTTGCATGTGTTGTCTTATTGTTGCTTACTGTGGTTTATTTGCACGTGTTGTCTTATTAGTGTGTGCTGTGGTTTATTTGCAAAACCTTTTCTGGTAACACTTTTGGTAGCACTTTACAATAAGGCCAGCCACATTTTTGGCATTTATACATTTATATTATACAGTGTTGCAACATCATGAGCGATTTGAGGCAGAAACAGACAACAGCATGAGGATCGAGTGTGTCAGCTAAGCTAGCTAGCACGGCCGCCGCTGCAGCAGCCGACAAAGGCAGCGACACCGACTCAATCACCAAAAGCAACATTGAGACTCTCTTCAGCAGACAACGTGATAGTACGGTGGCCCTGGGAGGCCACAGCACGCAACTAAAAGAAAACTCACACAAATAAACCACAGCACGCAACTAAAAGAAAACGCACACAAATAAACCACAACACAACGGAAGTGTTTCCAGGGGACACTTTCAAGTGATGCACACGTGCCTCAACCATTGGTGTTTCCAGTACATAGACAGACCAACAACAGGACAATTATATCATTCAACAAGCGTCTCACTAGCACAGAAGCTCTTGCAGGGGGAAACTTTGAGAAACTCACCAAGATGGAAGGCACTGTTCAGTTGCTACAGTCACAAGATGGGTAGCTGCCCTCCACTTGTGTTTCTTTTTCTTTTATTTTTGTCTCCCCTCCCCCTCCCCTGTTGCTGTGCTTTGTTAAGACATGCATATGCTGGGGCCCTGCCCTACACAACATCACCTTTCGTTATATGCAGTCGATTTATTACTATTTGTTTCCGACCCAGTATCAACCATACCACAAATAACTGAATTCAGGGAAACATTCACTTTTTGAGAAGTTAAGTTTGTAGTTTTGTAAACATGTTTAATATACTTGTTTGGAACTTTTTCAGGTTACAAACTGAACTTCTCAAAAAGTGAATGTTTCCCTATACATAATGTAGTCCTTCAGATACCTGATAGGCTTCTCCCCTTTAAGATGTCTAGAAACAACTTTAAGTATTTAGGTGTCAACATTTGTCAAAAGTTATCTGGCCTTTACTAGGAAAACTTCCCGCCCTTAATTGATAAGCTTAAAGCGGACCTAGAGAGATGGAATGTCTTGCATATATCCATTGCAGGTAGGGTAAATTGTATTAAAATGAATGTGCTTCCACGCTTTTTGTACCTCTTCCAAAGCTTGCCACTCTTTTTACCTGAATCTTTTTTTCGTGCGATGAACAATCTTATTTCCTCTTTCATATGGAAAGACAGGACCCCGAGGATCAGAAGAGAATATTTACAGAGACATAGATCAATAGGTGGATTGGGTCTTCCTAATCTAAAAATGTACTATTGGGCGGCTAATATACACAAAATGACTCTATGGATTAAGGAGCCAAAACTGAGTTTGAGGCTAAATCTGCTATTTCACTTTTGGCTCTGCCCTCATAAAGTATTCCCATCCAACCAGCCAAATTTTCTAGTAAGCCAGAGATTATTTCAACTTTAAGAATCTGGTCTCAATTTAGACTTGCTTTTGGACTCTGAACAAATGTAACCTACCAAAATCGCATCTATAATTGACTCAATTGACTCAATTATGGACATTTCCACAAATCAGAAAGGCCTCATCTCAAAAATGTACACCTGGCTTTCTCAACTCACAGAGTCGACTTTTGCCATATTACTTTTCGGGGGGTTAAAGAACACAACAGGAAGTGAGAAGTAAATATGGATTTAAAGGGGTGATAGAATCAAAACCGATTTTACCCTGTCATAGTTGAATAACGACAGTTCGGTGGGTAAATAGGACATACATAGAAGCTCAAAGTCCCACTGACACCCCTTTACTATGAAAATCTCATATTTTGAAACTGCTGCTGAAAACGGGTGAATCCCAACAAAGCTGGAAGTTGACGTCAACCTCCCAAAAACCGGAACTTTTGTCAGCCCATGGGTGTATTCAAGGGGGTAAGCTTCGCTTCAGAACTCGAGCCATCATGGCGCCATTTTGTTGCTAACTGGCCATCACCTCCTGTTAGCATTCCGCTGACCGCCATTTTATTTTTACGTCACTTGACTGTGAATAACTTTACATCAGAAATGTTTGAAGACTCTATTTGTCCGTTGTTTAGTTCCAAAGAAACACGACAATGTATAAAAGGCTTCATTACCTTGTACCTCACGTTATGGCTCCGTAGCAGACGTTTTTGTAAAAATAAGCTAACGATTGTGTCATAACCAAGTGACTTACTGTCGCATAGTAGAGGAATTACCGTATAGTACAGGAGAAGCTCGCAGGCAGTTTCGACTTACATGAAATGTTTAGGTTTAATTACTAATGTTAACTAGCATGTTAGTGATCAATAATTAGCCTGTGCCCATGTTATCTCCTTACATACACCTACAGTCTCCGTATCTGTAAGATTGGGAATGATTGAGATTTCTCTTGGCACAGCTACCAGAAGACTTACAACTTTCAGACACGTTACTCACGTCACATTCTCTCAGTTGGAGGCTGCGCAGTAAAGCTGGCCATCACCGGAAAAGTGCTTCTAATAGCCTTCACTGGTCTCCGTCCAGAGCAACGGGGTCTGTTGGTCCATTATATACTGTCTATGGGTGTATTAAGAGAACGGTCACGCCCCAAAATTTACATAGGCTACACAACTGACCTGAGATCAGGTAGTCTTCCGAATCTAGGTCGCGCAGATCTCTGCTATTCCATTACAAAATTCACTTCTGAAACTTTTTTATGCGAGAAATCAACTATTTAAAGCTCAAATATGGGCCATTTTATGAAAATGGATGGCTAATGGCAAATTTTGTCCAACTGTGTGTCGGAGTTCAGCGCCGGTGCTGCCTGTGTTGCTGCCTCGCCGCCCAGCCTGCCTTCCTTCACACACCCCGGCCTGCTCTGAGCTCGATTGAGCTCCGTTAGGGCTAGCAGCCCACAGCACTCCATACCTGCGCAAAGTCACCGTTTTTTGGCAAATGGACTACTTAACGCTGGTGCTCTGACAGAGCTCCAGGGCCTGCAGCTCCCCTCTTCCTAATGCCAGGTGTGTGTGAGTGAGAGCACTGTCAGAGAGCTTGTTACGCCAGCAATCTCTTACCTCAGGTTCCATTTAATCTTATAATGTGTGTAATTATAATGTTTTGAGTTATTTAAACAAACGATCGGTGAAATACACGCCTCTTGTCCGCGAGTCTCATTGATAGAGCCTGCGGCTGGATGGAGCTATAGCTAGAGGAATTCACAAAAAATCATTAACTTGAAATCGGACACAGTTGTTAACTTTATAAGACATTTAGTTAGCTGTTGTATAACTAGCTTGACGAAATTCAAACTGTAAATATACTCGGAATTACGCCGAAAATGAAGCTAACTATCCGTCATTTGTAGCTACACACAGCTAGGATTGAAGGGACAGTCGCAGCTAACGAAACCCTTACAGCTCACAAATATTCACCAACTTGAAATCGGACACCATTGTTAGCTTTATAAAACATTTAGTTAGATGTGTAAGTGGCGAGACGAAATTCAAACTGTAAATATACTCGAATTACGACCAAAATTGAAGCTAACTATCTGTGATTTGTAGCTACACATAGATAGGATTGAAAGGACACTAACGAAACACCTAGCTAAACTTCACAAATATTAACTTGAAATCGGACACCGTTGTTAGCTTTATAAGACATTTAGATGTTGTATAGCTAAGTGGCGTTACATTGTGTGTAACATGTGGTAAGAGATTGCTGGTGTAACAAGCGCGCTGACCGCGCTCTCACTCTTACACAACGGGCCATTTAGCTAGCAGGAAGAGGGGAGTTACAGGCCCCCAGGAGCTCTGTCAGGGCTGCCAGCCTAACGGAGCTCACAGCAGGCCGGGGTCTGTGAAGGAAGGCAGGCCGGGCGGCGAGGCAGCAGCACCGCCGCTGAAGTCCGACACACAGTCTTACCATATTTGCAATTAGCCATCAATTTTCGTAAAACGGCCCATATTTGACCTTTATATAGTTGATTTCTCACATAAAAAAGTCTCAGAAGTGAATTTGGTAATGAAACATTGCAGTGTCTGGAATATGAGATTCTGTCGCTTCTCTAATGTGTGTGTATTGGGGATTCGCTCAACCAATCAGCGCGCATCTCTAATGTTTGCCTATGGCAATTCGCTCAACCAATCAGCGCGCAGTTCCTCTAAATATTCACGAGAATACCATATTTGGAAGAAAAGCTCTTGTTACAAATAGAGCCAAAACACAGGGATGCATAAGGGCCAATAAAATATCAACCAGGCCATTTTCAGCCCGACCAATGTTACATATTCAATTAGGAGACCATAAGGAAAAGTGTGAAATACTCTATACAATCATTCTATCACCCCTTTAAAATTAAAAAATAATTTCAAGAGTATTGACATTCCCATCAGCCTCAAGTTCTAGTAAGCGAATGTTAGCATGCTACCACACTATAGTGATATGTGTTAGCATTTAGCTAAAAGCCCGCTGTGCCTCAGTAGCAAGGTAAACTGCATTATTACAGGCTACGGTGAAATTGCTGACCACCTAAATTGACAGATAAAAACCTAGAAATAATGGAAAATGTAGTTGAAATGTTCATTTGCTTGCCTTTCATTTAGTCACATTCCAGCAGGTAAGAATTCATCACACAAAACACTTCACACTACATTCATTTTAATGTTTCACTAACAACAATGATCACTGTTTTTAGAGACTTCATTATACAGAATGTCTATTATGTCAGAATGTCACTTCTGAATTCAACCAGAAGTAACTTAATTCATGAACTAACTGGACCTGGTAATCCTTGGTGGATTTTTCCTTTAAAAAACAATGTTTTCAGAATATATATAGAAAATGATAATATAGAAAAAGGATTATTTGTAGCATGAATACACAGGAGGTAAATAAACAATATCCAGTAAATGCCATAAGTAATCAATTAGCATGGATTCATGAATAAATGCAAGCAGATTTTTTTTTATATTTTATCAGGGAAACCCTGTTGTGTGTAAAATAATCCAGAGCAGCCAGTGGTGTGGGGTCTCTACACCATCACAGAGGTCAGACTGATGTCTCCAGCGATGTCCAGCGTGGTGATGTGTTGGAAGTAAGTGATACGATGCTTATAGGTATGCTGCTGCATCCCATTGGCCACGATCCTGAAGGACTGTTTCTCACAACAGATAGTCAGCTGAAAGAAAAACAAAAAAGAGCATTTTACAATCACATCTTTGAAAGAGCGTCGCTGATAAACTCGCCGCAGTGTCTTTTTTGATACTACCACTATCAGTACCAAGGTCCCACACATCGGGGTTTTAACCCTCCTGTTGTCCTCGGGTCAAATTTGACAAGCAAATTTGCCAAAAATAACAACAACAAATCCATACAACGCTCTTCGCAAGTACAATTAAGGATCTATTCACCACTTTCATTGAATTTTGGATGTTGTATAAACATTTTATAGCATTTGAAAAAAACAAAAAACAGTATCGTGACTGAAATTTGACAGTCTGTGATAACAAAATAAAATATCACGATACTCAAGTGTATTGATTTTTTCTTACACCCTTTGATGATATCGTATCGTGACATGAGCATCGTGACATAAACACTGCGATGATATTGTATCATTACATAAGTAGCGTGACATAAGTATCGCAATGATATCGTATTGTGACAGAAGTATCGTGATATAAGTATTGTGATGATATTGCATCGTGACATAAGCATTGTGACATAAGTATCGTGATGATATTGTATATGACATAAGTATCGTGATGATATTGTATCATGACATAAGTATCGTGATGATATTGTATCGTGACATAAGTATCGTGATGATATTGTATCGTGACATAAATATCGTGATGATATTGTATTGTGAGGCCTCTGGTGATTCCCACCCAAAATACATGCTAGGAATATTTGTTAAATAATGCTATCAGCTAAATGAAAGCAAAAAAGAAGAACATTTGTTTTGTAAACACATAGGCCTCCTTATGATTGCAATTGCTTCAAACTGGACTGGACCTGCTGTGAACCTGCGATAGCCGGAGACTCATTCCACTTCAACAGAGGTTTGTTTTGAATGTGAAAGGTTACATAAATCAGTCAGACGATGTCTGTATGGTTGACCAGCATAATGTCTCCCTGTGATTCCCTCACTTTAGCGCATCACACTGACATTTAGTCTAGCAGAGGAACAAAACATAACATTACATGTACATGTCATTTAGATGATGCTTTGATCCAAAGCGTCCTCCAATAAGTGCATTCAACCATGAAGGTACAAACCCCAAACAGCAGAAATCGAGTATAAGTACATTAGCATTACATTATAAGAGCCACATGCATGTACAATTTTGTAATAAAAAAAATATATATATTGTATCAAATTTTTAGCCTGCGGCGGAAAGATGTATACACTTTTAGACCACGGTCTCTACAGGTTTCTCCATGTCAAATTTAAGACTTTTTAAGACAATTATGAGTGAAATTTAAGATTCTCACAACAACCAAAAAAAAAAAAAGAAAAAAGAGTCTGGAAACATTGTCAACAATTCCCCGATTTGCTCACTGGCGTTATAGGACTGGTGTCTAGATTGGCTGCAATATAAGTTGCATGTTGGTCTCATTTGTAGAATTTAAGCAAATTCTAATTGGACTAGCGACAGAAAGAACTACAACACAACGGAATTAAAAGAACAAACATTCTAAAGCAATGGCAGCATTTCAGTGAGCATTAAGTGTTGCATTCACGTAGGATTTAAGACCTGTTAAAAATTATTTAAGACAGAGTTAGAACACAATACTTCACAGAATTTAAGACTTTTTAAGGCCTAAAATTTAGATTTTTAAATTTGTGAGTTTTTTAGACTTTTTAAGACCCCGCGGAAACCCTGAGTAGTAAATGTGGTCCGATCACCAGTGATGTTCCCCCTCCACCTGGTCAGTGTGTGCAATCAGTGAAGTGTTTGCAGTGTTACCGTGAAAGGCTTCCCCCGGTGGAAGGGCATCCCGCCGCCGCGCTCCTCTGGGCCCCACTGGTCCCCCTGCTTGGTGTTCCGAACCACAACGTTCTCGTCGAAACGTGGGTTATAATGCAGAGCGATGCCAGAGGAATAGCTCAGATTCACACTGAACCTGAGAAGAATCACAGAGGAAAGAGAGAGAGAGTACAAAATGACACTGGGCCTCGGCATCAATGCTCTTACAAGCCATGTTTTCCATCCAGATGTTTTTATGCAAATAAAGTAACATCGAATAAAAAACGCCTTATGGAAACAGTAAAATTCGATTGAATTTCATGAATATCCACACAAAGTTTTTACGTTTGATCTCATCGGATTTTCTCTTACAGTTTCCTTTAACTTTTGCATGGAATCGCACAACATTCAAGCAAACAATTGGGAACAAAGTTTTAATAGTGCTTATGTGCCAGCTGATAGCGACATATCAAGCTATGATAAGACAACAACGACGCTACCAGTACATCGCTATGATGATGCAGATGCAAAACGACAAATATCTAAAATAGCCGTGATATTTTACTTGTAAATTAAATTTAAAAAGTTTCATGTCTCCTCACACCCACCATGTCTGCTGCAAATACGTTGCCCGAAATTACCTAAAATGACGTCTTCTTCATTTGATGGCGGGTTGCAACCATAAAATGATACATAATTGCAATTAATTATTTATTCGGCATTTCCATCAGCGTTTATCGCATAAGCCGTTAACCGATTAAAGACGTTGGCTGGAAACACACTTTCACCGGCTTTAATTGCGTGAAATGTTTTTAGCGAACTTCAGATAATTTGATTGACAAGTGGATGGGAACATAGCTACAGATTCTGGTCTTTAAAGGGGAACTGCACACATTTTAAAGATCAAGGTCAGTTTACTTTTCTTTGCCAGAGAAAAAAGTTGTATAATGTCTTCATTGGTTGTGCAGGAGTCTAAAAACGTTCCTGATGATCAGAGTCCTCTAAGGTTGTGTTTGAAGACCTGTTCACACATGTACTGTAAATATGTATGCTGTGCCTGATGAGCTGCGGTGTATCTGAGGCACTGGTATATGTAGTTTTCTATAACAATATCTATAAATACTTAGATATATAAGTATATATAGTACATTATCTGGAACATCTAGCGAGAAACTGTTTATGGATGAAAAACCAAACTACGTATGTCTGCTGTGGGCTAATCCAGCCAATTAAATACCTGACAAAATAAGATACTTCATAACATTGATGCTTAAATCATATAATGATTTAATATTGCATATAAACTAGTCCTGCCCATTAATTTGCAGCATTGCCTACAATGACCAGATACACCCAGAGGTGTTGAAAAGGGAGAGCAACTATAGTATGTGTGATCAGTGTCGTCAGTTCAGATAGTTACCACTTGGAGTCGCTGTCTATCACTGACTGTTCCATGGACTTTGGTGTGTGTGGTGAACATGAAGAAGAGTAACTATAGCCTGCCTAGCATGAAGCCAGGAGCTCGGCACAAGTGTAACTTGAGTAGTTAATAGAACAGTTAAACGGAATTGAGTCTGGGCATTTTTCATGACAGGAGTTATGGGAAAATATCTGGCAAATACAATATTTAACAAATTTGAATCCTCTCCTAGTATATATTGGCATATTGGCAAACTCTGGCCTGACACACGTCCTATAAACTGAAAAAGAGCTCTGGTTAACTTTCATTACATATCTGCCAAGACTGCCAAGAAGGAATGTGAGTTTGAGTTTCCTTCTCTAGGCGGCAACTGGAATAATCATCATCATCAGACTCAGACTCAGTAATCAAGTCAGACCTTGTGGCGTTGGGGTTAACATTCCCCTGAATAGTGATGGTCCTGCCAGGTTTCAGTCCACCGCTGATGTGGCTCTGGTATGGAACAACCTGTACAGAGACCCAATGGAAAAATGAATGAATTATACAAACACACGTATTATCCATTCTAGTTAAATTAACAAAGAGTATCATACATTTATAGATCAAAGATGATGAAACTGACAGTGATGCAATGTGCCTCCGAAATCGCTAATGAAACACACCTGCTGTGACATCACTGAATAGGATGTGGCCAGAAAAGCACCGTGCTTCAAAGTGTAAATAGAGCATTGCAGCAGAAGGTGTTTTTTGTAATTTAGAACAGCGCTTCTCAAAGTCTGAACCACAGTCTGCATCCGGAACAAACGCCAAGTCAATCCGGACCCTGCCCATACCTCGTGTTATGAATACAATACTTTCTAAACTAAATTGTTTTCAATTTTAAAATACATTTTCTATTGATCAATACATTGTTTAGAATTTTGACTATACATGGAAAAAAAATCAAGAAAAGTCAATTAAAAACGATGAAAAAGGGGACAAAAACGTCATATGGCCACAAAGTCTTTGCAAAAAAGGTTTACAAAAGCGAGAAAAAAGGGCAGAAAATGGCAAAAAAAATTGTGTGACAATTTCTGTGACTTTCCTGAAACTGGCATTCCCTAATTCACACCCACTTTACACTTTGGTCAGCTGTGCCGAGGTGAGCCAGGAGCCAGGGTTTAAATTGCTCTAGCTTTCTTTATTGACTCTTGACACTAGGGCTGCAAATAATTATTTCCACTGTCCATTAATTCAATTCAATTTTATTTATAGTATCAAATCATAACAAGAGTTATCTCGAGACACTTTACAGATAGAGTAGGTCTAGACCACACTCTATAATTTACAAAGCCCCAACAATTCCAACAATTACAGTAATTCCCTCAAGAGCAAGCAGTGTGACAGTGGCGAGGAAAAACTCCCTCTTGGGAAGAAACCTCGGACAGACCCAGGCTCTTGGTAGGCGGTGTCTGAGGGGCCGGTTGGGGGTGTGATGAACAGTGGCGATAATAGTCACATTAATAATGGAACAGTGACTTCAAATGGTAGTCGATCGGTAGTTAATCTGTTGATTCTTTTCTTGCTTAATCTTTGCAGCTCTACTTGACAAAACTATTTCTGTCACTTTTTATTTAAACAACTGAATGCAACACTGTCATGGTTTTGGGTTTTCCTGTTTTATTTTGTCAATTCATTCCCCGTGTGTTGCTGTTTCCCTGTTATTTGTTCATGGTTATGTTTTACCCGTGTTTGTTCTGTGTGTTGTTTTCCTAGTTCCATCCTTGTGTATGTTTCATGCTTTAGTTTCCTGTTTTATTTTGTAGTCTCTGTTTCTCCTGTGTCATGTCTTATTTGATTTCCTGCCTTGCGTTTTCCCGCCTTGATTGTGCACCCTTCCCTGATGTGTTCCACCTGTTCATCGTCCCTTGTTACTACCCTCGTTACCTCGTGTATTTAGTCTCTGTGCTTCCTTTGTCTGTTGTCAGAGCATTGTTTGTTACTCCCTTCGTCTCTCCTTTCCTTAATTTCTGAAAATGGCGTTCCACAATTTACAGCCACTTCATACTTCGGTCAGCTATGCAGAGGTGAGACAGGAGCCAGGGTTAATATCTATCTAGCTCTCTTTTTTCACTCATGAAACTAAGGCTGCAACTAACAATTATTTTCATTGTTGATTAATCCGTTGATTATGATAATAAGCAACAAATAATTAATGAATAGAACCAAACTGTTTTTGACCATTAATGGCACTATGGAGCAATGTTTAGATGAGTGGATCCCTGTTATTTTGTATCTGATGGTCTACATAGTGAAAGAACATGTATGTACAAAAGCATGTGGTTGTTCACAAGCATGTGCAATTGAGCAAACGCCATGCAGCGATGAAGACCGTGGCATACAGTCAAAATCTCCTGAACAAGCGAGTAAATGAGTTCATATTGTCTTCCCAACAGCTTTCCAAATGTTGTAGGAGGAAGCAAATAACTTCCCCCTAAACTCAGGTTACAAGAAACTCAATACCTTTAACATGTCTTAACATACTTGTTATACAGGTTGTGTCTGACAATTTCTGTAACTTTCTGAAATAGGCGTGGCAAACTCAATTCCTTTTTTTTTTGGGGTTATTCTGAGTCACTCACTAAATTGATTGTGCGAGTCACTTGAGTCAGTATTGATCTATAGGCGAGCCGAAGCGAGCTTGCCATGTGTCGGGCTGTCTGCTCGACCTAATTGAATTTTAATATACTACATTTATACACCAAACCTACAGTAGGCCTAGCTAGGATATGTGCAGAACATTGTATGTTATTTCAGAAGTGAAAGAATGGCTTTTGTTGTTGATTTGCTTTACCCTGAGCCCGAGGAGAGACTTCACTCGCTCGACTGCTACTGATCCACTCATGACAACGTAGCCGGCTGATTCGCGCGAATGACTGATTACGTGAGAGCTCGCGGGTCGTCGGGGGCTCACGAGTCATTGAGGACTCAAGTCCATGGTCTGCGAGGCGAGCCGAGCTTGCAATGTTTCGGACTGTCTGCTCGACCTAATTGCATTTTAACATACTATATTTATACACCAGTGTGGCCAACTTGAACCATATGCCCTATGTTGTGTTCTGTGCGCCTGCCCTCGGGTTCTTTAGGAGTGTCCCAAAGCTGATGTCTCTGTAGACACATAGAACTGAACTAGATTAATGGTATGCATTTTAGGATAAAACATTTACCACATGTATTGGGATGGAGGCAGAAATCAGACACAGATGGCTCTAAATCTGGATGAATGAAACTATTTGCATGGCCACTTTAACTTAACCAATAAGGTTTTTGCTGCCCCAGAGCAGCTCTGTAAAATGTCTGTAGAACTGTAACCCCACCCTGCCTGATACTCACAGGCATTGCTGGAGGAAATCCAGACTGCGAGGGGAACCCAGGCTGAGATGGAAACCCAGGCTGAGATGGAAAACCAGGCTGAGAAGGAAACCCAGGCTGAGTTGGAAATCCAGGCTGAGGGGGAAACGCTGGATAAGAAGGGAAGCCAGCCTGGGTGGGATAGGCTACTTGTGCAGCAAACGCAGGCTGTGCAGGAAATGCCAGCTGTCCAGGAATTTGAAGACAAAAGGAAACAACTTTAATATCATGCCCCCTTCTGTAACGCTGTTCACGTACTCTACATGTTCATTCAGTAGGTTTGTGATTATTTGTAATGAGCATTGACTTAAATGAAACTTGATTCTGGCAGCATCCTCACCATAGGGTTCTGGAAGGCAATGGTGGAAATTTCTACTTTCCCGCTGACTGAGATGGTGTCCACCAGGTGAAATGGGATACGGTGTCTGTACTCCATAAAGTGGCAGCCATTGACGTTCAGCTGGGGAGAAAATATGGAATTTTATTTGGGTCTCATTTCCGAGCAAAGAAAAATATTTTTGCAAGCATGTAAATAAGATATTTCTATAAATAATAGCAACCTGAACAGAGTGTATATTTTGTACTCCATCCAGTTACCATCTCTGACTGCTTCCCCAAATAATCCCATGAGCAATCGGATTGAAGACTGCAATAACTACTCCATTTCTGATGGGCCGAAATTGTGGCTCATTGTAAAACTCTCAGATTGAGCGAAGACTAAGTGCAGGCAAACTTGAGAGGTTATTATGTTTTTTGTTTACTTTAAATTATTCTTTGAATGATAATTTCTGTACAAAATATAATTTCTGTACTTCATAATTACCTGTTGTGCACTCACAGATGAGAAACACACAGGATTTGTAAACGTAGTGAAATCTGCCTGAGTGAAATTTCTACAATTTTGTACTCGAACAAAACTAAAGCCGCTTTCACACAAGCAATGCAATTCTGTAATTATCTAGACATAACCTGGCAGGAGCTTCTGTCGGTAAGGGCTGACGCCGAAACAGTCAGACAAATTCAAGGATCGCCAAGAGACTTTATGACCAAATTACAAATGGCTCTGTAACGCAGTATAATGGCGCCAGGCACCACCCCTTGTCTAAACAGAACAGATTATTTCCAGTAAGTGATAAGGCGTCTGATACGGACAATCTCCTGCTGTACGCTACATGTGTGAAAGGGGAACTACGGACAATGTTGGGACCCAATGCCTTTGACATTCACAGTCCAGAGTTTGTACGGGAAAACGGCTTTAGTGGATCATTTTCATTTCCAACAATTTTGGACCTTCAGACCTGGTAGGAATCACGTGTGACTGTGATGGTGAGGCTGAAGGTAGAGCCAGCAGGAAACGGCGAGTTTTGCTTCCTCTCTTCTGGCCCCCAGCTGCCATTCTGGAAGGTGTTGGTAACCACATAACCTGGGTGGCTGTCATATCTTGGGTTAATGTGGACAGCAATGTCCGCATTGGTCCTGGAACCACACTGTAAATTCACATGGAACCTGGAGAAAAACAGAAGTCCTCATTTAATGGTCTACAATTAAGCTTTTTTATTATATGAATATAAATGGACTAGCTACCCTAATAGTGAATAGAACCAAACGTTTTTTTTTACCATTAATGGCACTATGGAGCAATGTTAAGATGAGTGGATCCCTAAATAGAGAAAAAACATGTATGTGTAGAAGCATGTGGTTGTTCACATTAATGTGCAACCAACCAAACGCCATGCAGTAATGAAGACCATGGCATACAGTCAAACGCTCCATAACAAACAAGTAAAGAAGTTCAGATTGTCTTCTCAACAGTTATGCAAATGTTGGAGGAGGAAGCAAATAACTCTCCCCTAAACTCAGTTTACAATAAACTAAATACCTTTAACATGTCTTAAAATACATTCATTAGAAAATCCAAATGAAATAAAAATATTACCAAGCCAAGAAATAGCGCCTCAATTGAAAATGAATGAAATTCCATTAATGATATAATCATAAAGGCAGTATTTTTCCCACTGTGAAACACAAGACACCCAATCCCTATTTAATAATAAAGAGGATATTAGGTATTATTCCATGCTGAAACTCTCTACTGTACATACTGTAAAATTACTGGATATGATAATAATAGTGAGAGTTAAGCCAGGAGTACAGGAAAGAATCAGAATGGGATAATTGTATCAAATTAAGCAAACCACAAACACAGCATTTCAGGAAACAAAAATGAAGTTATTGTTCTGAAAAATGAATGTGTTTTTGTTGTTTGTTTTGATTTGATTTAATTATTTTATAAGATGTTCAATTTTGTACTTTACCATATCTAAGGACTAAGAGCTCAGTGATAAAATGATGAAAAGAGCAGTCTGACCTATCGGCTCCAGGCAGGACTCGTCCACTGACGTTGATGGACTTCCCCTCCTGCAGACCACCGTGGATTGATCCAGTGAAGGGGAGGCTCTACAAAGGACAGGACTTTACAGGTTAATGGCTGTGTTTCATTCTAACTGCAAACTTGTTATTGCTAGTAGCCGCTTGGAGCAATTTTGTAATTTGTGACACAGTAGGCTTTGCATTTTGTAATAAAATGGATAAACATGGTTCCTACTGTACATAGTTTAAGTTAACATCAACCACAGGAATTTGGTAAACAGTAAAAAATAAAATAATAAAATGCGATTCCTAGTTACGTAGCTCATTAGGACAGTTGTGGCATGCTCTTTTTTCTAAAGACATGAACATGGATGGAGACCATGTGGCAACCTGGTTCCTAAATGCTTCACAATTTTATTTAATCTTTTTACCATTTTTCACATACTTTTGTTATCATGTGCTGTTAGTCTGGCTATCACCACCAGCTCAATCGTTTAAGATTGATCTGGAGAGTCTGCTCTGTATTTTCTATTGCACAAGAGTGAAGTTTGGTGAAGTCTGCATCGATGCAGACTCACGGAAAGGGGGGGGGGGGCAAGGGGGGTTGAGATTGTGTATTAAAAACAGCGACAAAAACATCTAAAAAAAAAGTTGAAAAAACATTGGAAAATGAACGAAAAAAAAACACCCACTAAAAAAGCAATTTAAAAAAACAAACAATTTTTATACAATGGTAGACGTGAGAGACAAAGGGTTCATCCAGTTACTGGCCAGGTATTATTTTGAAAGTGCTTTGCTTTCGTCAACGAAAATTATGATGAAATATCCTGGTCAACATTATCATGTAACGAGACAAGACGACATTTGGAAAGAAAGAAAGTTTCGTAAGTCAAGACATTAACGCAACGTTAGTTTCTATTTTAGAAAGCTCATGCCAACTCATGAGGCTGTGGTTAATGTGTCTGAGCTTTAAACATTAGCCACTGGCGCTGAAAACGACTGAGACAAATGTGTGTGACTACCGTGTTTGTGTATATTTGTTTGTGAGAGAGTATAAAGTGGGTTTGTGTGTGTGTGTGTGTGTGTGTGTGTGTGTGTGTGTGTGTGTGTGTGTGTGTATTGTAAAGTGGATTCTTAGTTCCTATCTGACTGACTCCATGTGTACTAAGCATCCCTTGTTGGCCAAATACTGTAGCTAGTTTTGTCATTCACATAGCAATCACACTGAACTGAATTTGGCATCAACAACATGACTTTGAATATTTTATTCTAGACTAATACATACATTTAAACAAATGGTATTGGCATTACCATGGCTCCCGAGACTACTGCTTAGACTACTTCTGTTTTGATTATGTAGACTTTTTTTTCTTTTTCTTTTACGGACAGTCAAGTCACTCACTCAGAGGTTGATTTACTATGGTAAAAATCATAGCAAGTGAACAGATAGATTTCCCAGAGGCTGCATCTGTCCTGACATTGTATCTATTCCTGTGCTAGATTCCAGAAATGGCACCAGTGAAGCAAGTCCCACCCAAGAAGATGGACAAGCCAACTAGTGCTCAGGATTTCTTTGCCACAAGGAGGTACAACTTGAATGTAATAATCTTTTTCTGGCATTGTCATGTGATTTTATTTAATTTTTTTGATTTTATTTAAATGTAGGTGTGTGTACTTCTAAGATGTTTGGTTGGTAAAATAAATATGTTGCGTCTTCTGTGTCTGTAATGGATGTATTCTTGAGTCTATAAAGGTAAAAATAATATAATAAGATAACCTTGTTTGAAATGTGTTTGGCTAAAAGAAGATTTTGGTTTTGTCAATACTACTAGGTATGTATACTATGTTCACTGGGTTAAATAGAATTGCATCACTAAAAAGAGACTAAAGTACAAATTTCATTGACTAAGACTAGACTAAAATGTCATCAGTTTTCGTCGACTAAAACTAGACGGAAATAGTCATGGATAATTCAGACTAAAATAAGACTGAAACTTGACTAGACTAAAAAGAGTATGAACGTGACTAAAACTACTAAAATGACAGCTTGACACAAAGACTAGACTAAAATTAAAACAGGCCGCCAAAAGGTCAGTGTAACGCTTATCAGTTCAATTTTCTAAGCACAAACGGGCAAGAACTTCATTCTATAACGTATATTTGTTGTGTGAATTGAGTGAATTTGCTCGAGAATCAATTTGTTGGCTGAAAGCCTACTGTGAAATTTAACACCGGTGTCAGCAAAAGACTGGTTAAAACGAGACAGAGAAGAAGAGGCGTTGCAACAATGTTTACAAATATACATCGTAACGCTGGCGGCACTGATTATGCAGACCGCTACGATTTACACACACACACACACACACACACACACACACACACACACACACACACACACACACATTGTTAAAATCATACGCTAGAAGCTTTATTAGTCTTTCTACATGGTTTAGTTAATGATCGGGCTATAATAAGACCACGTCGGACAACCGGGACAATTTCATATAGTGGTCGGTGTAAACCGGGATATTTTAGCGTCCCTACACAACTTTTGTCGGGACTCGGGACTGTCCCGGTCAAACCGGGACGTCTGGTCACCCTACATGATACATAGCCTAGTGTTGGCAGAAGGTTTTAAAAAAAAAACAACTACTTATCACCGGCAGGCAGGGTGTACGTAACAGTCTACGATTCAGATGAAGACTTTATCACACGACGGAACAGATGAGCAAACGTTAGCGAGCTAGCTAACTAAGTAACTAGTAACACTCACCTTATTTTGATTATGAAGATATTCCTGTTTTTCACCTCCCATATGACAGCGTTGTTAACCCATCCACTCTTGAAAAAAAGATAGCTATCTGTACTTTTGTAGGCTTTCATTTTTTGTGCGGTGTAAAGTGACGGATTCTCTATAAGATAGATGTAAATATCTCCAAACTCCAAGTCGGTAGAGACTTTGCCAGCTTCAAAGGAATTAAAATATCAGCGGGTGCTGTGTGTGGATCACAAGTTCAAAGTGACATATGGTCTAAATAGTTGGTTGATTGTAGTATTGGAAATCTGCAAGGCTGCAATTCCCGTGACTGGCCACTGTTCAGCACCATTCTATCGGCGTTTCTTGCCCGCCAGGTAGCCATGGTAATGACGTCACTGCAAAGTATGAATACTGCAATACTGCAATATTCTCTCCCTCGTTCCGCCTAGCTACGCACGCCCTTCGCCCCCCCCATATATACCATTGCAGTATTGACTAATTGAAGCCCAGACGCAATTTTGGAATTTTCTCAATTTCCTGTCCTCTGAATAAAAAACAGACAATTGGAAAAACAGGTTAAAGATCCCATTTTTTTATTTGTCAAGGTGGAAAAAAAATGAAAAATTGGATATTTGAACCCATTTTTCTGTTTTTCCAAATGTCTGTTTGTGGTTAGAAAAAAATTGAACTGATAAGCGTTACACTCACCCAAAAACAACACTGCCCATGACAAACTTGGCAGGCTGTAAGACGTGACGGGTTACTTATCTACGGTTGTGTCTGTGAACAAGCCATCTGGCTCCTCAGGTTCTTACAACCACCACGACACCTGAAGCTGTGGTTTCCTTCTCTCGGGGCAGGATGTAACAGATAGTGGGTGTTTCCCAATATGTGTTCTTCTATTGACTTGTGTTCTTGTGTCCCTGTGAAACGTCATCTCGTGTTGCCAAAGTACTGTCCCAATACACAAGTTCCCATTTCGCCAAGAACAGTTAAAATTCCCAGATGTATTCTTGACACGCCCATTTACCGAGGATACATCGGTTGGTAACTTGTATGAACTTCGCAGCACCTGTATCCCAACATTCATTTCGGCATTCAATGATGGTTGGATTTCCAGTAGGCCTACATAGCCCAAAAACGGGACAATTTTAACAATTTTCGCCATCTTATTCATCACTAAATTCACTTCTGAGAACATTTTAGGCGAGAAATGAACGGTTTATATTTTGAATAAAGGCAGTCTTGCAAAAATCTTTGCCGAATTGACAATTTGCTCCAAAGTTTTCGGAGTTTTCGGAGCTCCATAAAATGACGCGGCCGCCAGCTTGCGCCTGCCGGGGCCGCTTGCGTCTGCCGGGGCCGCTTGCTCGTCGCTCGGACAGTCCCACTCGGAGACCCCGCTGTAAGCCAGAGGTCTTTTAGACCGGTCCCATAAATAAGAGGCTTTTATTTCGCCGTTTCGGATCGTTTGTGTAAATATCACAACACATGTGGTTAAACTCAACACACACACACACACACACACACACACACACACACACACACACACAGCGCAGCAGGCAGAGGAGAGATATACCATAGATAGACTGTATATTATTAATCTATGAGATACACCCGTTTCTTTTCGGGAGACTTGTTTAAATTATGCCATAATAGCCTACATTATATTTTGTAGTTAGTTCATATTTTTGGTGAATTTGTTTTCTGATTTATTAGAAGTTGAGTTTCAGTCTTTATGATAAATGAAGAGTTGTACATAAAGTGGTAACATGCTGAGTTTATCCACCCAGAAATATGACATGTTATGTAGACTAAAGGGGAGGCCCCAACCTTTATAATTTGAATTTCTAATTTCCATCTCCCTGGGCATATACAGTGCACTACAATAATATAGAAATGATAATTCCACATAACACTAATAGGAACACATAGGACACACCAGTGCATATGCCTATTTATTTGTTTAATTTAAACTGACTTAAACGTATATGCTAATAATAGTAGGGATCGCGTTCCACTCTTTTGAATAAGTAAGGGGTGTTTGAGCTAAACCATAAACAATAAAATTAAAGCTCAATTAGTTTTATTTTTCAATATTATTGCAATAGTTGTAGCATTATGAGGTTTTCTTGTCCGGAGATTGTTTTAATACAAAGTGGTTATATTGTTGTGGTTTTTATTTCTAGCTGGTATTTTGGAGCCCTGCAGGTAGCCTCTGTGCTGGGAGTGTTGAGCAATAACAGGAAGAAGGCATCGTCTCAAACTGTTATTACAGAGTTTTCTGTGCCTGTGAACTTGCGAGTTAATTCTTCCAAGAACAACCAGCAAGAACGTTCTTCCCAAGAACACAAGTCCGTAGTTTGCATTCTTGGTATCGAGAAATGTCCAGTGTTTCTCAATGTCAAGGAAGGATTCTTGACATTGAGAAACGGCTAGTTAATGCAGATTCCGGAAGCAGCAGTCTTTAGTTAGACTACAAAATACGAAAATATGATCAATAAAGTGTAGCCTACTCTGGTAAACGAACAAGTTGAAACAGTTTATTAGGCTATTGTTATTTATTTAGTTTATCTATCGAATTTAAGAGCAGATGTTATGCATAAAAGGTCTGGCAGGTAGGCTACTGTTTCTCGACATAACTTTGACGAAGACAAAGAAACCGATTTTCCAAACTCAAACTAGCTGTTTACTGCGGCCACCGATTAACGGGACCGTCGGGACGGGCCTGAGATAATCGAGCAGCTGCTGCAGCAGCAGCAGCTGCAGCGCCTTCACACATTCTCTCATCGTTTCCCAGGAACATCAAGATAAGTTTAAATCACTTACTGGGCTATAAAAAGGTGTCTGCTGCTGGTTGAAGGCCATATTGTCCCAAACTGAATTGCGCAGGTTTGCTGAGCGGCGAGAAGAGTGGCCTACTCTGATGCAAAATGGGAGACTTTTGCAAGTTTTTATTGCACGGATAGGTTTCGATTTCGCAGAGTAGGCGGCGTTTAAGAAACAACAGTCCTATTAATACAGCTGATAACAAGATAAACGCTACTCACATGCTGCATTCAGTTGGTCAACGTGTTATATTTTGTTTAAACATTATCTTATCAAGTTAAGTCAGTCAACTTAATACCAGCTTGAAGGGTTGTGGTTTCGTTTCCTTGATTCCTGATGATTTCTCGAAGCTTCGTCCAGCTGTGTCTGCCTGCTTCTACATTAAAATAGCCTGGAGCCTTTCAGATAACCGTTGTTTATGGAGGCTCAGTGGTGGAAGGTAACAATTAGCCTCCATTTACTCCAGTACTGTACTTAAGTAGGCTACAGATGTCGAGGTACTTAGCCTACTTTACTTGAATCTTTTCTTTTCATGCCACTTTCTAGTTCTACTCCGCTACATTTCAGAGAGAAATATTGTGCTTTTTACTCCACTACATTCATCTGACAGCTTTAGTTAGGTACTAGTTACTTTACACATTAGGATTTTTGCACACAAAACACATGTAGTTTATAAAATCTGATGTTTTATTATAAATGAAACTAGCCAACAATATAAGGGCCTACAAGTCCTGCTGAGATGATTAGACCATTAAACACACAACTGGTTGGATCCTTTACACTTTCTAAAATGGGAGGATTTTTCTAACCTGAAAATGAGCATAATATGGGCACTTTGAAGTATTAAAAGTACTCGACTTTTAATACTTTAAAGTGCCCATATTATGCTAATTTTCAGGTTCATAATTGTATTTTGAGGTTGTACCAGAATAGGTTTACATGGTTTAATTTTCCAAAAAAAATGTTGTACTGCTCATTGCTGAAGCCCCTCTTTTCACCCTGAGTGTTGAGCTCTCTGTTTTAGCTACAGAGTGAGGCATCGCACTTTCTTGGGAGTCGCACATGCGCAGTAGCTAGGTACTGGGCTAGCTAGAAGCTGACGCTGCTAGTGGTTAGCCACCTCATTCTCAATGGCAAAACACTGCTACAACACACACGAGTTCAACCTAATCTACAAAAGAAGTTGTATAGAACTCCTTACATGTCCCTCGTCTGCAGGTATTCTACGCAAAGTTGGAAGCGTGCCGGCTAATCTTGCCTTGTACTGACCAAAGTTGGAGAAACGGCTAGCTGATGTGGTATTAGCTAAAGTGGTTAGCACACACCAAATGTTTCGGCCGATGACATAGACGGCCCTGCCGATTTTGACCAGCTCACCCGGAGACTGAAGGCAGGATACATTCAGAAACTCAAAACAGCATGGATGTTTTTTTTTCCAAGTTTGTATGCGTGTGGAAGCACCAGAGACACAAAATAACACCCCAAATCTAGAAAAAAGTGATTTGTTTCATAATATGGGCACTTTAAGTACATTTTCCTGATGATACTTTTACTTTTAAAGTAACATATTCAGCGCAGGACTCATACTTGTAGTAGAGTATTTTTACAGTGTGGTATTATTACTTTTACTTAAGTAAAAGATCTGAATACGTCTTCCAACACTGCTTTTGGTCCATCTTTGTGAAAAACCTAATTCTCAGTGTTTCTCTGAAGTTACTGCGTCTATTAGCGCTAGACAGCTGTTCCAGTCCCAGCCATCCACAATGAATCATTCCAGATGTAAACGGTAGCTTCAAAGGAGCATACAAACGTCAGTGGTGGTAGAAGTTGTGTCACCTTTTACTTAATCTCACAGTGTCATTATGTTCCTTCCTGCATTCACACTTTAATTTAAAGGTAGGTCTTCCCATCAGTTCTAGGAAATGTCATCAACTAGCCCAGTGGTTTTCAAAGTGGGGTCCTTAAGTGGGTTCCAGGGGGTCCCCAGCAAATCCCCAGTAATCATTTATTATCACTATAATTACATCCATAAGTAACACGATGACTGATTAATGTATGACTGTTTTTGTCATGGGTTTCATACACTTTCTGTAATGAAAACATGTAATAGCAAAATCAGATGGGGGACCCTGGGATAGGGCTGTCAACGGATATTCTAAATTTGAATATATATTCGAATAGTTTTAAAAAAACGAATTTCGAAGGTGAAAATTAATATTCGAATTAAAAAAAAAAAAGTGGAAAAAACCGCTTGTGGTAGCAGAGGCTGTCTGGCTGTCTGCTTTGCTAGCGCGCCTGAAAGCCGCATACAAATGTGACATCATGAGATCGCCGTGACTATTTATAGCTGCGCTGGTGGTCGCGACACTAGCTGCAGTCTTCTCCTGAACAGCGGTGGCGCTAATGAGCAAATGCTACCGACGTTGCTCTTTCTTCTGACTAGAAGAAAAAGGTAAACAACGGCAGAACTGGCAGCAGCAGCATTGCCGTCAATGCTTCGATTTGATTCACTGACCTACTTCGTCGGATCGAGCCTTTCATTCACCATAAAAGAACTAATCTTAACCCGGTAAATTTACCAGAGAGACCTGCAGTCACTCTGAGAGTCCTGACATCCGATTGTCGGCTTACTCATTCAGGCTCCCGTTTCCGCTTTGTCGCGGGCGGATATTACATAATTTTGACGTCACGATGTCGTGCCTCACCTTGGATGCATGCGCAACCAGGTGTTCGAATAGTTCGAATATTCTGTGTTTTTTTAGAGGGAATATTCGAACGTCATTTTGGAGCAATTTTGACAGCCCTACCCTGGGACAAAATCCTATCAAATGGGGGTCCGTGGTATTTATTTCAGTATGGGGTCCTTGACATGAAAAAGTTTGGGAACCTTTTGAACTAGCCATACTGTTAATGGCTCGGATGTTGCGCTTTTCTTACATTGTATCATATTTATTTCCTGTGTGGGCTGTTGATTTGAAAACAGCCCACATAGACAGAAATGTCCAAATATGGGGGCGACCTCTAGCTCAGCCAGTAGAGTTTGCGGCCCCTGTAGACTGATTCCCTGGCAGTGGCCCGGGTTTGAATCCAATCTGAGGCCCTTTGCTGCATGTCACTCCCCCCCCCTTCTTCCCCTTTTTGTCTTCAAAACTATCAATTTAAGGCCATAAAAGCCCCAACAACAACAAACAAATGTCCAGCTTGTACAGGTGTTATGAGAGGACACATTTGGATGGACTTCATTCAATTAAAAAGCCAAGAAGTGACGTGAAAGAAAACAGAATTTTGTGGCAGCACAAACTAAGCCAGGGCTAGAAAACAGGAAGGTAAAATAATGGCCTAAGTCATCTTTTCACACAAAAAAAATAAAAAATGTCTTGCCTAAATCATCTCCTCATGGTGCTGGCCACCTCTGTTAAATTGCCTACATCCTCAGTTGAACAGGTCATGTGATTCTACACCTTTAGTATAATGGCCTATGTCAAGAATGTGACTTAGGCAGTTTTACAAGCTTTTCAAAATGGCAGCCGCTTCAAGAAGAACAAAAATCTACCACTCTATCACTGAAGTTATTTCCAGGACTCAGGGCTCGTCCCCGATTACTAAGTGATGAGGTTTCGGTGCATGTAAACACACTGAATGTTGACAGAGTTGAAGGTTTAAAATTGCCTAAGTCACAAAGGCATTTATTCCTCTTATGTTGCATAATTGACAGAAATTGTTATTAGTATGTCAGTAGTCATCTATTGTCATAACATTTTTGAGTGAAATTATTAATAAATATATATTCAGTATTTGGTTCAGTTTTTGTTTTTTCCAAAAAACCTGAAAAAATAATGTTATTTTAGGAAGTTGAGCAAATATAAGTCAGTTTGCACAAAGGTTTCTGGCCAGGCGACAGCAGGATGTCAGAAAAGGAAGTGAATCATTGGAGCAGTGAGTGTTGTTGACTCTGAGAGATTAACTACTTCAGTGTGTGGACTTTGGATCCAAAAAAGTATTCAAAATGTTTGGGATGATAAAAGTAACAGTAACATCAGGTTATATTTGAATAACGGAAGTAATAAGAAAAGCAAGAACAATAACTTGCATAAATATGCAAAAATGACCACAAAGACTTCAAAAAAGCCTTGTCTAAAATGTCTAAAAGTATAACTGCACATATTTCAATGATAATACTAAACTTGCAGTAATTTTACAGATGTCTAAACCAAAGCATTGCTTAACACGAGGGTATTAATCCTCTGGAAGAGTTCCAGCGGTTTGATTAGAGAAGTTGAAGAGTGTCATGTGCCTCTCAGGAGAGAACTGACTGCTTTTACAGGAGGTCACCGAGAGCAGTAACATGACTGCAGATAAGATACAGACATATCGCGCCATGTTTCCATTCACCGGGTCAGTGAGGGTCAAGGAAAGAACGACAAGCATTTGCAATTTGTAAAACCTTGCTTTTTTATTTATGACCATCGTCAAATGTCCTGAGAAAGTGAGAAAGGTTGAAGTGGTAACCACAACAATGAAAACCCAACTTCAGTTTGAAACACTTATGCTATTGAAGCCCAGTCCTCCTGGCCACTTTTTTTCTTCCTCTTACTGTAAAACCGTGTGGCATTCTGTATATTCTCTTTCGTTCCAGCCCTTATTTACAAAATCCCTATACACATTATGACATGAATAATAAAACAGTAACAGATAGCAGATAAAAAGTATAGACCTAAAAGAGCAAAGGAAATTTAGAACTGCAATGCATTGCGTTGGTTATTCATGGTTTGGGGTAGCCTACGGATGTTTAAAAAGAGATATATTCATGTAGCTGATTTATGAGGCGTTGTTTTCTGTTTTCTGATTCAAAAAGATCAGAACTAACAGTGTTTCTGAGGACATCAGATCAGAGACGTAGAACACTGATGCAGTGAACCGATTCTTGAAATCAGTGATTATGGTGTAAATATTCACACTGAAGACGCTGTATGCAGGCTACACAACATGTGTTTACATTGCCAAGGTAGAGGCATTTTAAAAGTTGTCATGGTCGTATATGTTTTGAGTCCAATGACATTTGACTGACTCAGTACCTGTCAAAAACCAATCATATAATTCATGTGAATTTAACTGTTAGAGTGAAAACAAGTCATTTCGGTTTGTGACGCTCGGATAAATGTATCCACTGATTTACAGACTTTTCTATCACCATGTAAGTTTGGGTCTTTTTGGGCATCCTTCTCAGTGCGCCATGTTGAAGAATGTCCCAGTTCCTAAAATGCACATCGAGGACCGAGGCTCCTCGGAGGAGTTATAATCGAGGACACACTCATTTTTACCCGTGGCATGTAAACAATGAGGCGTCCCAGAGCGAGAAGAAGAAAGAGAGAGAGAGAGAGAGAGAGAGAGAGAGAGAAGGGGGGAGAGAGGCCCTGTGGTTAATCTAACGTTACAGATCGGGCCAGGCGGATCATACAAATTAAAATTCGGATCAATAGCGGGTGGGTGAAATAATACACAATTGAAGCTACTGCCTCCTAAAGTTTGCCAACACATTTGTAAACCACAGTTTAGAAATCTGAGGGCACACCCTCAGATTTGTCAATCATTGCGCACTTCACTTTCTGTAAATCTGTGTGCACAGACTGTAAAAAGACAGTTGGCAGAGGCAGCAGGGCAGAGGAACAAAGTAATACAGCGGAGAGAGAGAGAGAGAGCTTGCCAAACCCATCCAGGTTCAATTCCCAGTCATAGAGGTTAAGATCATCTCCACTTGAACATATCTGGATCTCGTTTTTTTTCACTGCAATAACAACTTTTGAGCAGCTGTTTGGAAGGAGATGAAATCTAGGGGAAGAATGTAAACATATTTGTGATGCAGCCAACTTCCTTCTTATGAAGCTCTTCCAAAAAGCTAACAGAGCTTACACGCAATGCATCCTGGTGCATGTAGGCACAGCTGCCACGGCTCCGCGAGCAGGAGCAATATAAGCACACACTGGGGAATATAATAAATAATCCATGGGCGCCTGGGTAGCTCACCCGGTAGCGCATGCACCCATATATAGAGGTTCCCTCTTTAACGCAGCGGCTGCAGTCAAACAAGTAATTTGTAACTGTAACTAATTACTTTTTTAAAGTAAGATGACCAACACTGGAATTAACACAGTAAAACATGAAAAACTACAACTGAAAACCGCAGCGATGGCATTCTCCTCCTTTGTTTGCTCGGTTTGCACCGGTCGGCAGCTGACTGGGAACCATTGCCGTTGGCAGGGGCTCCTCCTGCACATTTTTCTTTTCTTGTAATTAATAAACTGGATGGAAAGCTGTTTAACAAGCGTCTCCCATCCTTCCTTCGACCACTTCAAATCATCTGTTGCTCCCTAGACCCTGTCGGCTATCGCGACGTAATAGGCTGAATTCATTTAGAAACGAGATTTTAAAAATACCCCAAGTGAAGGAGTTCAAGTACCTTGGGGTCTTGTTCGCGAGAGAGGGGACAATGGAGCGGGAGATTGGTCGGAGAATCGGCGCAGCGGGTGCGGTATTACATTCAATCTATCGCACCGTTGTGACGAAAAGAGAGCTGAGCCAGAAGGCAAAGCTCTCGATCTACCGGTCAGTTTTCGTTCCTACCTTCACCTATGGTCATGAAGGCTGGGTCATGACCGAAAGAACGAGATCCAGGGTACAAGTGGACGAAATGGGTTTCCTCAGGAGGGTGGCTGGCGTCTCCCTTAGAGATAGGGTGAGAAGCTCAGTCATCCGTGAGGAGCTCGGAGTAGAGCCGCTGCTCCTTTGCGTCGAAAGGAGCCAGTTGAGGTGGTTCGGGCATCTGGTAAGGATGCCCCTGGGCGCCTCCCTAGGGAGGTGTTCAGGCAGGCGTCCAGCTGGGAGGAGGCCTCGGGAAGACCCAGGACTAGGTGGAGGGATTATATCTCCAACCTGGCCTGGGAACGCCTCGGGATCCCCCAGTCGGAGCTGGTTAATGTTGCTCGGGAAAGGGAAGTTTGGGGTCCCCTGCTGGAGCTGCTCCCCCCGCGACCCGACACCGGATAAGCGGACGAAGATGGATGGATGGATGGATGGATTTTAAAAATTAAAATTATTCACATGCACTTATAGAACATTACTGCTAGATATTGGAAAATGACAAAACATTTGGTAACAAGTCAGGATTCACAACGAAACACTTTCTGGGCCATTTGAGGGAAAACTGCCACCAAACAAATATTTCTTTTTTACTTTGCAAGTTAATGAGGGTTACCAACGCTCGATGGTGTTCAACGCCCCCGACGTCTCCTCCCAGGCAGCGCTGCGACCATTGACTTCAAGGCACCTAAACCTAACCATAACCATAACCATAACCAAAAGCATTACCTAATCCTGGTGCCTTCCAGCCAAGATAGCAGAAAAGACATTTAGGATATTCAATATTGAGTACAAATCTGAGAATATGGATTGAATAATTAATGAAATGCTGAGAACCAATGACTTAATATAAAACAGGTATAATTACAGGTCAATGGCCCCCAGTGTTGGGCATTTTGCTTTAAAAGGTAATTAGTTACAGTTACAAATTACTTCTCCCAAAAAGTAATTGAGTTAGTAACTCAGTTACCACATTGTAAAAGTAATTAGTTCCTTAGTGACGTTATTTTTTATGTTCTATAGCGCTATTACGTTCTATAACATCTTTAACATCAAAGATGTTTATATTAACTGATTGAAGAATAATGAAGAATAAAAACACCATATACAGTATTTTAGAACATGTGGTATTTATTTGAACTCAATAGATTGCAGCCTATATGATATGCATAGAAATAAAAACATAAAACATAAATATTGAAAATAAAATTCAAGTGCAAAATTAAGACACACAAATGTAAACTTGGGTAAAAAGAAACAAAGGAAAATCTGGCCATTAAGTAGTGCACATCTCTGTAACTGTATATTAGGCCTACTGCACAATAAACAGAACACCGGTGTTCCACTGTGTGGAGTCACTCTGACTCTGTTACAACTGTTTGTGCATATATGGGTTTTTTTATGGGATTGTGCATATATGGGCTAATATAGCCTAAATGTAAACATGTTCACGCATTGACAGACAAAAGGCACAATCTATTTTTGTAGGAGAGGGGAAGATCCATTTCATTGTTTAATCCTGTTTTGTCCAAAGTCATGTTAAACATTTTTTTGTTCCCAGTCAAAAATAGATAAATAGATAGATAGATAGATAGATAGATAGATAGATAGATAGATAGATAGATAGATAGATAGATAGATAGATACTTTATTGATCCCCAAGGGGAAATTCAAGGTTCCAGTAGCTTAAAGACATCACACACAACATACAGATAATAAAAAAAGCAACTCTACATGAATAGCATGGACAATGAAATAAAAAATACTAAATAAATAAAAAAATCCAATGGAAAAATCCACATGACTGTACAAGGGCTGTCCTCGACTAAAGATATTCTTAGTCGACTAACACTTATAGGATTTTGTCGACTAATCGATTAGTTGATTTAATTGACAGAGCTGTGTGCTTTGAGAGGTGGTTAAGACTAGAAAAGCACAATATAAATGTAGTTAATTAACCATCTGTAAAACTGAGTTTCTCCACAATTAATCCCGCAAAAGCACCACTTTAAATCTTGTGTTTACCATAAATGTGCTCAAAAGTTTCCTGAAATAAATAATTAAGCATGAATAAGCATAAAAAATGACTAATCGACTAAAGAAATCTTAGTCGACTAAGACCAAAACGACCGATTAGTCGACTAATTGACTAAGAGGTGGCAGCCCTAGACTGTACTAAGGGATGTATAAGCATGAGACGCCTCTGAGACTGACCCTGTGATTCAGTATGACAGTGTGTGTCATGGTGGTAGTGCAAATAGGTCCAATAGTGCAAGGATAAAGTCTAGAGACCAGCATTAAATATGGACAGTATAAGAGATCAAAAGTCAATATTAGAGGTTTGAAGTATTAGGGTTACAGCCATTGTTTTTATTAAGTTATGTTAGACCTCAGTCCAGGCTGGCGGGAGGAGGGAGGGAGGGATTGTGCATATATGGGCTAATATAGCCAGTAAACAGTAAACAGTGGGCCAGTGGACAGTCAGTACATAACTGTTATTGTAGGAGGAAGTGGTGCAGAGGGAGGAGAGGCAGACAGACTATGCAGAGAAGTTTCTCTCTCCTCTTCTCTTTAGTGAAGCATTGTAAAGTTGTAGGGCCCTGGGGACAAATTACTTTCTCATTCTGTCATGACCGTTCCATTAATACTCAGTAAGGGTGTGACGAGATCTCGTTTTACGAGATCTCGCGAGATTAAAACGTGACGAGACTTCTCGTCGAGGTGAAAAGTTGTCTCGTGAAGCGATGTTATGTCAGCGTGATGGAGCGTGAAATTACTATTGAAGATCCCCCTGCCACTTTTAAATCATTTGTGTGCAAACATTTTGGTTTTCCTGCGGAAATAATAAACGGCGAAAGAGTGACAGACAAGACGAACACAATATGTAAATATTGTAAGAAAAAATGCCGTATACCATGGCTAACACGAGCACTATGCAAAAACACTTACAGCACCACCACAGCTCTCTACCAACTACAGCACCCGCGACGAAAACATTAAAAGGCCAAACAACTCTAAAAGCCTTTGCATCTCTGCCACCGGTAAGTGCAAGAGCCACGGCAATAACGAGGGACATAGGCGTTTTCATTGCAGCTGATATGAGGCCATTTTCTGTGGTGGAAAATGTCGGATTTCGGCAACTCCTAAATATCCTTTGCTGTCTCCACTTGCCAAAGCATACCTTTCCATCCCTGCTACCTCAGTTCCAAGTGAGTGTGTTTTTTCTACTGCAGGAGACATAGTTACTGCCCAAAGGTCTCAACTGCTGCCAGAAATAGTCGACATGCTTATATTCTTGAAAAATAACATGACCATATCTTAGGCTGTTCTGTGTAGTTTATCTTATAGAAAAAAAATTGTTTCTGTTTGCACTTGTAGTTTTGAGAGAGCAGTACTTTGGTAATTGATACACTTACTGTTTGCATTTAAACATTTTCTGTTGTTTACACATTTATTTTATTTATACTGTTTATTTTTTATGTTCGATTTGTGGAAAGGAGTTAGATTTCACAGGGCAGAAGCCAGTTGGTAGATTTTATACAAAACATTTTGCAGTGTTTGCATGTCCTTTACTGCATATGATTCATTAAAATAGTAAAAAAAAAGTTAAATAACATTCATCATTAATAGTTGATTTCAAAAGGCACCTAAATTGTTTTGCATTTTGTGATTTTTCAGTTGAATAAAAAAACTATTTTCCATTCATATATTTCATCATTGAGGATTTCTTTAAAAAAAAATTTAAAATCTTGTCTCGTCTCGTTCTCGTGAACCCAATCTCGTGATGTGTCTCGTCTCGTGGAGTAAGCGTCTCGTCACACCCCTAATACTCATCATACAAATTTAAATAATACATTTATTCTTTGTTTTAGATGTTTTTATTAACTTAAATTCTTATGAATAATACAATTTTTTTGTTTATTTGTTATTTATGGCCTGTATGCCTCATTGATCTGAGCTTATACATCTTCAATTTGATCGGGTACTAAAAAACATAATTGCTGGATTATTTTGACGATTATAAATAATCAGATGAAACATAGTATACTGTTTATCACAGATTACTTTGGGCCAAAGTTACCAAGGACATTTGTTAAGAAACTATTTAAAAATTTATAAATTCACATAAAGTAACACCTGTTTGGGTCTAAAGTAAGAGATTTTATCTGTCACTTTGGAAAAAGAGACTCAGAGAAAAGATTAGCGTAGTAGGTGTGAAAAAAGCAGGGAAATATCTAAAAGATATTATAATAAATTATAATTATAATAAAATGATCTATGGAAAGGAGTGCCATGTCTTTTTGGTACATGATAAACTGCATTTAAAGATTCAGGAAAAAGTTGGACTGTGTTGGGCTCGCGTGGAACAGGGCTCAGTCCCTGTGCAATTTGTACCATGCATGCGTTGAAACACTTGACGACCAACAGTGACCAAACATCACAACTTTTTTTTATTAAATCTTTCTTATACAATAATCATACAAACAATCAAGACTAATAACCATAGACTATATATTATTAATGCGATGAAGTGTAAACGTACATAAGTGTCTTCGAAAGGACACTTATGGCCTACTTGTGGCCTACTGTAATATTCTAGCAGTAAACCACAGGGGAGGTGGTCAGGTTGTTGTAAATGGTGTCATAGGCGCCTATTGTTTTATGATGTTTCCTCCGTGGGTGCTATCAGGTGCACGTTGTTTAAAAAAAAAAAAAGGTAGTCAAAAGTTGTTTGCGTTTCAGAAACTTAGGAAATGGACACCGGCCGACACGAACACACGCGCCTAACTCGATAATAAAGCCGTAAAGTAGGCTTTCAACTCAGGACAGCGCCACTTCTCACAAATACAGATAGGATTGGAGATGAAAAGATTAACTGGCATGTAACCGCGATCAGCTTCGTGGGAAATTAAGAATCGATGCCACCGACATAACCAATCACACAATGACAGACTCTCCACTTAGCACCAACTGCAATGTTTAATTGCACGGTATCAGCGCCTATGAATGGTGTTGATTTTGGATTGAAAAAGTGGGAGAAAAGAGTTCCATTTGTCCACTGTGAAGGTTGTAGAAACTTTGTCAGGTGGGTTAAGATGTTTGTTTATTGTAGAACACCAGGGCAGCACGCGAAAGCGAAAACCAAAACGTAACACCAGGAGATAAACATTAGTAATTATTGAGAAGTGTGACCTGCAAGGTCTGTGATACATTCCCATTGCAAATATTCCATTGTAGTATCTGGACTTATAACGGACCTTTTTATAAACTTTGTCTTAAGTTTTTGGTAACAAAGAAACTCGCATGAACTTTAGCCTACATTCGCTGGACACTTCTCTGGAAACATCTGGAAAAAATTAGGGATGCCCTTGTTGGCTTGGTTCCAAAAGGATGATAGCCATTGGTCAAAGTATTGTTTCCTCCCCCATCTCTGTTACACACATTATAGAATATATACCATGTTCAAACAAAGAAAGTCAGAGGACCACTGGAGAATTGGGAAAACAGGTCCTCTCCGAGCTCTGCAGGGCTTGTCAAATGATGCTGATTTCTTTGATGTAAATAAACCTTTATAATAAGAAACAGTGTCGGCGGATTCCTTTCCACACAGCAACGCAGCATCGCTACCAATTACACCACACCATTAACATTGATTAACAGGGCAAAACTCTTATACGTTGATTATAGCGCCCACTAATGGCCCATCTTTGCCAAATTCAGTACAAATCCTCAGAGTGGCATTTCGAACGAGCAACGCATCTACAGTTCTATATATTTGGAGTCATCAAGTGCAAAAACAAACCATTTGAACATTATAACTCATAAAGGACGAACTATTAACATTTCTTACACACAGTGTATCAATCTTGGTTTTAACAGTATGGATTAATTTCACAAAGACCCGAACAACTCTGGACTTCTAGGGTGGATGCAAAACCTTCTGTAAGGGCTAGGAAGACAAAAAGAACACCAGCAGAAAGTGGCAACTGTTACCTGTTAGCTGCAAAAGACCCTACATTTTGACTATTTATAATTCTGAAGTTATAAAGTTATGAATCAGAAGTGCCGTTTGGGGTTGTATACAACATGCTCGACCTCAGAAGGGGTTAAAAGGCCCAAAGTGATATATGTTGACTATAGCGCCCTCTAATGGCTGATCTTCACCAAATTTGGTACAGAGCCTCAAAACGGCATGCCGAACGAGGATAAAAAGTTTCGTGTTGATTGCTTTCACTGTGGCAGAGATATTACAATTGCAAATTTCCCATTTAAATGCATTGAGTTCTTGGTCAAAACAAATAAACGTTGCTTATAGCGCCACCTAAAGGCCGATCTTAGCCAAAATTGGTACAGAGCATTGTAGTGGAATGGTGAACAAGGATCTCAAGTTATTTGCTGATAACATTTAATTTGGCCGAGATATGATATGATATGTGTGTGGTAGCTAGCTAGTAAAATTTGTTTGGTCGTCAAATGTGCATACTTTAACTTAGCAAAATTATTTCCATAACTTTTGGTCAGCTCTATCTGGAGATGATATCTACAAGGTTTCGTGCAGATTGGTCTCACAGCCTAGGACGAGTTCGAAAAGGTTGGTTTTGCGCATTGTGCAATATTGCGAAAAAACTTTTAAGCAGAAATGGGTGTGGCCTATATGACGTGATTCAGTTGGATGCAGGGAAGACGTGCAATAGAGAATTTTCAATGTGCCATGTGTAATGTGGGAGCTAAAGACAAAAGTCCATTATAGCGCCACCTAGTGCTCCACATGTGTTATTTTTGGTAGGTGTGGTCCATAGCCCATTGTCCATCTACCCTGTAAATTTAAAGTTGTTCACATTAGTGTAAGTGGTGTATCTAGACTTCGGTCCCCTTGGGTCCCATAGGCCACGCCCACTTTGATCCGTCAGTACCCCATTCTAGGGTTGGCCTCAGGATTGGCCCCAGATGGTACCCATCAAATTTTTTATAAAACAGATGAGCCGTTCATGAGATATAAACTTTTTGTAGTTGTAGCGCCCCCTAGTGACCAATTTTCGGAAAACGCATGGGGGACCTCAAGAGTGTCATGGCAAAGAAGAATCTAAAGTTTGGCGTTGATAGCATTTATTCTGGCAGAGATATGGCAAAGTTGGTGTTTTCATAGTTAGCTACACAAATTAGTTTGTCCGTTATATGCGCAATGTTTATCGTACAAAAAGTCTTTCCATAACTTTTTGTCAGGTCAGTCTGGAGATGCTACGTTCCAAGTTTCGTGCAGATCGGTTGCACGGTCTAGGAGGAGTTCGAAAAAGAAGGTTTTTGATAAGTCGCAATTTTTCATGCATAAAACTATAGGCGGAAATGGGCGTGGCCTATATCACGTGATTCAGCTGGATCCAGGGAACACGAAGCAGTAAGGTTTTTGAATGTCGGGTGTACGGTGTGGGAGTTATGGGGCCAAACGCGTTTCTTCTGCTATAGCGCCACCTAGTGGTGCAAGTGGGTAAATTTTTTCGCCTGAGGTCCTTGCGGAGTTTTGGACCAGTTCTGAAAATGGCAACCCCCCACTATGTACGGTTTAGGCTGCAGTCGGAGTTTTAGGCGGAGAAGAATAATAATAAGTAAGAAAAAAAAATCAGTAGAAAAACAACGCTCCGTTGGAGATGTGAACCGTGTTGCCTTACAACACGCGGTTCCCTTGCCCCCTCAGGCTTGGACCCCTAATGACTGTATGAACGATGACAGTGAAACTATGAGTAGCTTGTGTGTGGGTGATCTAAAGTAACGTTTCAATGGTATTTCACAATGAATTAGTTTTTTGATCCAATGATTGTGCAAGTGCAAGATTTCTTTAACGATATGAATGCACAATGCAATGTTTTGAACATTAGACAGCCTGTATTGCAAGAAATGACCGTTGTGAGTTTTGTGTCTAGAGTTTAGAAAAATGAGATCAAGGTTCTGAAATTAGTAGCAAAGTGATTGTAAAAAACTGTAAATATTGTAGTACAAAATAGGTGATACGTGTTTCATTATGGTGTTACATGTAAATACATCCCTGTAAAAGTACTGCAGTAGTAGAGAGAATACTACAGACACAGTGGAATCATTGAACAAAATCTGAAATGTATCAATGAAAAACAATACAGGACGATCAAAACATAGGTTTATTTGAATCAAAGCAAAATAATTAGCTAGGAAATAGAAAAGAAAAGACTGTAGTACTGTTACTGTAAACATCAAATGCCGTGTTCCTCAACTTGCTTGTACTGTAAAAACAAACAAAGGACTGATTACTGTATTCTACATCTTCATCAACTCTGTCTTGTGGATTTGGCCACAGGTTCTCATCTACATCACAATGGATGTTTTCATTAGCCAAACATCTTGGAAAAAACTTTCGGGCATGGCAAACAATGTGGTACGAGTGTATATATATATATAGACACTATATATATAGACACAGCACTTTACAGTATATATAAAGTATATATAAAGTATATATCTCAATCAATCAACGAAAAAAGAAATTCAAAACAAATCATCAGTAACGAGTTCCAAGGGCTTGCATCCATACAGTGCAGTACTGTCAATAAATAGTCTGAAAAGGTGGTACATGGGACCATAGAAACAGTGTCTAATACAGTAAACAGTAGTACATTACAGTAGTACATTACATTACATACATTACAGTAAAGAATGATGATGAAATATTACATCTATAGATAATTTAGTTTAATTGGTTCATGCTCCATGCTATGGTGACAATGAATCTCGTTATCTTGAAACTTTCATGATCTAAACATGGAATATTGTTTGTCTGTTTCCATACAACTATGCATTAAGATGGAACAGGTACTTATCATTTAGAGCAGTTGTAACAATTGATAGTAAGATGATTGTAATGAAATGAATAGACAATCATCTGAAATGTAATGTGTAAATTGCCTTTTGAAATAGTAGTACTTTGATGTTAAGTTGTGTCATATTGAACAGGTGATCTTTGTTAAATGAACAAATTATTTTGGTTTATGTGTATTGTATCCAAGCAATTGAAAGAAGGATCAACATGGTCAACAGACCTCATTTACATGATTTATACCTAATTTCTATGTAAAATGAGAAAATACGATTGGTTGTTTTGGATTATAACAGACTGGTATATTCAATTCACTTTTATTTATACTATCAAATCATAACAAGAGTTATCTCAGGACACTTTACAGATAGAGTAGGTCTAGACCACACTCTATAATTTACAAAGACCCAACCACTTTGTGTGTGTGTGTTTCTGTCTGTCTGTGTCTTTCTGTCTGTCTGTCTGTGTGTGTGTGTGTGTGTGTGTGTGTGTGTGTGTGTGTGTGTGTGTGTGTGTGTGTGTGTGTGTGTGCATGCACATACTTGTAAATATATCTTCTGTAAAGCTCAATAGTGCCTTATTGCACTACCAGGTCAAAATTTTCCCGGGCTTTAACTACTATAAAATTGAATAAAACACCCAAAATGTTATGAAAGTTGTGAATATTAATTTACTTGCGAAGAGCACTGGAAGGGAACAATGCATGTTATTTTTGGTTAATTTGGTTGAAAGAAACACAAATTTGAAAACACGACACATTTAACCCAAAGACAACACAAGTGTTAGATGCCTTTTTACTGGCTGGTGTAAGATTAGAGTAACTAGTCAATAACGGCCACACATAGGCTAATAATATATGAATGCCGATTTTGTGTGTTTTTTAAATTATTATTTAATAATTAAATACTTTATGTAAGCCTAAATAGCTAACTTTAGCCTAATCTGACAAGCTACAGGCAAACAATGTATTCATAAAGTGCCTCGTTCTTCTGGCAAACATTTAAAAATTATTATAATCCTATTTCTATTTTAAAACAATATCCATTCTTACTCCCTTTGTGGCTATTAATGAATGTTGCTCAATTAAATACTTTATATAACCCTAAATAATTAACTGTAGCTTAATCTGACAAGCTACAGGCAAAAGCTAAAGTACAATGTTCTTCTGGCAGTTATTACATCTCTCATACTTTGACACGTTAATGTTATCCAAACAGCACATCGCCAGGTGTTTGTTTGTGTTATCTGCAGGACAACCAACGGGAAAAGACACGGATAATGTGTTGTTTTTTATACATAGGCCTATTTATGAATGATTTGAAACATATTATGTCTGTGTATGTTTCTTGGCAGAGGCATTTGTCCACAATAAACAGTTTATTATCATTGAAATATGTTCAGTAAACCAAAGTCGCCTCCATCAAACGTCAGTTGTCAACAACGCGAATTGGGGAACTCGGGTATCAAAATCCAGCCCGAGATTCCCACCTCTGATTCCCACAGGACGTTACGTGAATGGTGACGTCTTCACTCGGAAAAACGTTTTTCCGATGTCCATGAACGCACGGTTAGACCATTGACATATATATAAGACAGCGTGATAAGGGCATCCGCCCACCCAGCCGGCACGCCGTTATAGTTAAACGCCGTTACTCCCAACACTGGTTAATTCATTCCCTGAGGAGATATGGGCGAGGATACATGAGAGCAGCCTTCCTGGAAGCCGGGCAGCCATCTGAAGGAGTTGCTAACTCCGCCCAAACAGCTGACGACTTCATGTGACGCATCAGAGGAAAGGACGTCTCATCCCTCTAAAACACAGTTGCTCGTTTCCTCTGTCCTTCGATGAGTTCAAGGCTTCGAGGAGGCAATTTAAGTGCTATGTCACGTACCCTTAGTCTCTGTGTGCTTCCTTTGTCTGGTGTTGGTTCGTCATCTATTGTCAAGTGTTTCCTACTTGTTCCCTATGGCAAGCCTTTTTAACATTTAACTATTGCAAGCCTTTTTAACATTTAACAGCTAGACTGGATATGTGTTGCAGATATCTGTAATTCAGTTTTGCCTAGTCAAAACTGAATTACAGATATCTGTCGTTTCAACTAGTCACAATTACGTTACAGATATCTTGAATGACAATTCCAATTATCCAAAATGTAATTATGACTAGTCAGAAAGACGACGTTGATATCTACAATGTTAATTCTGGATAGTCAAACTTAGCTTTTAAATGTTAAAAATGCTCGTCATAGTTCCCCGTGTATTTGTTCAGTTATGTTGGATGTGTTGGATTTTTCTTGCCACATTTGGAGTTCTGTTATAATTTTGGATTGTCTACCTCAGTTTAGTTTTTTGCACTTCAGGATTATCGTACACCTGGATTTTCGCGGTTGAAATAAATTCTACACTTGCATCTGCCCTGCAGTGTCGTGCATTTGGGTCCAGAATTAAAAAAATGTCCTGCTTCAGCACTCGGCCAGCCTTGACAGAGAAGGGAGGTGGCAGGGTGTGTGTGTGTGTGTGTGTGTGTGTGTGTGTGTGTGTATGCAATGTATGTAATGTATGTATGTAGTACAGGCCAAAAGTTTGGACACACCTTCTCATTCAATGTGTTTCTTTATTTTCATGACTATTTACATTGTAGATTCTCACTGAAAGCATCAAAACTATGAATGAACACATGGAATTATGTACTTGACAAAAAAATCTGTTCTCTCAATGAGCTTCATGAGGTAGTCACCTGAAATGGTTTTCACTTCACAGGTGTGCTTTGTCAGGGTTAATTAGTGGAAGTTTTTCCCTTTATTAATAAAAAAGCAAAGGGTGGCTACTTTGAGGAATCTAAAATATAAGACATGTTTTCAGTTATTTCACACTTTTTAGTACATAATTCCATGTGTTCATTCATAGTTTTGATGCCTTCAGTGAGAATCTACAATGTAAATAGTCGTGAAAATAAAGAAACACATTGAATGAGAAGGTGTGTCCAAACTTTTGGCCTGTACTGTGTGTATAGATAGATAGATAGATAGATAGATAGATAGATAGATAGATAAAAATAAGTATTTGAACACCCTGCTATTTTGCAAGTTCTCCCACTTGGAAATCATGGAGGGGTCTGAAATTGTCATCGTAGGTGCATGTCCACTGTGAGAGACATAGTCTAAAAAAAAAATCCAGAAATCACAATATATGATTTTTTAACTATTTATTTGTATGATACAGCTGCAAATAAGCATTTGAACACCTGTCTATCAGCTAGAATTCTGACCCTCAAAGACCTGTTAGTCTGCCTTTAAAATGTCCACCTCCACTCCATTTATTATCCTAAATTAGATGCACCTGTTTGAGGTTGTTAGCTGCATAAAGACACCTGTCCACCCCATACAATCAGTAAGAATCCAACTACTAACAAGGCCAAGACCAAAGAGCTGTCTAAAGACACTAGAGACAAAATTGTACACCTCCACAAGGCTGGAAAGGGCTACGGGGAAATTGCCAAGCAGCTTGGTGAAAAAAGGTCCACTGTTGGAGCAATCATTAGAAAATGGAAGAAGCTAAACGTGACTGTCAATCTCCCTCGGACTGGGGCTCCATGCAAGATCTCACCTCGTGGGGTCTCAATGATCCTAAGAAAGGTGAGAAATCAGCCCAGAACTACATGGGAGGAGCTGGTCAATGACCTGAAAAGAGCTGGGACCACCGTTTCCAAGGTTACTGTTGGTAATACACTAAGACGTCATGGTTTGAAATCCTGCATGGCACGGAAGGTTCCCCTGCTTAAACCAGCACATGTCCAGGCCCGTCTTAAGTTTGCCAATGACCATTTGGATGATCCAGAGGAGTCATGGGAGAAAGTCATGTTGTCAGATGAGACCAAAATAGAACTTTTTGGTCATAATTCCACTAACCGTGTTTGGAGGAAGAAGAATGATGAGTACCATCCCAAGAACACTATCCCTACTGTGAAGCATGGGGGTGGTAGCATCATGCTTTGGGGGTGTTTTTCTGCACATGGGACAGGGCGACTGCACTGTATTAAGGAGAGGATGACCGGGGCCATTTATTGCGAGATTTTGGGGAACAACCTCCTTCCCTCAGTTAGAGCATTGAAGATGGGTCGAGGCTGGGTCTTCCAACATGACAATGAGCCGAAGCACACAGCCAGGATAACCAAGGAGTGGCTCTGTAAGAAGCATATCAAGGTTCTGGCGTAAGGTTGCAGCTGTATCATACAAATAAATAGTTTAAAAAATCATACATTGTGATTTCTGGATTTTTTTTTTTTTTAGATTATGTCTCTCTCACAGTGGACATGCACCTACAATGACAATTTCAGACCCCTCCATGATTTCTAAGTGGGAGAACTTGCAAAATAGCAGGGTGTTTAAATACTTATTTTCCTCACTGTGTATATATATATATATATATATATATATTCCTGTTTGCACGCAGGTTTCCTGTCAAACAAATTTATTGAGTTGAGATATATCAGAATAGGTTTACATGGTTTAATTTTCATATATTTGTTGTACTGCACATTGCTGCAGCTCCTCTTTTCACCCTGTGTGTTGAGCTCTCTGTTTTAGCTACAGAGTGAGGCATCGCACTTCTGTTCCATCTTTGTTGGGAGTGGCACATGCGCAGTAGCTAGTTAAGGACTACTAGCCAGTCAAAAGCAGAGTATGAGGGCGTGCCACGCTAGCAGCTAGGCGAGCATTATAACGTGTGTTACAAAGTACCGCACGTTTGTCACAGAAGTAAAGGCTGGACTACAATAGAGCTTGTACTGCACATTGAGCTGGTATTATCATGATCTTCTGATACATAACACAGAGGGAGTATTAATATACAGGAGCAATATTACAAAAAGGAACACACTGGGTCACCGGAGATCAGTTTTAATATCTTCAATTGTTCAGACCACAAGTTTACAACGTATCAACACATCATGTACAAAAATACTCGACAGATTAAACCTCAACCCTAAAAAAACAACAAAAAACACCAATCTGTTTACACAGTGTCTAAAAATCTATATACAAATGTGACTGAAGTACCAATTAAAATGCTCCAAATTAAAAACCCTTGTACAAACACTATATTAAATATAACCTCCAGCACTGTACGTATATACATATATGTATAAGATCATAGTCATGATCATGCTGGTGAAGCCCATTACATTCACAGAGCGTACATTGTACTCCTGCCTGAGGAAAACCACACACACACACACACACACACACACACACAGAGAGACACACACACACAGAGACACATACCTTTGGCAATATCACAAGTTTCTTTCTAGCATTATTTCCAGTATTGTCCTCAGCTCATTGTTCTCTGCCAGGAGTCAAAATAAGGCTGCCCTAGTCTCGCTTTGCCAGACCCTCCTCCAAAGCGTGCTGAAGGAACGTCTGGCTACTCCACATAGCATTCAGGGATGGTTTCTTTAAACCAATCACAATCGTCATGGGCGGCGCTAAACTACGCACTGAACCGCTGCAAAATAGTCGTGCAACAGAAAACTCAGACTGGACAGATAGTCTAGCTAGCTGTCTGGGTTTACCCTGCAGAGATCTGAGGAGCAGTTAACCATAGTCCTCAGAAATCCACAGAATTTAAAATTCCAACGCAAAGAAAGCGGGGGGAAACGTAAAATACATGCATCCGGCGGAATTTCCTGCAGCACCGGAGCAATCCCGGAAGTGGAAAGCGAAGGATATAGACCAAAGCTGGCCCAACATACAGCCATTTAGGGACTAAAGGGCTGTCCCATGCATCATGTCAAGTATTTTAGCAGGACAGCGTAAGGCAGTGTCACAGGGGGTCAATGTGTCTCATCTAGCTTAGATCATGGCAATCAAAATACAATAAATATTCATATTTTTGGGGAGTACACTTTTCAAAGGGTCAGTACACCCATATTACCATTACACATATTTTGTCATTACCTTTCCATGCAGATATTGGTTTTTATTTGTCCGGGTTTGGAGATCCACCACAGTATAAAGGAGGTGACTGGCACTTTTGTGATGCTCACGACATTGAACAAACCAAGTCTAAGACATGCTGGAAGCGCCATGAGGCTGTACTTTTTTTTTTTTTACTAAATGCTAATTACAGGATGCTACATGCTCACACTGACGTTTGCTAACATGCTATTGTTTAGCTAGTATGCTGCATGTTCACCATCTTAGTTTAGTGTGTTAGCATGCTGACATTAGCTGATAGGCACAGAGTACAGGAGAGGCTGATGGGAATTTCATTAGTTCTGCAGGTATCTGGACATAAAGCAAATTAATGAAGAAACTGGATTTTGCAGATGCAAAAAATCAAACGATCACCAAAGTTATTACAATTCATCGTGAATTGAATGTCATGGCAATCCATATAAAAGTTGTTGAGATATTTGAGTCTGAAGCACAGTGTTGGACTGAGCGCACAGCATTGTCATTCCTGGAGCTACGCTGCTAGTGAGGCTAATAAACACTGTCACATCTCAGACACACATACAGTATCTCAAAACCCGGGGATAATAAAACTAATCTGCACGGATAGAGTGCTGGCAACAATTGAATTACTGTTATTTAACCTCCAATAATTAGTCGTAGCCTAGTAACAGCTGAAACCAGCAGGATACATCAATGCCCACTGCCATGATCACGCATCTGTGTGTGTTTACCTTTAAGACCTGATCACCCATCTGCGTCATTTTGAGCGGTGTCATCTTTTTCAAGGCACATTGCCAATTATATGTACTGTGATTGGCTGAAATATTCTTGGGGTGAGTGACAGAGATCCATAGGGATTTTGTTATGATTTCTTAGACGCTTTTATCCAAAGTTCGATCCAAATAATACAAGAAACAAAATTAACATAAATGAATATGTAATTGTTATGTAAAAAAGAAGTAACCCTCTGTTTTGTTTTGGGTTTTTTTCTATAACTTTTTATCAGTGATGTTCACTTGTCACTTTGGTACCTCAAAAGTATGAAATAATGAAATAAAAAAGGATCTGTACTGATTTTCAAAATATTCTTGATATTTTTGTTGTTTATAGATTTTTTTTTCAAATGCATTAGAAGATTATGGCCAAGCAAGTCAGTCAAGTTGAAAGCCAAAGAAGTAAGCTCTCAAATTCTTTTGATTCCATGTTTTTATCTGCTATAGAGCCTGAGAAATTAAGATTTTAGTAGGCTTTGACAAATTTTGACAAATATTTCTGGAAAACCTTAGGTTTTGGGAGGGGGTTACAGAAAAGTACTTAGGCAAAAAAAGCCTTTTTTAGCAGGCGTTTTACGCCTAAATGGGTTAAGAATTGGTATGCATTACTCCCGGGTTGAGACCCAGGTTGTATCTGAGTTTTTATGACCAGGGATCAGCCCGTGTCGACTGGCTTGGTTTGAATTGACAAAAGAAGGGTTGAACAATGGTCAGATAACCCTGGTCATTGGTGTGAGAGAGATATATGACTGATGTGTGCTACAATATTTCTTACATTTTAAGAGAAGTAGCGCACGGGTGCCTCGGCTCTATTCCCTCGGCTCATGACCCTCCCCTTCCTGTTACCAAGTCGTCTGTCACACACAGTGTTTGCTGACGGTCCAGAAGCTCTGTCTACATAACTTTAGATCTGCTCACATGTGGGCAGAATTAAGACAACAAGAATGCTAAATCAATTCAGACACAGATCACATTTTAACTCCAGGTGAAGATAAGTCGGATATGCCGCTCCAGATCAGAACTCTTCTTTTAAGCGATATTGTCAATATTTGCTCAAGCCAATATTAAGAGTCAAATCCAAATAAAGCTTGAGTTTTACAAAGCACATTTGCCTCTCAGCTGCTGTATTTGTACATGTACGGGCAGTGTGCGTGTAGACCCTGATGGCAGTGATCTCTCAGGCAGTGATGATGATGATCCCACGGCCTTCGAACCAGGAGAAGAACGGAGTGAAATAAAGGAGTGGTGGAAAACAAGTGTGCACATGAAACGGACAGGGAAAAAGAGGCATGGACAGAGGGGGAAAATGGGATGGAAGGGAGACCGTGGAGATCAGCCGCAACAGGAACAGGCAGAGGCGGGTCGGTCGGCACCCAGAGGAGAGGAAATCACAGAGAGAGGAGAAAGAAAGAAAGGTAAAACTGGGAAACACAAGAGAGGATATAAGTGCTGACTGTGAGAAACACTATGAAAGTGTGTGGAGAAATCCATCGGCAGAGCAACGTGTGAGTCTTACTAGAGCTTTCCTCAAAATACAAAATAGCAGTCACATTAGAAAAGGTAATTTATATTAGTTGATAATCAGCAGGACAGCTTCATAATATTCACATTTCTTTACAAATATGCTATTCACAACATTTTTCATTTGATTGATGGTGTATTGGCTCCTTTGGCTCCATCTCATCTCTTCTTATATGACATGGAAATGTAGACGTTTATGACTTAAACAAACTGATGCAGACTCTCTTTGAATGTTGGTGTAAATGGTGTTGTAGGCCGCTCCACCCGGCATCATGAATAAAGCTCCTCTTTCTATGATACGTACTCAGTGTTCTTCCCAAAATGTCCGGGGTGAGACAGCCTGCGGTTCAGTTTGGGGAGCCTCTCCAGCATGCTTGCCAGCTGGGTGAAAGTGGGCCTGTTGTCAGCCTCTGAGGACCAGCAGGCAGACAGGATCTCCTGTTGGGATGGAAGTGGGAGGATTAATACAACAGTAGTCAAGCATTGTCAGACCTTCCTCCGCAGCGCTGCAAAGGAGGGTCTGGCTAGTCCACACAGCATTCCTGGATGGGACAAAAACGTGCTCTGGTTTATCTGCGTTTCTTTAAAACAATCACAATAGTCTTGGGCGGTGCTAAGACAAACAGTGCCGTTGCAAAATAGTCTCAGGAAGGAACTTGTTTTGGTGGAACGTGTACGTTCAAAGGTTGTTTTAGTAGTGCAACAGAAAACTCAGATTGGACACAAAGTTTAGAACGCCAACACAAAGAAAGAGGAAGGTGACAGACATCCGGCCGAAAAGAGGGACATCCGGCGGAATTTCCGGCGGCAACGGAGAAATCCCAGAAGTGGAAGGTCGTGGATATAGACTAATACAACTGTGGTTTCCACTGACCCAAATGTTGGTCATCCGCTAGCTTACAAGTCAACTGTGACTGTTTGCATCCCCAGCATCCACTGTGACTCTGATGTAAATGATAAATCCAATGCAAAACTACGTAAAGCTGTAGTTCCTCTCATGATGCTCCACAACAACTAACTACGTTTATATGCACATAATATTCAGTTTTTTGTCCTTATTCCGAAAAAAGACAAACACACTGGACGCGTAAGTGCCGCAAATTGCCGTGACGCAGAGACATTTTCCTTTCTGCGCCCATGTTATCCAATCATACAGGAAAGCCACAGCGCAACAGGATACTTTACAAATAAAACTAATTTCAAAATAAAACACCCAGGTTTATGGTGATTTTGGCTTTCATGACTTCTCAGCTGTGTCTACAGCGAGACAGGCGATCAGGCACAGGGAGAGACACACACAAACACACACACACACACACACACACACACACACACACAGTTGTAATTGTAGAGATTAAGTTCCTAAGAGAAACAAGATTGTCCCTGTAGATAGGATGCAAACCAGTCAAGTCCTGAGCCTGAAAGTCTGACCTACTTCTCAAGCTTTTCTATTGTAAGATGTTATGGTCAGTGTATCAAACGCTGCGCACAAATCTAAAAACATCAAGATAGGCAAGGCACTAAGTGATACACCCATTAGAGCTGCAAAGATGAATCAATTATCTATTATTAACGATTAGTTGTCACTTAAGTCTATATCCACGACGTTCCACTTCCGGGATTGCTTCGTTGCCGCCGGAAAACACAGTCACATCTCAGACACACATACAGTATCTCAAAACCCTGGGATAATAAAACTAATCTGCACGGATAGTGCAAATTAGTTGCTGGCAACAATTGAATTACTGTTATTTAACCTCCAATAATTAGGAGGAGTGGTAGCCTAGTAACAGCTGAAACCAGCAGGATACATCAATGCCCACTGCCATACAGACAGATATTAAGAATTGGTATGCATTGCTCCCGGGTTGAGGCCCAGGTTGTATCTGAGTTGTTATGACCAGGGATCAGCCCGTGTTGACTGGCTTGGTTTGAATTGACAAAAGAAGGGTTGAACAATGGTCAGGTAACCCTGGTCATTGGTGTGAAAGAGGTATACGACTGATGTGTGCTACAATATTTCTTACATTTTAAGTTATTATTAGCCTACTTGGACAGAGTGCAGAGAAGTAGCGCACGGGCGCCTTGATGTCCCTCATTTCCGACCGGATGTTCGTCACCTTCCTCTTTCCTTGTGCTGCCGTTCTAAACTCCGGTGGATTCTTGAGGACTCCTCAGATCTCTGCAGGGTAAATCCAGACAGATAGCTAGACTATCTGTCCAATCTGAGTTTTCTCTCGCACGACTAAAACAACTTTTGAACATGTTCCACCAAAACAAGTTCCTTCCTGAGGCTATTTTGCAGAGGCACCGTGGCTCCGTCCGGCGCTTAACTATTTTGATAATTGATTAATCGGTTTGAGGTTTATGAAAAAAAAGTTCTCCGATTGCAGCTCGTTAAATGTGAATATTTTCTAGTTTCTTCACTCCTCTGTGACAGTAATATCTTTTGAGTTGTGGACAAAACGAGACATTTGAGGATGTCATCTAGGGCTTTGGGAACACTGATCCACATATTTCACCATTTTCTGACATTTTATAGACCAAACAACTAATCCATTCATCCAGAATATAATCCGCAGATTAATCGACAGTGAAAATAATCCTTAGATGCAGCCTTAAAACCCACATCCAGGTTGAATCCCTCCCTTCCTGTATGGGTGTTGCCGTAGCCATGGTGTTCTAGGATCTCCGTAACAGACTCACCGTGACCTCCTTGCCCAGGTTGGTGTCTGCCAGCACCTTCTTGATGCCCTTGCTGCTGCCCACCAGCCAGATCTTGGCTTCCACAGGCTGTTTGGTGATTGGCCAGTCTCCCACCTGCAGCTCATACAGGATTGTGCTGAAAAGTACACAACACAAAGATAAGATAAGGAAACTGCCTCATATGCTACTGCTTTATGTTCCATCTCTGTCCACGTCAGGGGAGTCTCAGCAAATATGCTAAGCGGTGTAGGAAGGTCATGGAAAAAGAGTTTTCAAAAAAGAATTGAACATTAGGGATATGCCACTGTTTGTTGAAATAGGGCTTATCTAGGTCTCCCCTAGCTGTAGATAGGTGGGCCAACGCATTTTTTGTGCATGCATTGTTTTAGTCCGGTGCAATACCGGCAGCGCCGCCGCTAGTTAGCTTAGCGTAGTGAATGGAATCCTATGTTGCCGGTTAGCATGTTGTGAGTAAAAGTGAGCCAACAAAAGACAAAAAAAGAACCTAATTACTTGCCTCTGAGACAAAAAATGCATTGGCCCACTTATCTACAGCCAGGGGAGACCGTGATAAGCCCTATTTCAACAAACGGTGGCGTATTCCTTTAAGTATAGGGCAGGGTATTGTTTAAAAATATTCAGTACCAGTAACAGTACCAGTACCGTGACTTCGATACCGGTTGCTGAATGACACTTTTTTCGATACCAATTTTATAAAACAAAAAGAAATGACAGCATTACACATTACGGCACAAATCTTTTTATTTATCTACTACGTGAGCCCCGTCTCTGTGTAACATAGTTTTTCCTGCTTGCCTCTGCGACATGTAACCGTAGACAGCCAATCAGCAGCATTATTAGATTAGATTTTCTGACTTCTAGGACTCAATATACAAACACAGAAGCACAGAACACAGAGATGTTGAAGTGATATATTGCAACGGTTTTATGTAATTAATAACAGGGAAGACCACAGAGGAAAAAGTAACAAAGTCTCACCAAATCAATTTTTCCCCAGAGTTCTCCCCCAGAACACAAAGAACACAGCGATTATATACTTGATCTTAGAACACGAAGTCCTATGCTCATTGGAAGGCAGCCAAATGAACACTCCTACAAACCAATGAAAAGCTTTCTTAACAATTTCAGTAGCCAATGACAGCTCCTAAAAGTCAAGTTTAGCTTCTTCCTCAGACATTCTGACTACTTCTGTGACAGGCTGTCAAACTTCTACTCCGTTAACACACAGAATTTTTAAATAGCTTTCAAGACTGCTGCGAAATGATTAAGAAACCCCTAAAGGAACATAGTTTCCTTTCACAGAAGCATGCTGCATGCTTATTGGTTCACTGACGCTGATGAGATTTACTAGGCAATTCGGTCGGTGCCTAAAAAGTATTGAATTTGGTACTCAACCCGAGTACAGTAAGGGCATGTTGTGAGCTGAACTTGTAAGGTTACACAAAATCACCTGGGGCACTAGCTTTTAGCAGTAAACCTAGATCTGACTTTGAGCGATTCAAATGTCACAAAGCACATGTTCAGGAACACTGCTTTAAAGGGTAATTTTATTTTGTTTTTTCAACCTGGACCCTATTTTCCTATGTTTTTGTGTATAAGTGACTGATGGGAACAACAATCTTTGAAATTGGTCCAGTATTAAGCGTGAACGCTGTCACCGGCAGCCACAGACCGGACTGCAAATCGTCAGTTTAGTCCAGAGATTATTATTCTTAGTGTCTGACAACATTATGGAAAGGATCCATACCTTTTACAAACCTCTTTAAGACATTTCTGTTTAACCTGAAACAGCTCTGAGGTTGCTAGCGCTAAACCCACCAGACTCCACTTAAAAAAACAATAGCTTAAGCGTGTATAGAGCCAACATATTTTCACATGTAAATCAGTAAACTATGTGTTTATTTCAACCAAAACTAGAGTTGTGATGGTTGGGAAAGTGGAAAGACGACCCAAAATATATTTCCTTAGTTTTATTTTGTTTCTTTCGACTTTGAATGAAGTGTACTTTACGATACTAAAATGACGGATTATTTACGTCTGGTAGGTTTAGCAAAAGCAATTTTGCGGATGTTTTTATGTTTAAAAAAAGGATCTTACTCTTTAACAGAAAGGTCGACCTCCTTAGAAATCCTTTCCATAATGTTGTCAGACACTTAGAATATTAATCTGAGCCTGTCAGTGGCAAAACAGCACTTTAGTGAATATAAATACAAGCTGGACAATTGCCCTATTAACTTACATTGTAGCTTGTTTCGCCACTGCCGACTGCAGCGATCTCACTTAATACTAGACCAATGTCAAAGATTATTGTTCCCATCAGTCACTTAGACACAAAAACATAGGAAAATAGGGTAGTTACCCTTTACATCTTTGTTAAAAAGTGTAGTTTCAGTGCCACCTTTACTTTAGAATATAGATACATTGGGTGTCTGTTGATTAACCTGAGCTGGCTGTTTAAGTGGAATCAATCATTACCCGAATGCATAAACGTCAGCAGCTTTGGAGAAAGGCAGCTGGTCCTCATCAACCTCCGGGCTCATTTGTCGAACGATCTCTGGAGCCAGGTAGTAGATCCAGCCCTGAGGTATCCGCAACACGTTCTGTCTTCTAAACACACACACACACACGCACACACACACAGTATATATACAATACTAATACAAAAAATGAACCTGGTTTAGCACAGATTAGGGCTGCACAATTGAAGGCAATTTTATCGAAAGTTTTGCAAAAGCGCAATATTTGTCAAAGGCAAAACGTGTCAAACCATTCTGAATGAAGTATTGTGGTGCTGCAGAGACGCCCTGGCCTACAAATCCTATCCTACAGACTAAAGAAAAAATCTTTGTTTGTTTAATAAAAAAAGTTTCATATTTTTCAATGAAAATGAGAATAACGATGCCAAAATGATCATTCCCTCCAAATAGCCTGAATTATATCGCAATATCAGTCACTATAATCGCAATTCGATATTTTCCTCATATTGTGCAGCCCTGGCGGAGATCCAGATCATTCAGACAGAGAGATGTAGATCAGAGGATCATTTCGTTCTCTCTTACCTGCCTTCTTGTACCACTCCAGACATCCCAAACAGGCCAAAGTCTGTAATCACCACCTTGTTTGTGTCATAGAACACGTTCTTAGACTTCAGGTCCTTGTGAATGATGCCTTTGGCATGCAGATAACCCATTCCCTGTAAAAGAGTGGAGGACAGGTGGAGGGCAGGATTTATTTAATATCTGTGTAAACGTGGAGCTTCCAGAGCATGGGTTTTGGAACACTTACGTTAATTATTTTATAGAAAGAAATCTCAATGCAATTTCTAATTCAGACACGTTTAGCAGTTGGATTATTTGATAAGCCACTGTATGTCTGATAAATGTCTAAACTAAATGAATCTGATCATACCAGGCTTCCATGACTTATAACTATATTGTCGGCCTATATTCGGGATCTAGACTTTTAAACACCAACACACATCCACAACAACAGGTGGTGCCAAATAGAAGAAACCTGAATGTTCCTCTCATGACTGAGCTGTCAAGGCAAACTCGCGTCAAAATCCTCCCATTTTAGAAAGTGGAAAGGATTCAAACAGTTGTGTGTTTAATGGTCTAATCATTTCAGCTGGACTTGTAGGCCCTTATATTGTTGGCTAGTTTACTTTAGAATAAAACATCAGATTTTATAAACCACATGTGTTTTGTGTGCAAAAATCTTAATTTGTAACTAGTAAGTAGTAACTAAAGCTGTCAGATCTGAAATGTAGTGGAGTAGAAGTAGAAAATGGCATGGAAAGAAAAGACTCAAGTAAAGTACAAGTAACTCAACATTTGTACTTAAGTACATTACTGGAGTAAATGTACTTAGTTACATTCCACTACTACTACTACTAACTAAACAAGGGACCAATTTCAAATAAAAATGTTGTCTTTATTGAAAGATATGGTCCTCATAAAGTCTTGAAAAAATCATATTGTCAGGGTTGTTTTACATTCAGGACAATACGGTAATAGATTCTTGGAAATAATCATATATTGATATTGAAATGCTAGTTTATCTTTTGTATTAACTATTCTGTCCATCTCACACAGCTTACCTTTACAATATCCAGAGCAATCTGCCTGGTCTTATTGATGTCCAGTATCTGACTTCTGTCTCTTACAACAGAGTACAGAGTCTCGCCTTTACAAAAACTGCAGAGAAAACACATGCAACACTGTTACAACAAAACTATTAGCAAATCAACAAATCACATATTAATAATAATATGTTTATTTAGTTAAACGCCTTTTACAGAACAAAGTGCTTCACAAAAGGGAAAAATGTTACAAAAAAGATAAAGCGATAAAAACAATAAATTAAAATGTAAAGACACAAAATTATAAGTCTCAGCTGCTTTTTAAATGTGTCAACAGAGACAACTGATTGTACGACAGGGGTCTTCAACGTTTTTAGGACCGAGGACCCCCTTAGCTGAAAGAGAGACGGAGCAGGGACCCCCTACTACATACTGTATCAAATTTAGTTGCATATTAAACTAGGCCAGATGGATGTAAATGGATGTACAGATATTTATGTATTATTTGTACATAATGTTTTGATGTTAAACATAAATGTGGAAGTCACAGTAAATCCTTAAGCTGGATGGCTACCATACCTATAGTATAGTAACCCCCAATTTCCACCAACTGCGGAACAGCTGCGGATTCGCTCCGGAATGGCGGCGGAGTCAATAGGTTTCCGTTAAAAGTATTTTCACTGACTGCGGAACGGCTGCGTTCCGACTCCGTCCCAGCTCCGGAGCAGATACGCAGAGCTTCTATTTTTGACGGATGCCGGAGAGCTCCGCAGCAATTCAGCACAGGGCAGATTGTGCGGTACAGGAAGTCGAGCACAGAAACAAAATAAAACATCCGGTTCATTTTCAAAATAAAATGCTCACGGCGGATCATATTTCCCTGCACTACACCTTGAAAACATCATAATGGGTGGAGACAGGCCTGAAACAAACTGTTGTTGGTTTTATGGTTCTCTTTCTAGAAACTACATCCTGTTATATCGCGCGATCATACGTGAATTAGAAATCTCGTGGGTCCTCATGATTTCACTAGCCGTTCCGCAACAAATACGGACCTGGTGGGTATTGAAGGACGGCTGAGCACAGCGCTGACACGCAGTGGAGCCGATCCGCAGTTGGTGGAAATGAGGGGTGAGCTTGTTATCAATGTTATGTAAATGAAATACTTTTTGTTTTCATTAATAGGCAGATTCATCTTCGCTAATAATATGTTGGATTCATTTTAATGTGTATTTTAAGACATACTTTGATCAATTAGTAATTTGGCGGGCCCCCCCTACAGTAACTCTGAGGACTCCCTGTTGAAGATCTCTGTCGTATGACAATAGGAAAGGCGTTCCACAGAGTTGGAGCAACCATTTTAAAGGCATGGTCACCTTTTGATTTGAATCGAACGCGAGGTACAACCGGTAACCCTGGTCAGAGAACCTAAGGGACCTACTGGTGTTATAAGGATGGAGCAGGTCAGGAGCCTGAGCACGCAAGGCTCTATACGTCACAACAAGAACCTTAAAGGCCCTGACACAGCAAGGTGGCTGTCGGTCTGAGATGGGCCGACAGTGAGCTAATTTCTGGCCGGCCCCCCGGCCGTCGACTTGGTGGGTCAGGGCCTTAAAATGAATTCTGAACTTGAAGCCAATGTAATATGATATATTATATAAAACAATTATCCCCATGCATGTGATTCTATTGGAACCATGATGGGAATAAGGTGAACCAGAGCAGAAGTGAGATGTGCTGAGTCATGCAGGTGTACCTGGTGATGATGGCGAGGTGTGGCGGAGCCATGCAGGCGCCCATGAACAGGACCACGTTCTCGTGCCGTGTCTGCCTGTAGTTCATCACCTCCTTCTTGAAGAGCTTCAGGTGGTCCTGGTTGTTGCCGTCCACCTCCAGCAGGCGGATGGCCACCTCGCCGTGCCAGCGGCCCTTATGCACCTTCCCCCAGCGGCCCTGGACATCACAACGTCAAATACGTCAGCTGTGTTCCACACAAACGTTGATATTTTATGTAGCGTACTAAGATTTAGTATGTCTTGTCAAATGAATGCGATAATAACGAGTTAATGCAAATTCCTTCTAACGGCATAAAACGTTTTGACGCACAATTAATACTAGCACGTTTTGTGATTTGGTTCCTTGGGTCGCTCCGTAGTTTGGGAAATCAGGAAGTGATGCAGCAGTAAAGTTGTGGACAGTGTTGCCATCTTGGCAACTTTCTCTGTAGATTTTTCTACTTTTCAGACCCTCTTACCGATTTAATTAATTAAAAAACAACTAGCGACTTATTTAGTAGGGGTGTGAATCTTCACTGGTCTCACTATTCGATTACAACTACCCTGTCAACGATTCAATGCATCAGAGCCCTTCCAGATGGTTCTCTCGACGAGACTCAAGTTATTTGCACGTACAGTCGATGTGAACTGAGTTACCACCAGAGTACGTCCAGTCTCAAATACCACTTGAGTATTAAAAACTTATAACTAATCGCAAGGTAACTATGGACACTCATGCGATTGATCCTGATTAAGTATTTGAATGGATTGACAGTGCTAGTGTGTCTGGATTTCCTCTCTGTCTCCACCTTGCCAATGAGCTCTCCCAGCTGCAGCTGCTCGTATGGGATGTCCCACTCCTGCAGGTAGATGCTGGTCTGGCTGGCCATGCGAGTGAACGGGCCCCTCCAGCGGCCGACGGCCCCGCGGCGGCATATGGAGGAGGGCAGCTCCTCCAGCCCGTCCTCCTCAGACTGCTCAGTGGGAGCACTGTCGCCCTGGTGTGCTGCTTCCTCCTCCTCCTCCTCCTCCTCGTCCCCCTGAAAGCAACCAAAGTGATCATGGACTGTTAGTTAGTTAGTGAGCGATTGGAGTAAAACTCACTTTATAAAGTGCTTTAAGGGAAGAAGGATCAAATCAACAACAAAAGCAACGTGAGAAACATCAAATTGAAGTTGAAAAGCATTATTCTAAGTTCATAGAGTGCTACATAACAGAGATGGGGACTCGAGTTTAAGTTGCGCACACAGTAGTCTATTTCCACGACCTTCCACTTCTGGGATTGCTCCGGTGCCGCCGGAAATTCCGACGGATGTCCCTCTTTTCGGCCAGATGTCTGTCACCTTCCTCTTTCTTTGTGTTGTAATTATAAACTGCGGTGGATTTCTGAGGACTATGGTTAACTGCTCCTCAGATCTCTGCAGGGTAAATCCAGACAGCTAGCTAGACTATCTGTCCAATCAGAGTTTTCTGTTGCACAACTAAAACAACTTTTGAACGTACACATGTTCCAAAACATGTTCCTTCCCAAGACAATTTTGCACTGAGGCTCTGTCCGGCGCTTATTATTATTAAGACGATTGTGATTGGTTTAAATAAATGCCAATAAAACGGACCACGTTTTTCTCCTGTAAAATATTTAAATACTCTGGTTCAGAGACTTGAGACTTGTACTCTGACTCAGAGACTCGGGACTTGGACTTTAGCTAAGAGACTTGGACTCTGGCTCAGAGACTTGAGACTTGGGCTCTGGTTCAGAGACTTGAGACTTGAACTCTGGCTCTGAGACTTGAGACTTGGGCTCTGGTTCAGAGACTTGAGACTTGAACTCTGGCTCTGAGACTTGGGACTTGGACTCTGGCTCAGAGACTTGAGACTTGGACTCTGGCTCAGAGACTTGTGAGCATCTCTGGTACATATTAGCAGCTCATTGGGCGTAATGTGACAGTCCTGATGGGTCTTTTTCCGGGAGCCCAGAAGTCAACTGCCAGAATATGTTTTTTTCTTATTCTTTATTTCATAATGAGTTCACATACATTATTATATGCATCATTATTTCATAGCCAAAGGGGATGTCATATTTGGCTATTCAAAAGTTATTTACTACTGCGGGACTTTCCCTCAGAGACTGATGACAAAATACGGCAGTGATAGAAAGAAAGAAATATGCTTCACAACAGTACATTTACAGGTGCTGTAAACCACATATGCATACCATTCCTCTCAATAACACAGGCAAATAACTAAGCCTTTTCACTTCTTCTTTTTGGCGGTGTAACTCACCCCTGATGGCTCTGCTGCTGTCAGCTGCCTCTCAGTGACGGCCACCTGGGACACTCTGAGGGAAGAACCACAAGAATTATTTTCAAGGATTATTAAGCTCTGTACATACTGTACAGATACTGTAGGCTACTGTAGATTATCAATCTACACGGCCCATGCACTTTTTATTTACTACTGTATGTATCATCATTTATCTACTGCGTATGCTACAGTATATTCAAATCTGACCAACACTGTATTTTTTATATTCAGACATGACATTCCTTTATACATATCAGCTGACGTTTATGAAATGTGGTAAGTTGATATCAGCCAATAGGGTACCTGTGCTCTCTCTTACCCAGATTCATAGTGGCTGCCAGGATGTTGAACAGCAGTATATGTGGAGGCAGGAACATCTGTTGGAAAATACAACTTCAGAATACTGCACTATAAGAGTGATTCTCACCATTCAAAAATGTTCCATAAATACTTTACGCGTTACTTTATGAATATAGAACACAGGATTTGAAATGCAATAATGGTCAAAGTGGTCGCCAGAGCCTCAAGTTGTCTTCCTGTCGAGCGTTATCTTGTTGTCCTTCCGGGTCAAAATTGAAAAATTGCGCTTTTCCTGAAGTTTTTGTCGCTTTTTTTTATGCCTTTGGTGTTTTTTAAAACATTTTTGTCCCTCTTTTGCAACACTATTTTTTTATGTAATTTCAATGACATTACACTTAATTTTTGAGTTTGAAAAAAAGCATAAATTATTAATTATTTTGACTAGTAGTTAAGATCAGAGGCTGTTAAGTAAGTTTATGTCCAATTTAAAATAGTTTTTTCAAAAGCTATGAAATTGAATAGAACAATCATTAATTAGGAAGTAATCATTAATTTTATCTTGGAAGAATGTTGTATGGGTTCCATACAACTTACATGCATCCAAATTATTTGTGAGCTCTCACTGTAAATGTCAGATGATACGTTCATTTATTTTACTTTGCGATCATAAAGTAATGATTTCATGACTGTAGTGTAGTACCTTGAGAATGACTAATGACTGGTAGTATGTATCTAATACTAGTTTAATTGTCTCACAACAGACAAAGAGAAATATGTAATTGAGAACTATGAAAAAAGAATGGTCTACATCCAAGCAGCATTGGCTGAGATTCCTGACATAAGAGTCAACTCCTAAAACACTGGATCCTGTATTTCCCAAAATCATAGACTGTAGTCACTGTAAAAATAATGGACGAAGCTTCTAGGCCCGAAAAGTGAAGCCAATGCGAAAGTGCCTTAAAGCTGCAATCTCTCTTGAACTTCCAGCAGGGGGCGACTCCACTGGTTTCAAAAAGAAGTCTGTTTTTATAGAAGTCTATGAGAAAATGAGCCTACTTCTCACTTGATTTATTACCTCAATAAACATTCAGTGCGTTTACTTGCGGTTTAAAAAAACGATTATATTCGGGTTGAGGCAATACCCCCAGTTTCTCAAACGCCATGTAAACACCTTACCCCGGTTACAATCGGAGTTCTCATAACCTGGTTAACAGAGGTAGAGAACTCCTTCAGTAACCGGGCTATTCCTGCATGTATACACCTTAACCAGGCTATGATCGGGTTAAGCGTCTGCACATGCCCAAAATGCCCCTCCCCACTCCGCTGGAGTGTCGTTGCTATGATAGCGTTGGCCAAGCCAAATCAGCAGCAGGCCATCGGCAGCAAAGAGCCTGGGGTCTATTTGTTTTACTCCCCGCCGAGGCAGCAGCTGACATCTGGAGATGGCTAAACCGATTGTCCAAACCGATTGTCCATCTCTGGGGCTGCCAACGCTGTGTCACTGAAAAAAGTGAAGGGACCAAGCAGACCCCCGCTGTGGCAAAACCATTCCAAGGTTACTGCTGTGTATGTAAATGCACTGAGAGATTCGCTTCAGAAGGTTTGGAAATCAGCAACATCCCCCCGTTAGTGATGAGCATAGCGCAGCACCATGGAAACCATGAACAACACTGGCTCACCTCAGCTCCAGCCTCTTGTCCAAAAAATAGTCACGTCCTGCTTTTGAAAAAACCAAGATGGCGACGGCCATATTGGCAAACTGCAAATTTGCCAGGCCACAAACCAATGGGTGACGTCCCTGATGCTACGTCCATTCATTTTACAGTCTATGCCCATAATGCAACCACTAGCATCAAGTTGTCAGACTCCCACTGCCTGTTAAATGTCCACATTCAAACATGTCAAACTCCATACCTCTAGTTTGCATCGCAGGCTTTCTGTAAATTATGTATATAAAAAGTCTCCTAGCCCAATCTGAGTCAATCCCAATCATCATATTCTTTTTTTCAGACTTGATAAAGCTCCTCATCAGCGAATATCTATCTTTCTGAAAAGCAACATATTTGAACATTCTCAGGCCAAAATGCCATTTTTGTTGCAACTGTTTTTTTTTGTTTTTTTTTCAGGAGTTGATTCTTCTGTATGGTCATTTAGGATTTGATGTTTGTGCTGCTGTTATTAAACTGTGCTGCATTATACAGTTTCTAATATTTGGTCCACCCCATTTAAATCAGAGACACTAAATATTATAAACATCTCTCAGTACAACCCAATACAATGAGTGTATTTAACAGCATATGTCCTGTCGGTTGCCTCAGCTGTAACACACTGCTGTGAACAAGAACCTGTATTGTTGGAAGTGTGCTTACATTACACAAGGCGCGTGTATGTATGTTTGTGATACCAGTGACAGGGTTATGACCTGGGAAGTGGAAGCGGCTGTCCCGGGAGCCCTGCGGCGACGCGTTGGGTGGGGGTGTGGCGCTGACACTTGGGGGGTTGTTCTGCTGGTAATGTGCTGGGGAGGAAGGTGTGGAGGAGGTGGCTGATGATGGGTTACTGCTTGAGTCCAGATGGTTTAAACTGGGGGGAGGCTCCTGCTAACACACACACACACACACACACACACACACACACACACACACAGTAAGGACCTTCCATTGCCAGCAGTTATTTCCTGTACACCAACCCCTTGACACTCTCTTCTTGTGTTTTCCTACACAGTTACCTTGAGAATAAAATCAGCAACAGCTGTCCAAACTGAATTCCAAACATATTCTAATAGAAAAGAATCCTGTACTTACCCTCTTGTTTATTGCTTTTGGTAAAGTGCCAAATTGCAGTGGGATGTTTGCTGTCTGATCAATCCGATTATTGATATCTGATGGCACTGATTCCGCCCTCCGCATCCTTGGTACTACAAATCACATGAAAACATCAGCTAATTTTCTATCACATTGAATCTTAAAGGATAGGTTCACACATTTGAAAACAATAAACAAGTGCCTGTTCTCAGAGTTTTATAAATCGGAATCATCGTGGAGCTGGAAGCGCACACACACGAGCCTAATTTCCACTCCCACAGTTGGCCATAAATAAAAGTAGAAAGGCCCTTAAACTCTGTTTGCATATCGGTACTTGTACCCGCTCCACCATTAGAGTGAGAACTATGGCAAAGAAAGTGCAGTTTCTCCGATTGTGTCACATCGATGACATTCTCCAACCGGGCCAGAACAGCTTTCATTACGCACGGCTAGCACCCATACCACTCATTGATCACGTCTCTGCAAACCATCATCACAGTAAAATCTCTGTCCCACTAAACTAATAATAACACAATCCAAGTTGACGAAGTGGCTTTAATCGAACTCATCCCAATAAGGGCCACACTGGAAAAAGAGAATCATCTCAACGGCCAGACGTGTAAAGTTTAGTGACATGTTTTTATTTTATCGAAAAAGTCAAATATCTTTGACTTTATTACTGCATGTTGTTTTTTATTCTACATTTTTGTAGATTTTTTTGTCAACATAAAGCCCTACAAAAGTCAGCAAAAGAGTTCCTTCTTTTTACAACAACCTGTCTGAGTCTCAAAGTCGGCAAATCTGCCGAATTCTGCTTGAGTGTCATGTAATTACAGTTTGAAAATATTTTCCCATGGTTTTGGTTTGGCGTACAACTAGGCGGGCCAAAATCTATTGTAAAACTTAATAAATAGGCGGGCCGGATCTAAATCTGCAAGGGGCCAGGTTTGGCCTGCGGGCCTTGAGTTTGACACACATGCAGTAGACTAATCCAGGTAATGCCATCACTGCGGTTGTAAACCCAGGTGACTGTGATTTATGGAAAGGATTTGACTTTTTAACTGCATTTGCAAATATGCAAATAACGGTAATTACCTAGAAAACGTAAACTTTGAACAAAATGTTTTAATAGATGACCAGAAGTCTTTTCACTGCAAATCACCAAAACACACTTTGTGTTCTGAGCTGTTGTCAGCGCCAAACAACAAATAAGCTAAAAGAAAAGCAAAATGAACAACCCTCTTATCCATGTCATTTTCATTTGAATCAATCTCCATCAAATCCTAACTTTCCATCTAAAACCACACGCCTTGCTAATGTTTATAATCACTTTCTATTAGGATCAACCCAACCATTTGTGCTTTCACTGTCACTGGAAATGTTCACTTTAGTTGGACTCTTGCTCCGCAGTAATGGCGGCTTCAATAGACAGATAATTATAGACATAACTGTTTTCCTTAATGCATTCTTGAGATGTTATGAGCTGATATACTCATACAGTAATTTACTGGAGTCAAAGAAAGAAAAGGCTTACATGTGAGAAATGATATCCGACATGAGGGAGCATCTTTGGTACATTTGTTGTGGCACTTCAACCTGTGAACAGATAGATATGAGACCATAACAAATACAAGTATAATCAAACCGAGCGGGGGAGATTATACTGTATTTACACTCTCTTACTTGCAGTGTTTGCACTTGACACCAAACATCATGCTCTTGCGGCACACTTGGCACGTCTGGGAGAGCCAGGACTTGGTTGAAAACCTACAAAAGAAAGAAAAAAAAAAAAAACTCACATCCCTATCTTCTAACATTTGATTCGGAATAATTCACATAATGGCAATTAGTATTTTACATAACATACCGAACCTAGGAACATAGGAACTACTAGTGGACCCTACAGGCTGTGATGTTCAATATAACCCAGGACAGAAAAAAGCATACTGGTGATTTAGCTATTCCTAGAGCCACTTTTGAGGCTAAAAAAGTAAAGTTGATCCTAATAGCGATGCTCAAGGAAAGGTCACAGGATCATTAAAATCAAATTTCATGTTAATCTATCTCATGTGCAATGTACATTTTACAATAGAGTTTCTGCAATTGAAAGGTTTCATCTTCTGGAGAGCATAAGGTTCTCAGTAAATGTCATGACTTATTAGCTTGTCTGTTTCCTGTATCCAGCAGAAAGGTTTGTGTGACAGGGGCACAATAGGGAAGGTCAGAAGGACAGCTGATCCTCTGGGGACCATGACAATGCTCTGCAAATCTTCTTCAAATCGGACTTTTAGTTGTGTCGGGCCGTTATGAGCCGATCTACAAGATTAGAATTGCGGTTGATCGTTGCAGTAGCTACTCTAAAGCCCAATCAGCGTCATGTCACTTGTTTTAATGTAACCCATTGCTATCTGGGTAAACTAGCTGTCAACATGCCTTATTGCTCTCTAGTAAAACACTATTCTGGGTCCCAGTGTTCTGAAGGAGTAAAGCACAGAGTGACACTAACAGCAGCCATCCGTTTCAGTTAATGATATCCACAGTGACAGTGAGCATCAGCAACTGTCGTATTGAGAACTGCTAAACTGTGTTTCGTTGTTAGAAAACAATGACAATAAAGATATATTCTATTTTCGCGGCGGCGCAACAACCAGCCACTTTGCAGGGGCGTGTCCAGGGAGTGGCCACCCCATTATCCTAAACTATGTTTGGCTATCTGCCTGCAGCCTGGAATTGCTTTTTCTATGTGTATTTTCCCCCAATAACAGTTCACTATTAAAAGATTGATATTTAAATTAAAACACTGCAAAAGTTCTAAACTTCCCAGGCTAAATTTCGTTTGGAAAATGGCAAAAAATCTCCCAGAAACTGACCCTTTGAAACCCTACTCTTAACACACAATTATACATGCCCTTTAAATCCCTGGAGTACCCCTTTCAGTGTCTATCAAATGTCTCCAAACTGTTTTGTGTTTGTGAGTACACAGCATAAAGTATAGTAACTCTTACATTCTCCTATAAAGTCTTTGATTCTAAACAGGACAGGTGCATAGGGGCGCCAGTAACTGACCTGTGTGTTACAGCCAAGCCAATGTCCCTCCTCATTGTCTGAGGGGAGCTCCTGTGCATGGTCACATCTGTGAAGAACATGAGAAAGTAGTATGTCAAAAACACAAAAAGAAGACAATGGAGAAAAATGAAACAGAATCCCAGAAGCGCCAAATAAGGACAATAAGAGCGGGAATCCAGGCCAGTATCTGTGACAGGGACTCACTCTCCAGCTGGGTGGGGGTGGCAGGCATGGTGTATGGGGCTGAGGCCGGGACAGGGCCTGGTGTCCGGGCAGACAGCAGCGGTGACCGCAGCGCCGAGTCCTCCGGTGGGTGCCCGGAGCCGTTGATATGAAGAGCAGCCAACACTTTGTTCTTCTTACAGGCTCTGCAAGAACAGAGAGCAACTCACAACTAGCGTACAGCTGGGGTAAAAAAACTGTCATGTCATTGGTAGCAGGTAAACCTTAGTGTTATAGCTCGGGAAAGTGGTGCCAGCAGGATTCTATTTCTATTCTATTTAAGTACACACAAAAAACGCCCGCCCGCTGAAGCTGTTTACTGCGCCAGAAATCAGCTGTTATAATATCTAATGTGTGTGAGCGCGTACTTTTATCATATCATGATGACCAGATGGTTCGGATGGTCCGGTGAATGAACGAACAACACACAGCACAGCAACACGATCCACACTAGCCCAACACAAGTAGCGCATTGGAACTGACTGCCAAGCTAACTTATGCCACAGCCGGCCAAATTGAGAAAAGGAAAGCCACTGACCTACCTTATAGGTTCCAGACAAGGCGAGTGGAGGGTCCAAGTTTTAAATTGATTAGGTGGAATGTTTTCATAACCCAATGTGTACTTCTCGCTTTCGAAGTGGTAGACATGTGGCATCATTTCTAGCTACCTACATGTGTTTTAATAACGTGTTTTACCTGCTAGGCAGCAGGGTCTAGCAGGTCCAGCAGGTCTGACCTTCTCAGCACCACCTCTCTCTTTTCTTTTTGGCTTTCCATCATTAGACCCACACACTGTCTGTTAACGTTACTGATAGACTTCCAAACGTGACAAGCAAAAAAAGAGGTGTTCGATGGCTTTACGTCATAGGCCGGCCAGGGCTATGCCATTTGGAGAGGGGCCGCTCACTGATTCCCCTATATTTCTGAAAATCCTAGACATGGTTGTGGCCGGCACTTCGTTAGTGCTTTCTGATTAGCCTGTGTTTGTATTGAAATAAGAGGCTGCTGCGGCCCGCTGTACGGGTTGAGCAGAGCCTGCACAGTTTGACAAGCGGGCAGCAGCCGCACACCAGGCCGCCGGATGGTGTTGCTAAGAACTTGCAATGTATAACTATTACCAGACCGGCCATCGCGGCCTCGAAACACTACCGGCCCACCGGGAAAAGTCCCGACTCTCCCGATTGCCATTCTGCTACTGCCTGTCTGGATGAAAATCCGTTCCGGGTTGCAGGGAGATTTGTTTTGATTTGTTTTGTTGCGATACCGCGAGTGGCCACTGGACAAAATTGGCTGCATGGCTGAGCGCTCTTCCTGGGGGCCTGCACCCACCATATAAATCCACACTTGACCCTAAGCTTGAGGGTTATCATTACTATAATATTATCATAGAAGGTGTGTGTTTAAATGTTGGTTGGGAAAAACTTTGTTTACATTTTCAAAACAGTGCGATTGAGATCATATGTATTAATTTCTCCAGCATTCTCCTTCCTAGTTCAGAAAGGTGCTGTAGGCAGGATTGCCAAAAAATGTGACCATCGACAACTTCTCAGTCCCTCCCCCCTTTCAGCTAATGCCCAAAACGGTCTCCTAAGCCCCTCCCCCCACAAGGGAGAATGGATGCATGTGCATGAGCAGTGATTGACGTGCGGTCAGACACCCCCCTTGGCCTTGATTGGTGCATCTGAACAGGGAGCGGTGGATTTTTGCAAATCACACTATTTTTTTAAATGACCTGCTTTATGTAGTTCTACTGGAACATAGGGTGAGTTTCAGCATAATATGACAGAAAGTTAGTTTTATAAGTCTTACCTACTGCAACTTTAAGAACAATAATGAACTAAAAGCTGAACTAGTCTGCTAGTCTAGTCCACATGCATACATTACACAAGTTTGCCTTAATTACAGGCTATACCTGAATACAATGACGTATGTTTCTCTTTTATTAATGTTTGATATTTAGTAGCTTAAAGGTAATGCAATTTTTCAAACAGAACATCTACCATTGTTACCATATACACATGACTGCAGTATCAACTTTAAGACCCACTTGTGTGCTGCAGGATCCTCGATGCGGTTGGCCAGCTGGGACTCTTGACTCTTGCTCCTTGTCAGTGCGATGTTGGGGAGCAGCTGCAGCAGTTTTCGGGACGGTGGCGGCGGCGTGTGGGAGGGCGTGGTAGTGCGTGTCTTTGGGGCTCGAGTTGCCGGAAGGGGGCTTGGCTCCAGGGTGAAGGCGTCATCTGAACAAGGAAGCACCGATATGGAGATGGAGCGGCCGTGGGTGCTGGTGGGCGGCAGGGGGGTGCAGGGGCTATCAGAGCTGGAGAGGGGGCTGGTGGGAGAGAAGGCATCACTGTCCTGTCGGGACTCGGAGCTACAGGAACCAAAGTCAGGCCTTGGGGCAACTCCTGGAGTCAAAGAGTCCAGATCACAAATTATTAGAGAGTAGTACACAAGTAGAGTCACACGTTACAAACAGATGGTTTGAGATGGTTACTTGTGAAATAATATCAATTTTATGACAAGGTTTCTGCAGGTTTTACCAAGTCAAATTGATTAGTTTTTAAGACCTTTTTAAGACCATTATGAATTAAATTTAAGACCTTTATCACAACATCATAGATTGTAGGACCCCAGGAAGAATAGCGTTTTAGCTGATGCTGAAGCTAATGGGGATCCAAATAAAACAAACAAACAAAATCAACTTAGCCCTAAATTCATTTTTTAGCTAGTATCGCTAAACTTGCACTTCCCCAAACCTTAAGAACAAAATCGGTTTTATGTCTGTGGTACAATCCGAAAGAGACTCGCACCAATAACACGAAAGCTGATTGGCTGCAATATAAATTGCATGTTGGTCTCATCTGTAGTCATAATACAACGAAATAATATCTGGGCTAGCGAAAGAAAGAAACAACAAAACAACAGAATAAATAAAAAAAGAGCATTCAAGGTAGCGTTGCATGGATGTAGGATAATTAAGACCTGTTTAAAATGATTAAAGACCTAGAACATAATACTTCATCTAATTTAAGACTTTTTCAAACCCCGCAGAAAACCTGTATTAAATGAATGTATAATTAAAATATACTATAACCCCATCTGAATTTAATTTAGCTACCTAACAAGTTTGGTAAATACCTTCTAGCAGTCAAGTTCAAGTGTAGTACACGCTATAGTATAATGTGCATAGAACACTGAAGAGTCATTGTACTAGTAGTACATAAAATTATTATATATTAATATTATTACAACTGCATTTATATAGCACTTCTCTAAATGAGTTACAAAGTGCTTAACATTAAAATAAACAAGAATACAAACACAAGAATTTGAAAGTATATCACAGAATAAAAGAATTTCAACACCTCTAGTTTAAATATTGTTCTTTTTTAACCATTTTTTTTTAATTGGGGTTTCATTTACTCTAGCATACTATGTATTTTTGTTTATCAAATTGTCAGAAATAACAGGAAAATGCATAGACTTCTATTAAATAAGACCTTTACTATACGCGGACCGATCATGCTTAATGTCGTGCATAGTCCCCCCCCCCCCCACCACCAAAGGTCCATTTTGAGTCAGGAAAAACACTGTGTTAAATATATATATATATACATAATAACTTATCGGAAATTGAGATTAAACAGAATGAATATATCAACCCTCAATACTATTTATTGCATTTCTATTTCTGTAATGCATTTTATGCAGTTCCTATGAATAACTCCTTCACAACATGCAAGGCAGCCAGGTTACTGGTTCACCTGTCAGGGTTTCTGCGGGGTTTTAAAATGTCCAAAAAGTCTAAAATTTAAAAATAAGAATTTTAGGCCTTAAAAAGTCTTAAATTTGCTGAAATATTCGGTTCCAGGTCTTAAATCATTTCAAACAGGTCTTCATTTTCCTAAGTCAATGCAACGCTACCTTGAATGCTCCCTTAAATGCTTGCGCAGCACTTTAGAATGTTGTTTTTTTATTCTGTGGTGTTGAAGTTCTTTCTGTCACTAGTCCAAATATAATTAGCTGTGTTACGACTACAAATGAGACCAACATGCAACTTATATTGCAGCCAATCTAGACACCAGTCCTAATAATGCCAGTGAGCAAATCTGGGAATTGTTTCGGACAATGTTTCCGGACTTTGACATCTTTGACTTTTTTGGGGTTTATTTGTGATAGAGGTCTTAAATTTCATTCATAATGGTCTTAAAAAGTCAAAATTTGACACGGTGAAACTTGGTAGAAACTGGTAGGAACCCTGACCTGTGTTATTTGCACTTTTCAGACAGGAGAGGGCGGCGGTGAGGCGAGAGCGGTCTTCTGAATTGGAGCCCATGCGTCTCATCATGTCCTGCAACTCAGAGCTGGAGTTCTGCAGCAAGCTGTCCACTGAGAGCTTCCCTGCTGCAGCCTGCAGGGGGACAAGGAGGACGTCTCTGTTACTGACAGAAAATCTGTTAGAATAATCAGCAGCATATGCAGAACATTACTATGAGTGTTTGTCTGGGTTCCTGTACCGTTTCTCTTCTTTGTCCCATCTGTAGATGGTGATGTTGATGTAAGTGAAGAATGTAACACACACACACACACACACACACACACACACACACACACACACACACAGACACACACACAGTGTGATACTTTAGATAGAAATTGAGTCTTGCCCTGACTTGTCATTTGAGCTTACTGTATATGTCGTTGTTGAATACTATGGATACCTAGGTTATTTGGTAACAAAACCAAAAGAAACCAGAAAAAACAGTGACCTCATCATCATAATGGCGTAAGAATGGAGTTGGAGGAAGTTTAGGTTAAGAGAGAAAAGGAAGGAAACATTAGCAGGATATATTTAGCAGTATTACAAGTGATTAGTCTTTTTACTGCATGGCATTCTCTTCACAGGCTTGCTCATGTCATGTCATGCGCCTGTGTGGTGTAGACCACAAAATGCATTTGCTTATTCAAACCTCATTCTGTCTAAAAGTTACTAATCTTAATTCTGATGAATGTCAAGCTTCCATCCATAGTCCAGTTATATTCCATAGAAGAGTGTGTATATCACTGGGTCTAAATGGGCACAGTTGAATATTTAACTCTATAGTATACAGTATGTCAGACTTTTCTTTGTAGGCAGCAGGACAAGCTTCAACAGAGATTATGCGAGTGGAGAAGGGAATGTAGAGTCATAGAGGAACAATTGGCCCCTTAGCAAACAAAATAAAGAAATAAAAACAAGTCAGTATCAAGAAGTATGGGGCACCGCATTTAAAGGGCATTTGGGGGGGGGCCGGGGAGGATAAATGCCTGTGGGTCTAAAGTGTTGAATTAAAAAGCAGTCTACTGTCAGTTTGTTTTCTGAACTGCTCTAAAATGCCAGACCTGATGCAAGACTGGTTCCTGGAATCTGCTGGCAAACTGTGAAAACAAGGTTTACCCTACATTGCTTTATTTGACTGGAATTTGTTTTCTCAGCTCTGTGTGTGAGTGTGAGTGTGTGTGTGTGTGTGTGTGTGTGTGTGTGTGTGTGTGTGTGTGTGTGTGTGTGTGTGTGTGTGTGTGTGTGTATGTGCGCGTGCATGTGTGCATGCGCTAGTGTGTGTATGTGTGTGTGTTTTTGATGAAGAGAATGGGGGAAAGGGATTGGCTTAATCTCCTGGCCACTGGCTGTTTCCTGCATTGTGTCCATAGTAAGTGAAATAGACATGCTGGGGAAACAAAGGCTCAGTATTTGCATGTGATGAATCTGAGAGACAATGCTGAGACTGAATTTAAGGCTTTTCCCAACTATCTTCTGTGCAAAAATGCAATCTTTAAGTTCAGCTGAAACTAATATGAGGCTTTAGAGTTAAACAAATTACATAGGCATCTTTTCAGTGTAGAATTCCCCATGTCATGTGATCATGTTTCCACAGAAAGTGGGTCCTTGCTGAGCAACAGCAGAGAGATCTGTCCTGGTACTTGCATGTAGATTTGTTGCAATATAACTGCCAGGACTCTTGCTACCATTGCGGACCCCAAAGTCATGTCTTCAGTAATTGTAATGACTTTAGTGTAATTTGGATTATCTTGTTTCTTTAGGTATTTGTTTCATTTCTATTTTTTATTTTTATTTTATTTGCTTATATACAAGTAATCAACATGAAAATAAATATTAGGCAATACGTGACAGAGGTGCATGCATGCGTGGCTTGTTTTCTTGGGTCAAGGGCAAGGGTAATTGTATTTCTGGTTTGATTTGTTCTGGTTTGTTTTTTGGCCTTCGCCCACCCTGAAGTTAGACCAGGCTCCATGTCGGTCTCCTCTGATGCTGTAAATAAAGTCAACCGTCACCATATTCAGTTATCTGTGTGGCTGCTTGGAACTTGGTGAAGATGGGTCCTGTTCATGTTGTGTTTTGGCCACCCCTAGACAAGGCTATACATGATTTGGGGGCTCGTCCTTTGTCTTTTCTTGCTTCGATTCGTGGTAAGTAAAGCAACGGTCCTGGTCGATGGCTTCGTTTCATAAAAGCGTGTTCCCTGTGCCGGCCTCTCGCGGCCTAAATTTAGTGTCTGAAGGAAAACTACAGTTGCCAAAATTCACATGTAAAAATGCACTACCAGCGACGGGTGAGAACTGCGAGTGCTTCTGTTGTCATGTACTAGGTCACTAGGTCAGTGTGGAATCTACATAAAACCAATAAATAAAACTGATTTAGGGGCCCAAATTATATAAATATAAAATTATATAAAAATAATATATATAAAAAATAATTATAATAATTTATAAAATAATATATATAAAAATATATATATTTTGACAGTGTAAATTGACATTGGCTGTATGTGTCCACAGTTCTCCAGCCAAGGCATGCTGATGGGTTCGAGCAGATGAGCTCTATGGATGGTGATGTCAGTCATTGCAATTTTGTCCACACTGAAATACCTTGACCAATACTGGATAGACTTTCATCTTCCCCATTTTTTATCTAGCGCCACAAGCAGGTGCCATTTAAAACTAGTAATTTAATGTCTCATCAACTATAGGATGAATTGTCATGGAATTTGGTTTAGACATTCATGTTCCCCTCATTGTAAAAACTTTGTCGATCCTTTGGCCTGATGATGGCGCTAGATGAAAAGTCTATTGTTCAAGGGATTTTGAGTGGGGGAGGGGGGGAGCCAAATCGATTGTATTATGTAGTCTATTAAGTTCTCATTGAGAAGCTTCTACTGACCTCCTGCATGTATATGCAGATGTACAGTAACGAAGTAACTACCGGTATCTGGTTTCTCTAAATAACCTGATTAAGTGCATGTTAACACACTGACTGATTGCACCACCTAGTGCCAGTATTGTTTCATTTGTCTACAAACAAAAACCCTATTCCATCTTAATAATTTGAAAGATGCATATTTCAGAAAAGCATATTTTCTTATATACCTTGTTTGATATACCTCCAGTCATATCAAACAATGCACATCATTGCAGGTACATAGCTAAACAAATGAGTGCTAAAGCTGTACTGCATTTCCACACAGACTATGCAGCATGAGTAGACAAACTGAAACAATAAAAAAATGTCTTCATAGTTTTTGTCTAGCACGCCTACATTAGCCTGCTCCTCTTTCCTAGCAGACAGCTTGACAGCATGGGCGGAGCCAGATGTTGTAAAATTTGGGGCTCAGCCCTAACCTAGGGTGGTAGAGTAGATTTTTTCCCCATTCATGGCAGCTATTTGCAAGCTATTTTATAAAAGAATACCTAAAAATCAGTTGGCAAGAAAAAAAAAACATCCTGTAAAGCCTACATCATAATTGACCTCAACTGTCTTAATCATTCTGAAACCAGAACACAGCAATTTCATGAGGCTTTGATTTTCCCAGAGCTCACGCCCCTAGATTGTGGACTTTCCAATGACCTCACTGTGGACAATTTTCATTGGAACTAGTCTCCCTCAAAGCAACAGTCCCTATGAAAACTGTTAATAGCGAGGTCTGTGGATTTTCCAGATAACCAGGACATTGTATCTGCAGGGTCAGATACCTCAAGGACTAGGGAGAAGCAGATCCCCCTACCATGTCCACATGGACAAGACTGTCCTACCAGCAGCATCTGAGTTTCCGTTGTCCATTAATTAAAGGTCATTGACAGAAAAAAAATTATGAGAACCAACTTTTTTTAATTTTATTCAAGTGGGCACTTTATAATTTTATGAGCCAGATTGTTTGCAAAAACTGTAGTTTGTATATTGTTTTATTTTTTTCTGCTTAGCAAAAGAATAAAAATGCCTTTTTCTATTCAGATCGGCACTTTCAAATGTTATGTGCATTCATTTAATCGTTTCGGCCTCTCTGCACAATATATCGTTTTTTTTTATCGTCATCCCAATATCAACTGGCACAATAAACCCATCCCGAAAGGCTGCGACATATCACGAAAGACACTCAAGATAACATATGTTTATTTATCGCAAGTTATATCGTGATATTCAACAACGTTATCAGGTATCGTACATTTTTCTCATATCAAGCAGTCCAAGCAAGTAGCCTACATTTCAATAAAAATAGTGTAAATCTATACATGCCTTGATTATATTATTATTCCTTATATATATATATATATATATATATATATATATATATATATATATATATATATATACACAGTACAGGCCAAAAGTTTGGACACACCTTCTCATTCAATGCGTTTTCTTTATTTTCATGACTATTTACATTGTAGATTCTCACTGAAGGCATCAAAACTATGAATGAACACATATGGAATTATGTACTTAACAAAAAAGTGTGAAATAACTGAAAACATGTCTTGTAGTTTAGATTCCTCAAACTAGCCGCCCTTTGCTTTTTTGATAGCGTTGCAAACCCTTGGTATTCTCTCAATGAGCTTCATGAGGTAGTCCCCATAAATGGTTTTCAATTCACAGGTGTGCCTTGTCAGTGTTAATTAGTGGAATCTTTTCCCTTATTATTGGGGTTGGGACCATCAGTTGTGTTGTGCAGAAGTCAGGTTGATACACAGCTGACAGCCCTATTGGACAACTGTTAGAATTCATATTATGGCAAGAACCAATCAGCTAAGTAAAGAGAAATGAGTGGCCATCATTACTTTAAGCGCTACAACGAAACTGGCTCACATGAGGACCGCCCCAGGAAAGGAAGACCAAGAGTCAGCTCTGCTGCTGAGGATAAGTTCATCCGAGTCACCAGCCTCAGAAATCGCAAGTTAAGAGTTAAGAGTTCTAGCAGCAGACATTTAGAAACATGCTTAGAAACAAAAGATCTACCGACTATATATAAACCAAAAAGGTCCCTCGAAAAGGGGTACAAAAATAAATACAAGCATTAAAGACAAGATATGCAGAAGTGATTAACACATCTCAGAGTTGCCAAAAAGACTGGTCCCCAGCAGATGGATGTAGATGCTAATTCAGCCCCAAATCAACCTGCCAGCTGCCTCTTCACTCCGCCAGTGGACTTGATAAAGTAGCCTGCCCTACTGGATACACAGTTATTCCTCAGTGACATGTTTTCTCAAGATGAATGGTGTTCTACACTGCTCTGGTCACCTTACACAGAGTTTCTGCAGGTTTCAAAAGTCAAATGTAAGACTTTTTAGGACCATTTTTTTTTAAAGATTATTTTTGGGGCATCTTAGGCCTTTGTTTTATAGGACATGAAAGGGGAGAGAAAGGGGGAATGACATGCAGCAAAGGCCCGCAGGTCAGAGTCGAACCCGCGGCTACTGCGTCGCGGAGTAAACCTCTATATGAAATTTAAGATCTATATCACGACATAAAAGTACAACGAAATGCAGTCACAAAAGTACTTAGTTAATAAACTTATTAAATTTGAATAAAAGTGACACAAATAAACATCTGTAAATATACAGCAAGTTATATTTGGACGAGCGAAAGAAAGATCTACAAAACCACAGAGTAAAAAGAAAAATTTCATTCCATTCGTTACATGGACGTAGGGAAAATTAAGACCTGTTTAAAACAATTCAAGACCTAGAAAACAACCCTTGATAAGGCCTAAAATTTAGATTTTAAGATTTTAGACTTTTTTTTACTTTTTAAGACCATGCGGAAACCCTGTTACATGACAAACTAAACAGTGATATTACTCATCCCAATATGATTTATTGCTACACTACTGCCCCTGCTAACTGTCATATTCTAAAAAAAATGAGAGGTGGCAGGAAAAAAAAAATCATCCTGTAGAGCAGGGCTCTTTATTTGCATAAAGTTGGCCGAATTCAACTTTATGCAAATGAGGAGCGGGCAAATCGATGCGCCACTTCTCCAAAGTCCCCGCAATGCCACCAGAATGCATTGCATGGCTGCTCCCATAGAAATGAATGGGAAGCGGGGAAATGACGCGGACAATGGACACACACCAGCAGCAACTAGCACTAGCTAGTTATAGCATGATGATTACTTTTTCATTTTTGTTTCAATAATATTGTTTTAAACTATTGAACTGATAGTATAAATCGGTCAAAATTCTTATTGTCGGCCAACAGGAGGGAGCACTAGCGGTTTTTGGCACGGGCGAAGCGGGCAGCTGCCCGGGACGGCTTTTTTACACAACACATGGGGTGCGGCACGAGCACTTAAAAAATAAAATTATCTATCATTTCACTGTGTGGGGAATTGGCAAATTGGCACACCTGCAGCTGCACAACCTGTGTGCACAGAAGCTGTGTGAGAAGGGGAAATGGGAGGGGGGGGGGCTGAAACAGAATCTGTGTTGAGAACTAAAAGTAGGCTATATAGTGGAAGTTCACAAAGCAATCCAACTTGGTAAAAAAAAAAGACATTGCTTCAAAGGAATGAAACGTTGATAATAAAGAACAGTGGTATTTAATAGTGATAAAGGGATGGTGCACTCCCAGGCTGGTGGGCAGTTGTATCCGTGCTAACGGCTCCTATAGTGGTCTCCAGTATGGCACCACACACCCTGCGATGCCATCCAGCTCTGTGGCTCGGCGACATTAAGAATTCACAAGGAGGAGCAACGCACACGCGGTGTGTGCATGTGTATGTGTGTGTGTGTGTGTGTCCTACCGAAGCAGAGAATTAGCTCCACACATTATAGGCTAAATATAAATATATTTGGAATATCCATTGAAATATTCACATTTTACTCTCAGATGTGTCCAGTTTGGGACGTCGCATAGCATTACTGTATGTGCTGGGCAGTGACGGACTGGTAATCTGGCATTTGGGCAGATGCCAGAGGGGCCGCGGGCCCTCATGGGCCGTTTGGGCCGGCCAGCCAATCAGAGACCCGCATGATTGTCACAGCCATGCGGCCACTTAATTGTAAACAGCGGCCCATATAATTTCTCTCGGCCCCCTTTCAAGCATTAATGATAAAGTTATTTGGCCAAACGATAATAATGCAGCAACAAAGTAATCTGGATTTTCTGTCTTTAAAAAACTACTAATCGATTAAAGGTTAAGGCGGGTGATAGTCTGTATTTTTTAATCAGCAAATCCCATTAAAGACCCAAACCACAGCCTGATAAATCTTCCTCCTCCAAAAAACACATCAATGAGCAGCATGTTGTTAGGAAGTGATTAGTTAGAAGTACACAGGTCATACTGTACATACTAAAGGTAGCTACAGTGCATGTAAATACGTAAATCAAGGTGCATTCATTTACTACAAATTGTTTTTGAGGGAGGGACCACGTCGGTCTGCAGCCACTTTGGTGATTTTATCAACAGGAGCAAACTTATTCTATTATATTATATTTACACAGACAAATACTGAGTACCATTACTCAATCATATCATATATTGGTCTGGTGTACACTGTTTACATACACTTGTTGAATCTGCTGCTATTATCAGCGCCATATTCACTTTACTATGTCATTTTGTCTCCCAATGCTCTTATATAGTTTCTATTTTGATTCTATTCTCAGTTTAGTTAAGTACTGTAGCTCTCATTATTTATTTCTGTTGATTTCTATACTAGTCTGTGTTATTAAGCTGATGCAGCAAATGTAATAGGCTAAAGCACTACACTCTTATTGAGCCTTTCTTTTCCAACGGTTTTCCACTTTATACAAAAATGAATACCAGAAGATGAAAACTGCATGTTCGGTGAGTCAATGATTAATAAGTTATCCAGAACCAGTTAAGACACGGCTTCACAGCATTATACCTGGTTTGGTATTACAACTGGATGGACAAGCTTTTTTTTTATTATGCGTTGACAGGAATTGACTCTCTGGGAAACCCAAGGGCGGTGGACTGGGAGTCTATGTGAACAAAGGTTGCTGCACGGACATTTATGACATTTCTAGCCACTGTTCTGCAGCAGTGGAATACTTCAGGTTAAAGTGCCGTCCCCACTAACTGCAGAGGGAGTTTATGTGTCATTGTGGCAGTGTGTCTACCACGTAACGCTAATGCTAATGATGCTATCAGTCACCTACAGAACAAGCATCTTGTGGGCTTCTTCATCACTGCAGGTGATTTTAACCACGCCAAGCTCAAGACCATCCTACCTAGGGCTGAACTCTTTAAAGTGGCTATACTGTATGTAACTTTCAGCTTGTGTTGATTCTAGCGGCCGCTTTAGACAAAAGCGGTAGTGTTTTTACCACACCTGTTGTCCTAAAGGTGTCTTCAATTCGGGGATGTTTTAGAATCATTTACAATCCCATAATTGTCTCCATCTCTTGAAAGCCCGACCGACAGTGACCAAGTTTTGTTGGTGGTGATCATATATTAAAAAGGTTATATTTGTAAATAACTACTTGAATCTGAATAGTCCACAGACCACACTGTTGACAGTTTTTAATGGGAACATTTCTTTGGTACAATGTTTTAGTATGTTTAGAAATGTATCTGTCATGAGGCCGCCCGGGAGCAGTATTAATAATTAACAGTTTTAAGTACCACCCAGTTTAAATCATTGAAATAAACATGTTTGGAAGACGACAGGTGGAGTCAATGAAGTGGTGCTGGAGCTCGTCTCAAAGGGCATACATCACAGAGCACCACTTTTAAGAAGCTCCACCCATTTACCATTACAGCCCTGTAATATTGTCGGATTCTTGATGGACAACTAATGCCGACCTTACACCAAACGACTTTTCAAGCGATTCCATTGTCGCAGACAAATTCCCAATATCTGAATGAAATCATGAGAGTCTTGCTAGAGTTGGGGTGCTCCCATCGTCTCCATCGTTTGGTTCAAAGTGGTCATAAAACTCAGTCCCAGTCAGTCTCTTTCCCGTCTGGACCTTCAGACAAAATCTAACATGTTTGATATTATCCTAAGTTTAAGTCTTGGTAGTGACGTTAAATCATGTGAACATTGTCAACAACCACTGGGTGCTCTCCCTCCAGCACCAAACAGGAAGCAGCAAACTGCTAGAGCCAGTGTTGTTTATGGTTGCTAACGAGGAGAAGTTGCCGATTGTCAACCCTTCTGAAGCGAGTCATCCAACGGGAGTTTTACCGGCGGATAAACGCAGACCTCCGGGTACTGGAGACATTCATCTGCATGTACGGCAGAACAGAAAATCAGCAAACTTTCCCTCAGCTAACACTAGCGGTAGCTAGCTAGCTTGGTTACATTTTTCTAAACAAATCTAACTGTAGTCTTGCAATGTGTGACCCTGCAAGATCCTTGAAGGTCTTTACATATTATGACAGTCTTTAACGTTAGATGTGAGATGATTGTCTTTAGATGTGAGATGGTGTCAGACTTTAGTATTTTCAAAGTCTGTTCAAAGTCTTCTAGTGTATGGTAGGCATAAGAAGAAGAAAAAAAAGATAAAAATCGATGCAGCACAACCTGACATATTGTCTTTTTTTTCATGCATCGTTCTTCCTTGTCAAAACCTGGCTACTATATTACCCACGGTGCAACTGAACTGCTGACAGCTCAGTAGAAGATTGGGCTCTGTTGTGCTTGTAGCAGCTAATGTAGCGTTGAGCAGAGCGCTAACCTGCAGCAGAGAATAGCAGCGGGCCACAACCACACACTCTTCACTTTCAAACTTGTAGTCTTCAGCCCCAACCGACGCTGACTCAAGTGACATCACTTAAGGACATTTATCAGACTTCACACTGCTAATATAGTCTTCTCACTTACAGTTGACAGTCGACATAAAGCCCTAAAAAAGTCAGCAAAGAAGTTTGGTAGCCATCATAGAAAGAAAAAAAAGCAACAAAAATGCTGGAAAAAGTGGCAAAAACATCACAGAAAATGCCAAAATGAGTGAGCTGAATTTTGAATCAAAATCTACAAGGGGCCGGATTTGGCTTGCGGGCCTTGAGTTTGACACATGTGCTTTAGGGCAATATAGGGTCAACAGCAAGAGCTCTTTCTGTCAAGTCAGATCACATAAGTGATCCTCTGCAGTGAAATTGTTACTTGACTGACAGCCTTCTATTCGTATACAGTAAATGTGAAGATGGTTTCCGGTTTCCTGCCCTTCCATAAACAACAAAAAGGTAAAAAATGAAGGTTGGAGAAACAGACCGCACTTTGCAAAGCTGACGCATACCGATACCTGGGCAGTGCCTGGGCATGCCTCGGCTGCCTGTGTTTACAGGTGACGAAAGCACGAAACAATAAATGACAGAATAACACTGAGTAGGAAAGAAAAACTTTCCTTTAACCCCATGAAGCTAAATCACACAGAAAGCAGCCAAACTCCTCTATCAATATATCTTCCTCTGACACTAATTACTGGTTTCTCACGCACATCCATAAACACACAGAAACAAACGTCTGAGTAAAGCACTCAGACTCAGAATCAGATTCCACACTAACAGGCACATGGGTTTGGATATATGCCTCCACCTCACAAGCAAATAAAAACAGCTGAACAAACGGCACACGGCGCACACACACACACACACACACACACACACACACACACACACACACACACACACACACACACTCTAACTACCTGAAACACTCTCTCTCCAATGGAACTTCTGTCAAATAAGGAAATGAAGGAAACACCTTCCCTAAGCCTTTTAACACAGGTTACACACGCTGAAAGCTGGCAGACAGACACACCAGAGGTCATTACTGTACATTACCATGTCGTTGACCGTATCTGCTGAACATTAGAGCCCCTGCTCTCATAATCCAGGCACTGTGTACTAGAATATATCCGGGAGTGTAGCAGGCTGCTGGGAAACACACTGACAGAGAGCCAACAAATCTTCCCGGCGCTGTTATCACACTCCCTGTTTTTCTCCTCCCTCCTTCTTACACTTCCCTCCCCTTCTCTCTCTCTCTCTCTCTCACTCTCTCAGCCAGTCTGTCTTTCTGACATGCCAATGTTGTGCATCGGCGACCGGCGGCGACTGGTCGTGGGACACCTATCTTCCCCTGGGAAAAGCAGGGAAAACCATTATGGTTTCATTTTCATTTAGTTAGAATTCCTTTTCCAGTCTGACTGCTGGGTGTGAAGTTTGTTTTATGAGCTGGCCTCTAACTAAATATGGTAGCTGATAGTGAGATAGTGAATTTTGGAATGCACAACAACCATACAACTAAAACAATTTCTTGTTTCTCGCTGTCGCTGTGATAAGCTTCGAAACAGTTGCTGTAGTTACTCTGTTAACATTTCTGGAATGTTGTTCAGTGCACATGTCTAATCAGTGCTGCACCCCACCCTTCTTCGCAAGAAAATCCTCCACTTCCTTCCCCCCCCCCCCCCCACTGTACCATTCCCCTGCACTGTCCAAAGCCAGGCCATATAAGACTAAGGTGGTAATGAGAGGGCAAAGAGATAGAGGAGAGAGAGGGAGGGAGGGGGTGTAAAGTTGACAGGAAACAAAGAATTTGCGACAAAACTGGGCACGTGCAAAACAGCAGAAAATACACATGGTTTAAAAAACTAGTTAGCTGTTGATTGCAATAGTATTTTTGAGTAACCAAACTGTGAATATAAGTTCTACAATACAGGGTCATTCTGATAAGCTTACAGGCAACGCTGAACCCAACCTAAGGGACTGATGGGAACAACAATCTTTGAAATTGGTCCAGTATTAAAAGGTACAATATGTAACATTTCTGCATTAAAATGACTAAAAACGACTATACCTATGTTATATATTTTGTTGAGTTGTGTACTTACACTATGCTAAATGTTTCCAACAACGTTCAGAGATCTTATTTATTGATACATTTCAATGTCGATTGATCCAGCTTATAGTGCTACGTTGACAAGTAACGTTAGCGTTAGCTCATGCTAATGCTCGGTGGGGAACGTTAACGTTATAAAGGTTACAACATTGTCCAACACGTTCATGAAGTTATTTTAAGTATAATTGTTTAGCTCAAGGTAAAGTTAACGTTAAACAACACTGGGCTAACCCACGATTACGTTCGCCAGCATAACGTCCACAAACTCCAGGGAAGTTCAGTGCATGGGATTGGTGTTTTAAAACTTTCTTGTGGCAGAGATAGAGGCAGTGATGTTTCCTCTTTCCTGTACCGGACTCTCACACTGCCTCAAAACACTGACAAGTCTGATCGTCGCTTACATGACCGTATCAAGACGTCAGGTTGCATTTCTCCAAAAGTTGAGCCGGTATCAATTTTTCGCTTCAGGCTGTTTTTTAGTTGTCTCCCCCTGCCACCACCAGTGCCGCAGCCTAAACGCACTACCCCCATTCAAAATGAATGGGCAGACCTGCGTTTTCGCCGCACCGTCTGATGGCCGGCGCAGGCAATGTGAATGCAAGCTGACCACTACACGTCGCTGATTTGAATCAGCAGTCGAGAAACCCCCCCGAAGTGAATCAGATTTGTCAATGGGATCACTGCACATTTGAACATGATTCAACGCCTCAGCCTCAGGTTGTCAGGCAAAGCATGCAGACTTTTTCCTGCTGCATAATCGTTAACAGAGCAAATCAGGGTAACACGGCAGGCTATAAACGTTTACCAAGCAAGTCTTGTCTCGACATGAACAACGATGCCTCGTTTCTGTTCGCTGCTCCGATGCTCTCAGCTCCAGCTGTTAGACTTTTAAACTCAGCTATTTTTTGAAGCAGACGCTGTTACAACCTGAATGACTCTTCAGCTGATAGCAGCAGAGGAAACGCTCCGTGGTGCGCTAGGATTTTATAACTTTTTAGGCAGTTTTTGAAACTACAGTCATATTTTTTCAAATGCCCAGTTAGCTTTTAGCACTGACTTAATGTAGGGCCCTATGGAATCTGCCTTATAGCTTTTTTAAATTCTCAATTTCGCGATTCTGTCCCATTATTCTGTTACGACAGAAACTATTGGGCTCTACATTAAATCAGTCTGTGACTGGTCCGAGCCAGGCCCTCATCCAAAAAGATACTTGCCGCCAGACCTAACAAACACTGTTGCGGATTATTTTTTGGTTGATCAAATAATTGTTTCAGCTCTACTAAGACTGTGAGCACAGCCTTGTATCTAAATTAATGCATGGCATGTATTTAAATGAAGGGTAGAACACACTGTGCAGTACCTGAGAGGAGTCTTATCACATGCTATTATGCAGAACAGCCTCCAGCTCTCTTTATCTCTGCCTCTTCATGCATTTTACTCAACTGTCACAGCCATGTTAATATTGTGGGAACTGCTTCCCTCTTCCGCAGTAATACATGACAGAAACCAGGGACATCTGCATACTGATGAAGTATATGAAAAAAAGATACAAACAACAAATTGACTGTTTTGATAGTTAAGTATTCATATTGTAGAGGAAAGATAGTAAACAGAAAGTTGATACAGGATTCGTACACCTTACATACCAATACATTGTCAAAATTATTATTATTTAGTGTTTTTGTCACATTAAAATACATAATGCTATAAACAGCCAACATTGTGTTTCGTAATAGCAGAAGCATCAGATATTTAAGCAAAACACACGTTTTATTTTTCAAAATGTATCACTACAGTTACAATTTCAAGCATTTTCAAAGATTTTATCCAAAATTCAAGCACTTTTCAAAACTTGAAAACACAACATCTAAATTCAAGCATTTTCAAGGATTTCAAGCACCCGTACAAACCCGGTTGATGTTACAAACAACTGTGACTGAAACACTGCGACTTTCAATTGGTAAGTACTGATGAAGAAGACTAAATTCCCCACTCATGGCTAGGCTTGAAAACATTTTCAAACCAGTTTGATATCGACAAACTATTTTGATAATCAAATAATTGTTTAGTCATTTTTGAAGCAAAAAAAAGGCAAACATTTGCTGGTTCCACCTTCTCAAATGTGAGAATGTGCTGCTTTGGAAGGTCACCAGTTAAATAGAGGATGGATCAGGTTGGGGAAAGTGAAAGAGCAGCCCTAGCCCCTCATTTACTACCACCATTCATCCATGTAGCCCCCCCCCCTCCCCCGAAGCACTTTGAGTGTCTATGATAAAGTGCTATATAAACTTAATTAATTATTATTATTATCATTCAGTTACCCTTGAACAGGTCAGACTGACTCTATACTACGGCTGGGTAATATATCGATATTATATCGACATCAATATATGCCTGCTATGCCCTGCAGTGCCCCGCTATGCCCTGCAGTGCCCCGCTATGCCCTGCTACGCCTGCAGTGCCCTGCTACAACTACTACAACTAGTATTTCTAGTCATAGTTCCATTATCTTTATTGTGACTATAATTGCCACTGTTCATTACATCCCCAACCGCCACCATCAGACACCGCCTACCAAGAGCCTGGGTCTGTCTCAGACAGACCCAGGCCTGTAATGAAGTTTTCCTCACCACTCGAGGTTTCTCTCTAAAAGGGAGTTGGTTTTTTTCGTCTTAAATTTTGGATATCGTAATATCGTGATATGACACAAGTGTTGTCTTTTCCTGGTTTTACAGGCTGCATAACAGTAAAGTCATCCCACTTTCTGAACTTACCAGACTTTTCTAGCTGTTCTACTATTTGCCTCCACCCATTTAGTCATTGTATCCGCATTACTGATGATTATTTATGACGAAACTCATTGTGTTAATATTTTGTGAAAGCACCCATAGTCAACCCTACAATATCACCGCACTGTAGACATCCATGTATTTGGTAAAAAATACCGTTATATTTGATTTTTTTTGTCTATATCGCCCAGCTCTAAGCTTTCAGTGAAACTTCGCTGGAAGAGTTAAAAGAAGCATTGAAACTTTGCATGAATAAGCTGAAAAATCGAATGAGATCAGAGCAGGGGTTGATGTATAGGCTGTGTAAGTGAAGCCAAAACATCTGGATGGCCCCCTGGTGGATGGTCATATACCCTGCCCCCTCCATGTTAGCGGACAGGACATAACCTAAAAAATCTAAATAATTTTTTATGGGCGGGACTTTGATACTGCAGCTCCACTGCCAAATCACTACTGCACATACTCTGGTTCCAAAATTAAAAGATGGCAGTGCCCGTATCTGGATATTTTGTACAGTCTACAGATTAGAACATTACATTTAGCTGTTTCTTGTGTAGAAGGGACATTTTTGGTCTTATGGTGGTGCTAGAGGAAAGCTCATGGAGCTAAAAAAAAAATAATCTCTGGGAGGCCATAAATATTAGTTCTCACTACGAGCTAGGGCTGGGCAGTATATCGATTTTATATCGATATCGTGATACGAGACTAGATATTGTCTTAGATTTTGGATATCGTGATATGACATAAGTGTTGTCTTTTCCTGGTTTTAAAGGTTGCATTACAGTAAAGTGATGTCATTTTCTGAGCTTACCTGACTGTTCTAGCTGTTCTGTTATTTGCCTTTTCCCCAATTATACATTATAGCCACATTACCGATGATTATTTATCTAAAATCTAAGTGATATTTTGTTAAAGCCCTAATTGTCAACTCTAGAATATCGCCGCAATATCAATATCAAGGTATATAGTCAAGAATATCTTGATATCTGATTTTCTCCCTATCGCCCTATCACAAGCAGTACAAACACAACATGTCCACAAGGGCGTAAGTTTGGGTTCAACATTGGGGGGTTGAGATATCCACTTTTGAGCAAAATTGAAATTTTGAGCATCAAACACTTAATTTTCTGCATTCTGGTGAATTTTTCTGCAACAATTTATGGTGCCAATGTCTTTATTTATGTAAAGGCCATTATAATAGGTTGGCAAGTTTTAATTATTTCATTACCCATTCCCCTGTAAATTACAGTTATAAACTGATGAACATTCATTTATAGATGCTGACGAATTAAGCCTATGCAGACGTGGTCAACAGAAACGGACAGCGACCGCTGTCACCCATTATAAACTTATTTTGCTCAGTGACCAAACATTCCTGCAGAGTGACTCACAGTGTGAAGTGAGCCACGGTTCACACAATGACTACTGTTGCTGGTCAGGACAGCGAGGGCTACCGGGGACCAGGACACATTGTCCTGGCTCTGACCGGGACCAGGGAAACTGACACTGACACATCAACTATACTGTTTACAATACCTCTGAGTCAGTGGTGGAATGTAACTAAGTACTAGGGCTGTGCTCGATTAAAGAAATTCTTAGTCGAGTAACACTCATTCAATTGTATCAACTAATCGATTAGTTGCTTTAATCGACAAATCTGTAAATCTGAGTTTCTCTGCAAAGAGTCATGCAAAAGCACGACATTCATTCTTGTGTTTACCAGAGATGTGATCATACGTTTCTTGGAAATAAGTCATTCAGCATGAAAAAAGCATAAAACAAGACTAATCGACTAAAGAAATCTAAGTTGACTAAGACCAAAATGACCGATTAGTCGACTAATCGACTAAAAGGGAGCAGCCCTACTAAGTACACGTACTCAAGTACTGTCATAAAGTCCCAATGTTGAGGTACTCTACTTGAGTCTTTTCTTTTCATGCCACTTTCTACTTCTACTCCGCTACATTTCAGAGAGAAATATTCTACTTTTTACTCCACTACATTCATCTGACAGCTTTAGTTACTAGTTGCTTTACACATTAAGATTTTTGCACACAAAACACATGTAGTTTATAAAATCTGATGTTTTATTATAAATGAAACTATCCAACAATATAACGGCCTACAAGTCCAGCTGAGATGATTAGACCATTAAACACACAACTGGTTGGATCCTTTCCACTTTCTAAAATGGGAGGATTGTTCTGCATTGAGTACTTTTACTTCACTAACATTTTCAGTGCAGGACTTTTACTTGTAACAGAGTATTTTTATAGTGTGGTATTAGTACTTTTAAGTAAAATATCTGAATACTTTTGCCACCACTGCTCTGAGTACACATAACCAGTGTTGGGGACTAACTAGTTACATGTAACGGCGTTACGTAATTTAATTACAAAATAAAGGTAACTGTAATCCGTTACAGTTACTGGGAAGAAAATGTCCATGATTACATTGGGGGTTACATCTGAATATTTTCTGTAAAAAGCTAGGCTATATGTTGAATAACATTCATTTTGTTGCTTTGCATGTTTTTCATGTCTTCTTCAATTTCTTCTTTTGCCATTTCCAGCCACAGTCGTTTAGTAAAGTGTGATGCTATTCTGATGCTTTCGATTGGTTCTCCTGTCTGAAATTGCAGAAATCTCCTCTAAAGCTGTCTGAAAGTTGCCACTATGGCTATGGATAAAAACGCGTTCCAGTGTTGGAAAAATAAAAAAAACATTTCATTTCAGAATGCTATCGATGTTGTAAATATCAGTGTCCCATCTCAGGAAACATCTGCAGGTATATAAGTTAAGTTAGCGCACAGTAATTGCTTGCAGTCGTATTAAATAAAGTACAGAAGACATGCTTCCGTGTGACACACCTAGCTTCTAATGATTGATGTACTGAAAGTATTTCAGCACCATATTTAGCAAGGTGCATATTTATTTTTATTTAATTTAATTTGAATAGGGACAAGTATGTTACATAAGCTCATGTTACATACTACAACATTTTAGCCGAAGCTAATTCTCAATGTCAGTCCCAATATCCAGTAAGTCTGACTTTGTGGTGGCTGTTCTTCAGAATGAAATTATTATAATAATTCAAGTGATGAAGGACTTTAAAAAGGAGTTTGACGGTAGTCAGTGTTGAGTACTGCTGTAAGGTTTTACATTTTAAATTTAAAAAGTAATCAAAAAGTACATTGCTTTAATATGGTAATTGAAATAGTAACAATACTATTACATTTTAAATAGGGTCACTTGTAATCACTAACCCTAACCCTTACTTGTAAACCCCTAACCCTAACCTATGACATTTCCAAAGTAACCTTCCCAACACTGCACATAACTTAGTACAACAATTTCAGAAAGGTTGTGTTAGTGTTGGAAATGTAAAATCAGCTGTAATAGAGAGGGAACTGCTTTGGGTTGAGTGATGGAAAGTAACTATGTGTCTACACATTTGGCATTGTCAGGAATCCTCCCTGATCCTCCACTATTCGGCCTGGTTTTCCATTTCACTGGCTTTTTATTTCAGACCCAGCCTCTTTCTCACCAGCTCCACTACCTGCTGCCACCTGCTCCTAGCTTACCTACTTCCATTTCCCTGATTGCTTCAGTAGTCTATAGCAGCCCACTTTCATTACTCAGTTGCCAGATTGTCTTTAGCATTCCGCTAACTCTCCAGCATTCAAACCTGATCCCTGATCCTGCCTGTCTGAATCTCTGATTCCCTGCCTGATCCCTGTCGGTTAAGTTTGCCTTCTGGTCTTGTCTCTGCCGGTAATAATGGAGTAAATAAACCTTTAGGGTAATTTAAAAGTTGTGCTTCTGGGTTCTTGCCTGTTCTGTGCCGGTGAGTGTTGTATAGGAAATATGCATGATAACATTGGGGGTAACTTTGGAATATTTTCTGTAAAAAGCTAGGCTATATATATAACATTCATTTTGTTGCTTTGCGTGTTTTTCATGCGCACAATTTCTTCTTTTGCCATTTCCAGCAACAGCCGTTTAGTAAAGTGTGATGCTATTCTTTTTTTCTTTTTTGTCCTTTTATTATATTTTTTTTGTCCTTTTAGGTCTTTATTAGATAGGTCAGCTAAGACACGAAAGTGGAGAGATAGGGGCAATGACATGCAGCAAAGGGCCGCAGGTCGGAACCCAACCCGCGAACACTGCGTCGAGGACTGGGCCTCTGTATATGTGTGCCACCCAGGCTTGGTTTGATGCTATTCTGATGCTTTTGATTGGTTCTCCTGTCTGAAATTGCAGCGCCAGTTAAACAGTTAAATCTCCTCTCAAGCTGTCTGAGAATTGCCACTATGGCTACGTATAAAAACATGTTCCAGTGCGTGAAATATAAAAAAAACATTTCATTCAAAAATCTGAGAAGGGTTGGAACATCTGAGCCAGTGAGCGTTCATGTTCAGTTTTGAGTGTAGGTTAGAAGCGTTTTGGCAGCGCACAGAGACACATGAATCAATCAATAACATAATATGGAGTAGAGCACAGTAAAAAGAACTGCATTAGTAATTTCAATTTTGATATTTTAATGTTGTTCAGGACATGTCCAGATGTTCCACAGACTGAGGCACTGTAACAACCTGCATGCAACTCAGAAGCCTATAATACATAAAGCATGTGTCATCCATGCAAAACAACACATATATCACACTGAACTAGTGGTGAAACAGAACAATGCCACTATGGCGGACACATGCAATTACAACATAGAAGCCAAGTACACAGATGATGACTGAGGTTTGCATGGTGACAATGGAAGAGAACCACTGGTTTTAAATGATCCACCTCTTTATATGGGAACTACCTTACTAGTCTATGTTGTATTTACCAGAGGACCACACAAAAACAAGGCACCTTTCTCAGAGCAACAATAAACTCCCCTCCTTGGGACTTAGTTTTTAACCCCCCTAATGCCTGCCATACACTAGACAACTCTAAAAAGACTAAAGTCGGACACCATCTCACATCTAGAGACAATCTGGCATAATGCCACTGAGTCACAGACTAGAAGATTTTACTTCAAACTTCAAACTTCAAACTAGTTTTACCACCACCTTGCACCAAACGACTGAAACGACGGGAGCGCCCCAACTCTAGCAGGACTCTCATGATTTCATTCCCATATTGGAAATTTGTCTGCGACATTGCTTGAAAGTTCGTTTGGTGTAAGGTCTGTCGGCACTAGGGTAAAATAAGTATGCATTCAAAGAAAAGTGCAACCGTAAAAAGTTCAATTCAACGTTGACTGATAGTCTTACCTCAGCTTCCTACATGTGATTCTGTGAGGTTGGTGAGTGCCTAGCTGCTCCCCTCAGCCTGAGCGTCTCTGTGCTGCTGTGCGTCTAAGCCCACCTGTCATTTCCTCCTCAACACAGTGTCAGGAAAAAAACTGAGTCAGCCTTAGGCACGACTCTTCCCCTGCCTCCAGTGTTTGTCTTCACTATTGTTTACAAGGCGCTTTCAAGTCTGCCGAGCTGTGTGTGTGTCTGTGTGTGTGTGTGTGTGTGTGTGCCTGTGTGCGTGTGTGTGTGTTTTGGTATGTGCAGAGGCTGGTTTGGGTGTGTATAAATAGCACACTGGGGAGGGACAGAGGCTTGCAGAGCAGCTGACTCAACACATTCTAGTTTGGGTGAGTGCTCATCACAAAGAGCGGTATGGCTGCTGCTTTTCCAAACACTGCAGGACTCGGTCCAACCAGCACTACTGTCAACAAAACAGTCTGGCCATCTAGGCCGTACAACTGTCAAAGAATGTAAGATTCAATGAAATACAACAAGTTAAATTGCGTTAGGAAATCTTGGTCAGATTCAACTGCTACACGTCCAAGTTCCACACATTCCATCCTGGTTTGGATTAGGGACTGCTTTCATACTGGAAATGTAGCTAAATTCATTAGAGTCAAAGATGTCAGAATGCATACTACAAGCTGGAAATAACTCATACTCATTGTGGACAGGAGTGACTCCCAAAATCCCTTAGGTTTGGGAACCAAAACCTGGTTCCAAATTAGAACCGATTCCAAAATGCAGAGAACTGGGAAATGGCGTATTATTGAGAGTGAGGAAACACTCCGGTTGCGTCTAAAATCTCCTCCTTTGTACTACAAGCTAGAGTTTAGATTCTCTGCCCGAGCCCGAACTTGACCCGACCCGACCCACGGGCCGGTTCGGGCCGATATTTCCCGCCACTATCCTCGGGCCAGGCCCTTGACCAAGCATTTGTGTTTTTTTAATCATTACTTTATTAGCCTAATTGGGTGGGGAGAAAGCTATATATATGCCATAATCATGTGCAGCGTCTCCTCCCCTCGCACGCATCACACCGGGCCTGCTGTGCTCTATTGTGTAGCTTAAGTGCAACATGGAGCTTTAACTTTGAGCAAGTTTGGAGGAAAGTCGGAGGTATGGAACCAAGTCGTGGCCAGTGACAACATACTGCATGCGTTGGCGTTTGTCGAGTGCATTAAGTGCGGCACGCTGCTCGCCTATGACAGCAAAAAAAACGGGGACGATGAAGCAGGCTTACCATTGCCGAAAAGATGATAGTCAGCCTTCAATGTCCTGTTTTGTTACTCTGTCTCATAATTACAGTTAATGTGTCGGGCCGGGCCGGGCTCGGACTTGATTAGGGTCGGGCTTGATTTTTGGGGGCTAAGCTTTGCTACATACTCAACATGTATACTATCGGTCAACATACTTTTGCGTAAATAAACAGTAGTGTTTATCTTTTCGGACGCACTGAGCTGTAATTTTCAACGTCACCTCCTGAGAGCCTCCTTGCCGTTGGAAACGCATAACCATGGTAACCCCTGCAGACCTCCGCTCTAGCGGCATCGCCAGATAACGCTTAAATTACTGAAAGAGGTGAATAAATAGGCCGGCAGTCGTTTAAATATGTATAGATGTAAATCAGTGTGTTGTTAGGGTTACCGAGCTCCTTGGTTTCTGTCCGTTTGTCTGTTATGAACGTTGTCGTTACTACCGCATTGCATTGTGGATATGCATAGTGTCCAGTATTGCATGCTGTCATATTTTACAGGAAATAGTATGCAATTCGCATACTATTGGTTTTATACTAAGGTTTCGGACAAAATTAAAAACTCTCACATACTGTTTTAGCTACTAAATAGCATGTTAGTGTGGAATTTCGGACGCAGACCTTCCCTGAACCCCCACTAATCAGTCTCAGGAGATGCTCCACTCTACAAGATAAACTTGTTAAGCCCGCTGCCCTTAGGTAGCTTCTCTGTTCTCTCCTCTCTCCCCCCCTCTGTCTGTCCTAATTGCAGGAGTGGAGTCTGGTGTGCGGGAGTCAGGCTTCCAGCTGCCTCTCATCTACCACAATCAACCTCTGCTTCATATATCCTTCCTTCACTCTGTGTCAGATCATAGACAATACTGCCACGCTGCCATTGGAACCTGACTCCTGCTACCCCGCCACTCCTGCCATACACCGAACCGGAAACTAGCCGGGCCTACCGTCTCTCTCTGATGGACCCGCTCCTTCCCGGAATTCACCTGACCGGTTCTCCACCCTTGACTTGACACTTGAGTACTTTGAATAAAACCTGTTCAATTCACATTCCTGGCTCTGTGTCTGTCTGCGTTTGGGTTCCGTTTATCGTTCAAACCTGACAATGAAACTGGTACGCAGCCATCTTCAACCTAACACAATACCAGCATGGATGGGCCAAAACCCAAGGGTCCCATAAGTGTAACCATTGTTACCACTGCACAAGTGTAATACAGACAGAGACATTTTACGTCCCAGAAGGACTTCACCATTAGTAATTTCATAAACCATGAAACCTCCTTTGTGACGTACAGGCTAGAACGTCGCCACTGAAAGAACAAAAAGACGTTTGCAGAACAGGCTGGCAGGACACAAATATGCTATTGGCACAGGGATTGTGACCTACCCTACAGCTAGACACTATCTGGACACTATATAACTATATAACAGTGACCCGTACACACTACAAGCCTTTTGCATTGACCACAACCCATCTTCCATACAATAGGTAGAGGCAAAGGAAACTTCATCAACAGGAAGACATTTTGGATTCTAAACACCCAGGGTTAAACGAGGACCTAGATTTCACTGTGCTCTGTAACCATTGCTATTGTTTGCATTCACTATGTTGCTCTTTAATTCAGCTGTGATGAATATAGTGGGTGAAACAGCACCATCTACTGGTGATTTTAAATATGTACACCCTCTTCAGGCCACTCATCATGTCATATGTGAAAAATCCCCCATTTGTGGGATAGAGTTTGTTTTTAGGTCTAACAACCTTTGAGTTTTCTTTCCATTTCTGAATGTATCCTTATCCAAAGTCTTTTTGAAACCAGGAAGCTTTCCTCCCTAAACCTTTAAAGATAAAAAAAAAAAAATGTTGGTCCAAACAAGCACTGATCTATCCAGTTAAAGCCACTTGGATTTGTAAATATCTTGAGGACAGAAAAAAAAAAGTGGGAGAAGATGATCCAGCCAGAGGGTGGATGGATGGATTTAACTGTCCGAAAAGGGGAAATTTGTTTCCAGAGTTTGCACCGTATGTGCCTCCAGAGCAAAAATACATTTAAATACAACATAAATGCATTTGTACAGAAAACAGACCGCTATGACAGAGGGGATAAAACTGGCGTCATGGGCAATGGTGAGTGCCATACAAGTGATGTGTTGTTTGGGGGGGTTGGCAGACCAATGGTTTTGGAAGCAGTGTGTGTAACATCTTGTTCTTTTTGGAGACAGACAGCATGGGGAGAAAACAGTGAGCAGTAGAGTATTATGGACTTTTGTAAAGCAGTTTTTCAATGGCAGAGAGTCTTTGCTGGCAGTAGTGTGTGAGTCCAAACTGGGTTTATTGTCAAGTGTGAGTTCAAGGCATTTGAAACTGTCAACCTGCCAATCAACTGTCTCCCCATTGATGGAAATGGGGTTCAGGGAAATGGTGTGTGTGTGTGTGTGTGTGTGTGTGTGTGTGTGTGTGTGTGTGTGTGTGTGTGTGTGTGTGTGTGTTTGTTCTGATAGCCAGTTCCTTTGTCTTATTAACATTCATTGATAAGTAGAGTTATTGTCATTAAGAAGTGCAAGTATGGCAGTGTGATCAGAGTACTTAAAGCTTTATTGCGTAACGTTTTGATATTAATGAACGTCCGTTACATTCAAGCCATTGCCAAATGAGTTGCTCTGTATTTCTCAGTATGACTATGTTCAGAAGATTGTGTCGTCTGGGGACTTTTGCGCGCAGAAACTCGAGTGAAGATAATTACCCCTTCTGAAGAGTCCATCATATTTTTTTTTTTAATCCTCCATGTCCTCCTTGGCTTCTAGCAACTGTATGGAGGAGGGATGGGGGTGCTGCGCGATCACCAAAGGCTTGTATTATGTGGATGCACATACATACATACATACAGAATAGACATGAAATAATAAATAGGATAGAATATAACATATTAAAAAATGACAATAAAATAATTCAAAGTGGAGAATGTAAAAATGTATATACAAGTTGGGAATAAAAATGTACAACTATTTAAATAGTATTTATAAAGAACCTTTGTGCGTGCAACTTGCGCTTAGTGCAGTATTGTGATGTATATGAGTCTTATCTAACACTCAGTAAAGTGTTACAAATAATGGCTGGGGTCTAATAATCCTCGGTCTATTCGGATCAGTTCAGTTTTTGGTGAAATACTGTGGGTAGGATTTCCACAGGTCTGTTTTTGAATGGTGTGAAGGCCTCTAATCAGGACATCTTGTGAGGGTGAGGGTAAAAGAAAGTGTGATATTGACAGCCTGGTTGCTTTGCCATCAGCAGTGATGCATGCATGTTTTTGTGGTGTGTGTGTGTGTGTGTGTGTGTGTGTGTGTGTGTGTGTGTGTGTGTGTGTGTGTGTGTGTGTGTGTGTGTGTGTGTGTGTGTGTGTGTGTGTTTGTGTGTGCGTGTGTGTGTGTGTTTGAGGGAGGGAGAGAGAGGAGGAAGAGAAGGTGAAAAGTGGACTGTTCTCGAAATGCTGCTTTCTCACTTTTTAAGACCTGTGATTTGAAACAAGTACTACAACATACTTAAATATGCTTTTTCTTAAATTAACAGTTACTTACTGCTGCAGACTATACTCCGCTTTGGACTGAGGAACCTTTGCAAGAACACTTTCAGAACCTTTGTGATATCTATAATCACCAAAAACACGTTTCAATGCAAAGTTGCAGTTACATATTCATATTCTTCTTAAATGTAAAACTAAACATATGCAAGAGGGGGTCGATGCTATGGTATATGTTCCACTAAAATGCAGACAGGCAAAAGAAATCTACACACGCACACACACACTCACGCACCGCAGACACACACACACACACACACACACACACACACACACACACACACACACACACACACACACACACACACACACACACACCCACCTGTATGAATTGTGGTGTGAGGTCAGCTGTTAGGAGCCAGTCATCCAGTCTCGGGTATCCACACAGAGCTTCAGGTCTTTCCCACTCTGGTACCTTCTGCTTCCACTGCAGCTGGGTCCACATGTAGTGGGTCAGCTTCACCTGTAGGGGAGGCCAGCACAACACAGACTGCTTCACACACTGAGGTGTCATGGAACCAGCAGTTCACCAGCAGAAACACCACTACAATGTTCTCCGAAGTAGGAGTATAGTTACTTGACAGAAATTAGACACACTTCAGTGTTGTTAAATGCTAAATGTATCCCCTAACTGTTCGTGTTGCACATATAGCAGTCTGTTTAGAGCTGGGCCATATGGAGAAAATATCCTAATATTTTTGACCAAATACATCAATGTCGATATCACGGCAATATTGTAGGGTTGACTATTGGTGCTTTCACAAAATATTAACACAATGAGATTTTTGGAAACGGAATGGGAAAAGGCAAATCAATAGAACAGCTAGAACAGTCTGGTAAGTTCAGAAAATGACATAACTTTACTGTAATGTAGACTTTAAAACCAGGAAAAGACAACACTTATGTCATCTCACGTATTACGATATCCAGAATTTAAGACGATATCTAGTCTAATATACCGATATAATATCGATTTATTGCCCATCCCTAATTTTGTTCATTTAGTGCCTCTATATGCAGACCTAATTGCTCAGGTCTTTATTTCAACCTCTGTGTGAGACACTAACTTAAGTTAGGGTAAGTTAGCGGGACACATCATTTCAAAACAAACCTAGCCCTGCTTGTTAGATCAACCATAAATTTCAAGTGTAGTGTACGTATGTAAAGCAGTAGTGAGAAATGAGACTTCATTGTGAGGAAATCCCCAGACTGGTGGTCCACGCCAGTCTGCTGTTAAACCGCCGAGCAAAGTAAGTGTGACGCAGCCTCATGAGCCGGATTGAAACTGCTCGTACGTTTATTAAGGCTGATGGAGGCTATTCTGACACTGACCCTGATCATTCCCGATACAACTTTTTGAAAATCCCCAACCTTTGAAACCTGTCATTTTAAGACAACATTTAGACTATCGTGGCACTAAAAGTAAAATTCTCTTTACTGACACGTAGGCTATACAAATATAATATTTAATAAATATTTTAGCAGGTCCCCTTAATGCAGAGTGTGGAGACTTCACTGCAGATTTCCAATTTAGTCCAATCCTTCCACACTAATCTGCAATGATTTCTCAGACAACTCATGAAATAATAAACACATGTGATAGCAGCGGAACCCTCAGGCTTCTCCACAGAGATTTATAGGACAAAATTGAATTCTTGGTAAATGCAAGACATTTTCATCTGTGGTCAATACAGAGGGAATATTTAGATCAGTATGTGGCATTGTCACTTGATGTCCCAACAACTAAGGAGTTGGATAAAATATTATATGACTATTATTATATAAGTATTATTATTATATTTGTATTATAAGTAGGGATCGACCGATACTAGTATTTCAAGACTGATACCGATTATTTAGTAGTTAATGAAACCAATAACCGATATTTGGAACCGATATGCATTTACAGTGAAAATGAAAATCTTTAAGTCAAAATTACGATTTTGGGATGTTACAAACTTCAACACAAAACTTAGTTTAAATGCTTAAAGCAAGTAGGCTATTTAATAAATGAGAAACTTTCAACATAATACACGTTAAAAGATATTCAGATAGTGTTGTGGGCGGGACATTAAGTCAGACTCAGTGGTGAGTGAAACTGAAGCAGACGGACAGACACAGAGCTGGAGTCGAACCAAAGTAGAACACTTTTTGTTTAATTAACTTTATCAGTTATCAGGCTAAATAAAACGCTGATACAGATAATCTGCAAACTGCCAAAAAATGGCCCGGTAATCCCTAATTATAATATTCAAAGGGAAAAATAAGTTATTTAAGACAAGGTGGTTTCAAGGTTTTGGAATTTTAATACTTTGAATAATACAATTAAGTGGCTTACATAAAAAAAAAAAAAAAAAAAAATATATATATATATATATATATATATATATATATATATATATATATTCCAAAACCTTGAAACCACCTTGTCTTAAATAACTTTTTTTTATATATATTTTATATACACACACACACACACACACACACACACACACACACACACACACACACACACACACACACACACACACACACACACACCTCTACGTCACCCTCAGCTCTTGTCACTGTGATCGGTTGTCCAGCTGACAGTCTGTTCTATAAATACTCTTTGTGACGTCTGGGGGAACACACAGATTGTTTTCTCACTGCAGCATCAGCCTGTCACTGCTATAGCGACTGACACCATGGAAACCCTGCGGTCACATGTGGGCTTAGCCCAAAACAAAAAGGGCCCTTCTTATTGTCTAGGTTTCCTTGACATTGTGTCTATATGAGCTTCATTTACAGTGTTAGCAGTTGTCTTTTAGCCAGTGGCTAAGATAAACATCTCAGAACCTCACTTACTGCACAAGAAAAGTCTAAATGCTGAACTTCAATGGTTTAAACAACAGGTTGAGTTCTCTAACACCGTTATAGGGGCTGGCTAAAAAATATTATTTCAACTTTTTTCCAGCAAAATGCAGAAATACTAATTGAATTGGAAAAAAATGGATAGAGAGAGAGAAGAGAGAATATTCCTATTTTGTACCTAACTATTTTGCTTTAGGTTCTAACTAGACTTAAGAGCCTGAGATCAAATAGTTTAATTGCCAACATATGCTTTACTGTAATTGTTGTGCATATGACAATAAACAACTTGAAACATTGTCATCCCTATAACCATACAACCTATAACCGTAGTGTGGCTCTAGACACAAGGTATTCAATGAAAAACATAAAACATGTAGAGAAGCAAGCAACATGCCTCTCATTTAAGTGTTTACAATTACAAACTGTTGTTTTATTCACAATTAATTAAGGACATCATTTATCTAATTTAATGTTTAAATTACATCAACAGTTGTACAGGCTAATCAACTACATGATTTTGTGTAGGCCTACATCTGTGCACTCTAACACAGAGAGAGAGAGAGAGAGAGAGAGAGAGAGAGAGAGAGAGAGAGAGAGAGAGGAAAATAAAATGAGAGAAAACAAGAACAGGCAGTTGGGAAACCACATGGGGTTTTCCTGACTATCATCAACACTTTGCATAGACTGCCTTCCTACGTTAACAGCCTCACATGCTGAAAAAGTTCCACCGTAATGTTGGCTTCAACTGTTTGTCCCATTCAAAACAGCTTAGTTCATCTTTCCAGAACTTGGAACCTCACAGACATTACGTTAATCTGTCATTTCCTCTATATCTTCACTACACTGACAGTTTCACTGGACCAGCAGTATAGCACCAAACATGATGGTTCTGGATCCATGTCTGCAATGAGCTACTGTACAGTAGACGGGTGCACAGAGCAGTGTCAGCACCCAGAGCTGTGAAGTCAAGCAGGGAGACATGGAGCTGCAACAGATATGAGCACAGGGGTGCCAACTCTGCTCAACTAGTTATGACCCAAACACGGTGTTTCCTTTAGGATTTTTTTTTAGCAGTGGGGGCAGGTCCGAACATTGACATATAGGCTAAGCATTCTGTAGCAAATAACGATAAACCCACTATTAATTACATTATCTTAATGCAGTGTAGAGCTGGGCAATATATCGATATTATATCGATATTGTGATATGAGACTAGATATCGTTTTAAATTTTGGATATCGTAATATCATGATATGACATAGTTGTTGTCTTTTCCTGGTTTTAAAGGCTGCATTACAGTAAAGTGATGTCATTTTCTGAACTTACCAGACTGTTTTATTACAAATGTTCTCCGACATGCACTCTAACTCTAATGCAGCCCTATTTCTGATACCGTGGGGCGCAGAAATGTTGCTGTGGGGGGCCGCCACGGTCAAATCAACATAGAGGAAACACTGCAAACACAATAATACAACCCCAAATATACACTAAGGGTGCTTTTACACCTGCCTCATTTAGTTTGGTTGAATTGCACAAGATGTAGTATGTTTCCCCTTTGGTGCGGTTCCTTTGGGCAGGTGTGAATGCAGCAGTTGCACTCGTATGCGCACCAAAAGTGGACCAAACAAGCATAGGTCTCAGTAACCTTTCAATTGAATTTGTGGTGAGAACGTGATCCGACCTGGCACCGCTCCAACTATTCAATTCAATTCAATTCAATTTTATTTTATTTATAGTATCAAATCATAACAGAGTTATCTCGAGACACTTTACAGATAGAGTGGGTCTAGACCAAACTCTATAATTTACAAAGCCCCAACAATTACAGTAATTCCCTCAAGAGCAAGCATTAGCAGTAGCTATTGCGACAGTGGCGAGGAAAAACTCCCTTGTAGGAAGAAACCTTGGCAGACCCAGAGCACTCAGAAAGTCTGAGCTACACGTCTCCTGTAATCAGGTGTGCTTTGCAATCTCCGATGCAGATTTCTCTAATACAGATGATGCTGTGTCATTAATAAAATAGTCATGACAAAAGACTTTTCCATATTTTCTTTGTCAGCAATTATAACGCTAACGTTACCTAGCTTGTTTGGTAGCTTGTTTAATATCTTGTTGGATAGTTTGTTAGCTGTTCTATTATTTGCCTTTACCCACTTAGTCATTATATCCACATTACTGATGATTATTTATCAAAAATCTCATTGTGTAAATATTTTGTGAAAGCACCAATAGTCAACACTACAATATCGTTGTGGTATCGATATCGAGGTATTTGGTCAACAATATTGTGATTTTTGATTTTCTCCATATCGCCCAGCCCTACTTGCCACCCAACAGAAAATGACCTGGATGGCTTGTTAGTTAGCTTGCTTGCTATGAGGCTCAGTTCTCAGTTCAGCCTCATCTGTATTAGAGAAAAGAATCACTTCTTCCAATGTTTGAAGTGAATAAAATCGTCTGCCAGCCTTACTTGAGTTCCACAACTATACTACACTATTCTCTACAACTGTACTATTTTGAATATATTATCTGTGTCACTTTCAAAAATTGCTAGAGATATTTCATGTTTATTGTCCCCCTCGACTGTTAGATGAAATTTACACCCATGGGTGCACATTCATTGTGCATGTTCATGTATGTGTATGCACGTGCACTTGCTTGTCATTTGCATGTCATTTGTAAGCGTATTGTGGAGTTGAGCGTTGTTTGCAATCAGCTGCACTGGAGAGAGGTGTGGGGATAGCTCATTAGAGCAGTGCCAGGTGACTTTATTGTCTTAGCTAATTCTTGTTGGACCAATTCCACTCTCCCTTTATATGCAGTAGCGTGCTGGAGCTTCAGCTGGCAGCCGTAGGAGCTGAGAGGGGCTGCTTTGAATTGTTTGTGTGTTTTTGTGGGTGTTTTTTCTTTTCCGTTGATATCCAGGACGATTACGGATTTTTAATGTTGGAAAATTGGTAGTCAAGTGAGGAGTGGAAAGGGACAAGTTTGGCCGACGGCCTGAATAGACCCGGTAAGACTGTCTGTTCCGCTTCTGCTGGATTGCTGTACCAAAGGTCCTAAACCGTGGAACATCGATAAATCTGTCAGAATATACCTTTTTTACAGCAGACATTTTGACTTGTCATAGTAGGAAAAGCTCGGCTAAATTCCATCAAGTGTCCCAGTAAGTTATTTCACAGGGGCTCTCCTAAGTCGAATGCAGCCATCATAAATGGTTTCTATGGCAGGGAGGGAGACTGACTTGCATGGAGTTTAGTGGGGAAGATGAGAGAAGGGTGGATGAATGGAAAACGGTTGAGAAAAAGAAGAGAGATACAAATGCACGTAAGAGAGTGAAAAAGAAGTAGCGGTAGCTCAGGCGGAACAGAGAGTGAGGGGAGAGAAGATAAAGAGAAAGATTCAAGAGCAGAAATTGTGAATGTTGTGGTGAGATTTGAGGGAGAGGGGAGTAAAGAAAATGGATCCTCTAAAGTCATTAGAGGGTATATTGGAGAATTATGCCAGAGTTCTAGGAGATGGAAATCTTCTTATAGGTTGTAGCAGTCAAGAGCAGATGGGTAAGGCAAAGAAAATGATTGATAATGGCAAAGTTGAAATTAAAAAAAAGTGGTCAGAGTGGGTGAGCAGAGGTCTAGTGGGTGCACGGGGGTAATAAGTGGAGTACCTATAACAGTTAGCATGCAGAGTCTGGTGGAGAACATGAGGGTGCAGAATAGGTCTGTAAAGAGTGCAAAAATAATGAAAGGGGCAGCTGAGAAAAGGGGCACAGAGACCATTTTGATAGAGTTTGACAAAAAGGTACTTCCAGAGGAGATATTCTTACATGACATACAGTGTAAGGGAGTTTTTGCCTAAGCCAATGAGATGTTATAATTGCCAGGATTTTGGACATATTGCCAAAATGTGCAAATGCAAGAGAAGATGTGCTAGGTGTGGGGGTGAGCATGAATACAGGAAAGTGCGGTGATGGAGTGAGACCAAAGTGCTGTAATTGTGGAGGCAATCACAATGTAGCCTACCGGGGATGTGAGTTATTGGAAAAAAGAAGTGGAAGTGCAGAAGATGAAGGGGAAGGAAAAAGTTTCATATGCCGATGCAGTAAAGTTGGTACAGATGAAAAATCAGAGGAAGGAAGCTGAATATAATAAATAACAGTTGGCAGTAGTGGAAAATAAATATAAAAAGAAAGAGTGGATAGAAAAGATAAAACTTGTTACTTATATAGCAGGAGTAATAAATGCAACATACGGGATCAAATGTAAAACAGAAAGGATTCAGGTCATTGCAAAAGCCGCAGAACATCATTTGGTTATGAAAGGATTAAAGTGGGAAGAAGTGAATGATGAACTTAAGAGTGCAGTCAAGTCAAGAGACAGCACGTATGGATTAATACTACTAATGATTTTAGTCCTTCAGTGGAATGCAAGAAGCCTCTTAGCAAATGGACAAGACTTCAAGCTGTTCATAGGTAGTAAGAAAGAGAAACCATATGTTATCTGTATCCAAGAGTCATGGCTAAAGCCTAATTTAGATTTAATTATCAGTTAGAAGAGATAGGGAAGATGGTGGAGGGGGAAGTTGTGTTACATTTGTAAGGCAGTGGATTCCATACAGTGTTAGGTGTAGGGGTGGAACAGAATATGTGGCAATAGAGATGTGGGGTGAGATTAGAAAGTTTGTAATTGTAAATTATTACAACCCATGTAAGAGACTGGAATTAAATAGACTTGAAGAAGTAGAGGGGTTGAACAGACGTAATGTGGTATGGTGTGGAGTAGAGCTGGGCAATATATCGATATTATATCGATATTGTGATATGAGACTAGATATCGTCTTAAATTTTGGATATCGTAATATTGTGATATGACATAGTTGTTGTCGTTTCCTGGTTTTAAAGGCTGCATTACAGTAAAGTGATGTCATTTTCTGAACTTACCAGACTGTTGTAACTGTTCTATTATTTGCATTTACCCACTTAGTCATTATAGCCACATTACTGATGATTATTTATCAAAAATCTCATTGCGTAAATATTTTGTGAAAGCGCCAATAGTCAACACTACAATATCGTTGCGGTATCGATATCGAGGTATTTGGTCAAAAATATCGTGATATTTGATTTTCTCCATATCGCCCAGCCCTAGTGTGGAGACTTTAATGCACACAACACACTGGGGGAGTGAGAGGGTGGATAGCAATGGACAAATGATAAAAAAAGAGTTGTTGGATGATAAAAATATGGTCTGCATAAATGATGGAAGTAAAACAAGGATAGACATTAACACAAGAAAGGAATCTGTATGTGATCTCACATTGTTTCCAGTAATATGGCTGCTATCTGTGATTGGAGTGTATATCGGAAAGGAACTATAGGCAGTGATCATTACCCAGTGTTATGTAAGGTTAATATGAAAAGGGCAGCGATTACACATAGCAGGGTGAGGGGGGGGAAGTGGATGTTTGGGAAAGCGGAATTAGAGAAGTTCTACTCTTACTCTATACAGGGTATAAAAGTAGCTGCATTGGCATCCATTCCCAAAAATAAGGGTAAAGGAATGAGTAAAGTGGTGCCATGGTGGGACGACAAATGTAAAAAAGCTGTAAAGGATAGGAATAAAGCATTCAAGTTTGTTAAAAGAATACATACAGTTCAGGCAATGATTCAGTATAAAAAGGCAAAGGCAGTAGTCAGAAGAACAATAAGGCGAACAAAGAGAGAATACTGGACGAAGTATAGACCTTTTTCACGGCAGACATGTTGACATGTCATAGAGTAAAAGCACAGGTGTATTCAAAACCATTAATGATGGCTGCATTCCACTTAGGAGAGGTCCTGGTATTGTGCACACTGACTCCCTGAAATAGCTTACTAGGACACTTGATGGAATTGAGCCATCGTTAAGGTTATCAATTTCAGCTGTGCTTTTCCTACTATGACAAGTCAAAATGTCTGAAAAAGGTCCATAGTGACTCAATTGGGAGCTCCACTAAGGTATGGGGAGATATGGAGGATGATTAGGAAAATGGGTGGGGCTAGGAGAGAATGGAGTTATCCGGTTTTGAATGATGGGGAGGAGGTTGCGGTAACCAATAAAGAAAAGGCTGAGATAATGGTTAAAAACTTTGTTAAAGTACACAGCTCCAATAATCTGGAAGAAATGGGGAGGAGAGGACGAGAAAAAACCAAGGGGGGAAAATTAGAAGCTTTAAGGAGGAAAGGAAGTGATGAGGGTGAACATAATGTACCTTTTTAGCATGGGAGAGTTAACTCGGGCATTGGCTAATACTGGTAATACTGCACCGGGGAAAGATGGAGTATGCTACATCGTGTTGAAACATCTAAGTATGGAGGGGCTGAGGAAGCTGTTGTGTCTGGTTAATAAAGTATGGGAAGAGGGAAATATCCCAGAGAGCTGGAAGGACGCAATAATAGTTCCAATAAGAAAACCAGGAAAGGATGAAAGTAAGCCAAAGAAATTACAGACCCATTGCCCTTACATCTAATGTGTGTAAATTGATGGAGCGGATGGTTAATGAGATAATTATGTATTACTTGGAAAGGAAAGGTATGATGGCTTCCTATCCGAGTGGATTTAGAAGAGGAATGGCCACTATGGATCCAGCTGTATGTCTGGAAGATGACATAAGAAAAGCCCAGGTAAACAAAGAAACAGTGGCAACAGTGTTTTTTGATGTAGAGAAGGTATATGCCATGCTACGGAGGGAGGGGCTGATGATCAAGATGCACAGGATGGGAATTGGAGGAAACGTTTAATTGGATTGTGGACTTTCTGAGGGGAGAACCATCCAGGTTAAAGTGGGGGCTGAGTTGTCAAGCATGCACATAGTAGAGAATGGGCCACCCCAGGGGAGTAGTTGTTAGTATTACTTTATTCTCTGTTGTGATAAATGATATTTTTGTAAATATACCAGAGGGTATAGGAAGATCTCTGTTTGCTGATGAGGGGACCCTGTGGAAAAAGAGGGAGAACTGTGGGGCATGTAGTTGACAAAATACAGGAAGGAGTTTGACAGGTGGAAGGATGGGGAATTAAATGGGGATTTAAGTTCTCAGGGGAGAAAACAAAGTTGATGCTTTTTACAAAAAAAAGAATTAGAGAAGATAATGAGGTTAAATTGTATGGAAATAAACTTAAGAGAGCAGAGAGAGAGTTTGTTTTTGGGAATATATTTTGACTTTAAATTAACATGAACATGTGAGACAGGTGGAAAATAAATGTAAAAAAGCGATCAATGTCATGAGATGTCTTGCAGGAGTAAAATGGGGAGCTGACTTTATATATATATATATATACAGTACAGACCAAAAGTTTGGACACACCTTCTCATTCAGATGCGTTTCCTTTTATTTTCATGACTATTTACATTGTAGATTCTCACTGAAGGCATCAAAACTATGAATGAACACATTTGGAATTATGTACTTAACAAAAAGGTGTGAAATAACTGAAAACATGTCTTATGCAAGACATGTTCGGTGGGCTGGGGATCTCATCGCTGCTCTTTGCAGATGATGTGGTCCTGATGGCATCATCGGCCTGTGACCTTCAACACTCACTAGATCGGTTTGCAGCCGAGTGTGAAGCAGTTGGGATGAGGATCAGCACCTCTAAATCTGAGGCCATGGTTCTCAGCAGGAAACCGATGGAGTGCCTACTCCAGGTAGGGAATGAGTCCTTACCCCAAGTGAAGGAGTTCAAGTACCTTGGGGTTTTGTTCGCGAGTGAGGGGACAATGGAGCGGGAGATTGGTCGGAGAATCGGCGCAGCGGGTGCGGTATTACATTCAATTTATCACACCGTGGTGGATGGATGGAGTTACAGAGGGGAAGTTTGTAGAAGAACATCAAATTTTTTAAGTGTATTTACAGTGGACCTATATGCTATATTGATGGCTCTGGAATGGATGGGAGAATATAGATCCTATAGAAGGCCCTAGTCTGTAGTGACTCTCTATCTGCCCTGTACAGTCTAAGATCAGGAACATCTAGTCGACAGGATATTCTCTATGAAAACATGACAGCACATGCAGGAATAAGAAGACAAGGTATTAATATTGTATAATGTGGGTTCCTGCTCACATAGGCATTTTGGGTAATGAGAGGGTGGACACGCTAGTCAAGCAAGCAGTGAGGAGGGGAAACATAGACACATAGTTATTAAATATCAAAAACAGAAGGAACGAGCATTGTGTGGGAGGAAATAAACAAAAAGTGGCAACAGCACTGGGAACAACAACAAAAGGGAAGACATTTATATAACATGCAAAATAGTGTTGGTAATGTAAAGAGAGGAGGAGGAAATAGGGAGAATTGGGCATACTTATTTAAATAGTATGCTTTTCATCATGGGGAAACATCCAACAGGGTTGTGTAATAGATGTCAAAAACCAGAACCTGTGCAACATGTTTTAACTTAATGTAGGAAATATATGTTAGAGAGAAGGATCATGATGGAGGGAATGAGAAGAGCAGGACTGAGGGGAAGTGATTGGGAAAACCTACTGGAATGTGGAGGAGGTGAACAACGCAGGAGGTATCTGATTAGTTTGTTAACGGTAGCTGAGTTGTTGGACTGAGAATCTGAGTAACTAGCTGGCAACTGTAGGTGAAAATGTGACACCAGTAGTTGGCGGTAGTGCAACGCAATGAGAAGAAGAAGAAGAAGAAGAAGAAGAAGAAGAAGAAGAAGAAGAAGAAGAAGAAGAAGAAGAAGAAGAAGCCACACACCACAGACAGCAGGAAGCTGTGCCTCTGAGCAGCAGGACTGTGCGTGAGATAACCGAGAAACCAGAAGCGCATGGTCATTGTATGTGCGAGTTTATGTTGTAAATATGTGAGCAATCAGAAAATTTATATTATGGTTTGTGACTTGACTGTCTTGGCTGTGGTTTGTGCAAAGGGTGACCCACAGTGCCAGAAATACTTGCTACGTTTATATTTCACATTCATATATTAGTTTGGGTGGTTTTGTGCAGTGGTGGAGGAAATATTCAGTTATAATATTTTTTTTTACCACACTGTAAAAAATACACTGTTACAAGTAGAGCTCGGCAATATATCGATATTATATCGATAACGTGATATGAGACTAGATATTGTCTTAGATTTTGGATATCGTTATATCGTGATATGACATAGTTGTTGTCTTTTACAGGCTGCATTACGGTAAAGTGATGTCATTTTCTGAACTTACCATACTGTTGTAACTGTTCTATTATTTGCATTTACCCACTTAGTCATTATATCCACATTACTGATGATTATTTATCAAAAATCTCATTGCGTAAATATTTTGTGAAAGCGCCAATAGTCAACACTACAATATCATTGCGGTATCGATATCGAGGTATTTGGTCAAAATTATTGTGATATTTGATTTTCTCCATATCACCCAGCCCTACAAGTAAAAGTCCTGCATGGAAAATGGTACTTAAGTAAAAGTGTGTAAGTATCATCAGGAAAAATTTACGTAATTAAAGTATTACAAGTAAAATTAAGATGCAGTAAAATCCTCACATTTTAGAAACGTAATGATCAAAACAGTTCTGTTGATCAACCAAGTGTTTAATAACTGTATATTGACTCTTAACTACATTTTGCATTGCATTTTATATAGACTTTTCATACTCATTGACCTACATCACTAACTAAAGATGCACCGATAGACCGTCCGGTGACCGGAATTGGCCGGTTTTCACGTGCTCGGCCATGACCGGTGACCGGCAGGTCAGTCTGACATATGCCGATTTCATGCCAGTCAACGCTACAATTAACCGACAACATAAGTTATACGAGTTACAGTTCTCAGACAAGGACGCACGCACACACAGACGCGACAGTACAGTCTCTTTTTTCTTTCTCTCAACTTTTCTGCCGTGTCGCGCGTACTCGCTCGCGGTGTGAAGCGCGTGTCTGAATTAACCTGCAACGTGTCAACTGTTTGGAAATTCTTCAGTGTGTGCAGAAGATAACAAGTTTGCAATATGCAACACCTGCAAGGAAAAAGTAGGGCGTGGAGGGACGACACCAAAAACCAAAATCACATTTTTTTTGTTGGATATTGGATGTGAAAAGAAGGAAATGGTTCTTTAGATGTGTGTGAATTTCCCACACCAGGAGTAATTTATATAGTTCTATTTTATAGTGATTATCTGTTAAAAAAAAAAATTCTACGCTCTGTGCAAAATGTTCTGTTAAAGAAAAGATAGCAAATAAATATTTGTGTGTGCTGTCAAGTGGTTAGAATAAATGCAATCGGCTAAAATCGGTATCGGCTGGCCTAACTCAATGAAAATCGGAATCGGCCTAGAAAGTTGTAATCGGTGCATCTCTATCACTAACTAGACCACAACTTGCACTAACTGTATATTGACTCTTCACTACATCTCAGCAGTGTTATAGACTGTCTATTCATGTATATTGTGTTGTTATTACCTTATTACTTTCGCATATCCTCCGACTTTCTTACACATCCCTTCGCGCCGGCTTTGTAATGCCTACCTAATCTGCACTTCATGTAGCCTATTGTATTCTGTTTTCTTGTATTTTATTGTATGTCAAACTGTATGTTGTCTTGCACGCTTATGCTTTTCTTGGTCAGGTCGTCGTTGCAAATGAGAACCTGTTCTCAACGGCCTACCTGGTTAAATAAAAAATAAATAAAATAATGGTCTAATCATGTTGTTATATTGTTGGCTAGTTTCATTTATAATCAAAACATCAGATTTTATAAACTACATGTGTTTTGTGTGCAGAAATCTTAAGTAACTAGTAACTAAAGCTGTCAGATGTAACTGTAGTGGAGTAAAAAGTACAATATTTCTCTCTGAAATGTAGAGTAGAAGTAAATGTAAAGTTTTTATATAGCGCTTTTCTAGTCACAACGACTACTCAAAGCGCTTTAACATTGTACAGGAACCATTCACCATTCACACACATTGTGGCCGAGGCTGCCGTACAAGGTGCCACCTGCTTGTTTGATAATCATTCACACCCATTCTCGGGGTTCAGCGTCTTGCCCAAGAACACTTCAACATGGGACTGCAGGGCCAAGGATTGAACCACCAACCTTCCAATTGGCAGGTAACCGCTCTACCACTGAGCCACAGCTGCCCCAGTAGAAAGTGGCATGAAAAGAAAAGACTCAAGTAAAGTACAAGTACCTCAAATTTGTACTTCGGTAGAGTACTTGAGTAAATGTACGTGGTTCCACCACTGGTTTTGTGTTTTATTGATCTGCTGCATTTTAGTGTAGTGTCCTGAGACAGCTTAAAGACACACTGCCGTGACTTGTGAAAGTGTGGAGGAACCTCTTTTGTTATTAGTGGTGAATGACATAACTGATTCTCCGTGAACCATCACCTTATCGTGGTGGAGAGGTTTGTGTGTCTCTGTGAACCTGAGGGCTGTGTTGTCTGGAGCTTTGTGCTCCTGGTAGGGTCTCCCAAGGCAAAGTGGTCTCAGGTGAGGGGCCAGACAAAGAATGGTTCAAAAACCCCAATGAAGAAGCAAGGTAGAGATGGAGTGACCCTGCCCGGAGGAAGCCCGGGGCCCCCGTCTGGAGCCAGGCCCAGACGGCGGGCTCGTCGGCGAGCGCCTGGTGGCCGGGTTTGCCACGGAGCCCGGCCGGGCACAGCCCGAACAAGCTACGTGGCTCCCATCTCTCCAGCCCATGGGCCCACCACCTGTGGGAGGAACCGTTGGGGTCGGGTGCGATGCCACATGGGTGGCAGTGAAGGTCAGGGGCCTCGACGGACCAGACCCGGGCGGCAGACGCTGGCTCTGGGGACGTGGAACGTCACCTCTCTGTGGGGGAAGGAGCCGGAACTGGTGCGGGAGGTGGAGCGCCACCGGTTAGATCTGGTGGGGCTTACCTCACGCACAGTCTCGGTTCTGGAACCATACTCCTGGATAGGGGTTGGACTCTTTTCTTCTCCGGAGTTGCCCAGGGTGTGAGGCGCCGGGCGGGTGTGGGGATACTCACAAGCCCCGGCTGGCGCCGCTGTGTTGGAGTTTACCCGGTGGACGAGAGGGTCGCCTCCCCACGCCTGCGGGTTGTGGGGGAAAACTCTGACTGTTGTTTGTGCATATGCACCAAACAGGAGTTCGGAGTATTCGGCCTTCTTGGAGACCTTGACTGGAGTCCTGCATGGGGCTCCAGTGGGGACTCCATTGTTATGCTGGGGGACTTCAACGCACACGTGGGCAATGATGGAGACACCTGAGAGGCGTGATTGGGAGGAACGGCCTCCCTGATCTAAACCAGAGTGGTTGTTTGTTGTTGGACTTCTGTGCTAGTCATGGATTGTCTATAACGAACACCATGTTCGAACATAGGGATGCTCATAAGTGTACCTGGTACCAGAGCACCCTAGGTCAAGGTCAATGATCGATTTCATAATTGTTTCATCTGATCTGAGGCCGTATGTTTTGGACACTCGGGTGAAGAGAGGGGCAGAGCTGTCAACCGATCACCATCTGGTGGTGAGTTGGGTCAGGGGTGGGGAAGACTCTGGACAGACCTGGTAAGCCCAAACGTGTAGTGCGGGTAAATTGGGAACGTCTGGAGGAGGCCCCTGTCCGACAGACTTTCAACTCACACCTCCGGGCGGAGCTTTTCGTGCATCCCTGTGGAGGCTGGGGGCATTGAACCCGAGTGGACAATGTTCAAAGTTTCCATTGCTGAAGCTGCGGCGAGGAGCTGTGGTCTTAGGATCTTAGGTGCCTCAAGGGGCGGTAACCCACGAACACCGTGGTGGACACCAGTGGTCAGGGAAGCCGTCCGATTGAAGAAGGAGTCCTTCCGGGATATGTTATCTCGGAGGACTCCGGAGGCAGTTGCAGGGGTACCGAAGGGCCCGAAGGGCTGCAGCCTCTGCCGTGAAAGAGGCAAAGCAGCGGGTGTGGGAGAAGTTTGGAGAAGACATGGAGAAGGACTTTCGGTCGGCACCAAAGTGTTTCTGGAAAACTGTTCGCCACCTCAGGAGGGGGGGAAGGGGAACCATCCAAGCTGTGTACAGTAAGGATGGGACACTGTTGACCTCCACTGAGGAGGTAATAGGGCGGTGGAGGGAGCACTTTGAGGAACTCCTGAATCCGACTAATACGCCCTCTATGTTAGAGGCAGAGCTGGAGGATAACGGGGATTGTCGCCGATTTCCCAGGCGGAAGTCACTGATGTAGTCAAACAACTACACAGTGGCAAAGCCCCGGGATTGATGAGATCCGTCCAGAAATGCTCAAGGCTCTGGGTGTGGAGGGGTTGTCCTGGTTGACACGCCTCTTCAACATTGCGTGGAAGTCTGGGACGGTGCCAAAGGAGTGGCAGACTGGGGTGGTGGTTCCTCTTTAAAAAAAGGGGGACCAGAGGGTGTGTGCCAATTATAGGGGTATCACACTTCTCAGCCTCCCTGGTAAAGTCTACTCCAAGGTGCTGGAAAGGAGGGTTCGGCCGATAGTCGAACCTCGGGTTGAGGAGGAACAATGCGGATTCCGTCCTGGTCGTGGAACAACGGACCAGCTCTTCACTCGCAAGGATCCTGGAGGGAGCCTGGGAGTATGCCCAACCGGTCTACATGTGTTTTGTGGATTTGGAGAAAGGCGTATGACCGGGTCCCCGGGAGATACTGTGGGAGGTGCTGCGGGAGTATGGGGTGAGGGGGTCTCTACCAGGGCCATCCAATCTCTGTATGACCAAAGTGAGAGCTGTGTCCGGGTTCTCGGTAGTAAGTCGGACTCGTTTCAGGTGAGGGTTGGCCTCCGCCAGGGCTGCGCTTTGTCACCAATCCTGTTTGTAATATTTATGGACAGGATATCGAGGCGTAGTCGGGGTGGGGAGGGGTTGCAGTTTGGTGGGCTGGGGATCTCATCGCTGCTCTTTGCAGATGATGTGGTCCTGATGGCATCATCGGCCTGCGACCTTCAGCACTCACTGGATCGGTTCGCAACCGAGTGTCAAGCGGTTGGGATGAGGATCAGCACCTCTAAATCGGAGGCCATGGTTCTCAGCAGGAAACCGATGGAATGCCTTCTCCAGGTAGGGAATGAGTCCTTACCCCAAGTGAAGGAGTTCAAGTACCTTGGGGTTTTGTTCGCGAGTGAGGGACAATGGAGCGGGGAGATTGGTCGGAGAATCGGGCGCAGCGGGTGCGGTATTGCATTCAATCTATCGCACCGCCAGACGAAAAGAGAGCTGAGCCAGAAGGCAAAGCTCTCGATCTACCGGTCAGTTTTCGTTCCTACCCTCACCTATGGTCATGAAGGCTGGGTCATGACCGAAAAGAACGAGATCCAGGGTACAAGCGGTCGAAATGGGTTTCCTCAGGAGGGTGGCTGGCGTCTCCCTTAGAGATAGGGTGAGAAGCTCAGTCATCCGTGAGGAGCTCGGAGTAGAGCCGCTGCTCCTTTGCGTCGAAAGGAGCCAGTTGAGGTGGTTCGGGCATCTGGTAAGGATGCCCCCTGGGCGCCTCCCTAGGGAGGTGTTCCAGGCACGTCCAGCTGGGAGGAGGCCTCGGGGAAGACCCAGGACTAGGTGGAGGGATTATATCTCCAACCTGGCCTGGGAACGCCTCGGGATCCCCCAGTCGGAGCTGGTTAATGTTGCTCGGGAAAGGGAAGTTTGGGGTCCCCTGCTGGAGCTGCTCCCCCCGCGACCCGACACCGGATAAGCGGACGAAGATGGATGGACATAACTGATGTCTGACATCATGAACCTTTGACTGTCCCCTGTCTGAACTCTAGAACCTTTGACTGTCCCCTCCTATAGATATATTTTCCCTATTGATGCAACGTGATATCATGACTTTGCCTAAACATACACACCAAGTGGCATGTTATCTGTACACATTTTGACCACCCCGACCAACTATGTGGATTTTCGCCCTTTCATACTACTCGCTACGTAGCAAGTAGTGTGAGGTTGGTCGGGGTGGTGGATCGGTCAAACACAGGACTTTCACCCACGTTTCCTAAACTCAACCGTTGCTTTGTTTTTCACTAAACCCAATCCTGTTCTTCTTTTCCTAAACCCAACCAGTTCTTCTCTTCCTAAACCTAACCCATCCGCTGTATACAGCGCTCAAAATGCGTACAGATAACACGCCACTTGACTTTAGAAAGTGCCGCGTATGTTTACGCGATAACACGCCACGGCATGTGGCTTTAGAAAGTGTTGTGTATGTTTACGCCAAGTCATGATGTGAGGTTGCAGACTGCCGTCCGCTGTATACAGCGTAGACATACACGCGGACGGCTCAAAAATCAATTCACGCGCAATCGCAAGGTAATGTAAGTCAATGGAGGCCAAACGGCGTTGACAAACATCGCTAAAAAGTGAGTATGCATCTTGATAACACGCCAAAATGGCATACGAATTACTTAATGAGATCAGTCTGATTGATGCCATGTTCATTGTGCTTGCACCATTTTCTAGAATTCCGTCCAAAATCCAGTCATTTGCAACATTTGACATTAACATTCTGTGGGCCTCAGTAATGAATTCATAAAGAGGCACCAGGGACAGGCAGAGGTAAATGAAAGGACAGGAAATGAAAAAAAGGAACTGTGAACCACAGTTCAAGTACATCACACCTCCCTCGCTCTTCCATCTGTAAAGTGAGCCCCCGGCACAGCAACATGCATGTCTCCCACGGCCTTTCACGATTTAATTTGATTTTCTCAACAAACAGGACCTGCTCAGAATGCGTGGGAGGGAGCCACGGCTAAATTTAGCTTCTTACCACAGACATGTACACAACAAGGGCTCAGCCCGAGGGAGTGATCAGCAGTAGTCACTCCTTAGCTACACCACACACTGCTCTGGTGCTTCAAATGCCTCAAGCACAAAATCAGACAGGAAATTCAATTTGTATTTATTTTTTTTAACCTGGGGGCTGTTTCACAAAAGCAGAATTTATAGACCCAGGATAAAGCGATAAAGCGAGGCTTGACCTAGTCTAATCTGTGCAGCCTGGGTTGAGCCAGGCTGAAGTAATTCTGATAGATGCACGTTCAGGGCTTTCTTTAACAGTCAAGGCTAAATTGAGCCAGGATAATCCGCTATCTAGGTTTTGACAAATAGCCCTCGGGCCATTTACCAGATCTGTGTTGTCAATGAAAACTTTTTTTGACAACATTTGGACAACATAAAAGTTTTAACTAATGATAAATGTGATGAAAATAAAATCACCACCCTGGTACTGACTCACAACTGAACCAAACACTGTACACTAGAAGACAAATGGTTGGGCTTAATGACATCATGAAATGTCTTTAAACAGTGTCACGTGCACTGTGTGTGTGTGTGTGTGTGTGTGTAAATATTTTCCTAGACCCACCTGCAGGATCTTACACAGAGGCAGTTTTGAGTACTTTGACAGGTGGTTATGTCTGTGGACAGATATGTGACAGATATAGCAGATTTGGCGTTTAGTTTATAATGGTGGCCTCTGGGAAAAATGCTTTTTGGCAGCTCAACAGCATGGCTGAGTGGCAGCGTTGGAACCAGCTGTCTTCATCCATCTATGAATGGTTAAACAGTCTTGCTTTGAGACATTTTTATTCCTATTTTAACGATCTAAGCGCGTGGCTCAGGTGCGTTTAGGGCGTGTACGAATCTACTTTTGCTAGTTTAACGGCGGGGGAAAAAGGGTCCGTGCGCCAGGCGCGTGGTTCAAAGGGGTTGTACTTCACTAAACCTGCTTTCTCAAACAGACCCCAGAACACACCTATCCTGTAAGACCAGCACGCCCATGGGCGCAGGTGCATTTGCTATTTAAAACGACGTGGCCGCTGGACGGGAAATTGACAACTGCGTCGGTCTTAAACTAGCAAAGGCACTTGCGTCGGGCTTTGCGCCGCGCCGTGTGCAAGATAGGGCCCTTTATGTCATCAGGGTCCTCGGTTTAGAGCGATAGGTTTGCAAATGTATTTAAGTTGGGTACTTTGGGGGAGCCTGGGTAGCTCACCTGGTAGAGCGTGCGCCCCATGCTCATTCCTCAGTCCCTCAGTATGTCAGTACCCCCTCCCTCCCCCCTTTCGTGTCGAAGCTGTGCTATTAATAAAGGCCTAAAATGCCACAAAAGGTTGGTACTTTGTTCACAGGTCGTGCTGGTAGCAACCACAGTATATTTTATTTGGGAGAGTTTAATAGTGTAAAGCGACACACAAGACCTAACATCCTGTCATGCGTTGGCCTATTAATAACATTAACAAGTGTCTCACTAAGCCATGCCAGTGTGACAGTGAGCCAGTGCATAATACCAGCACCCTGAAACTGAAGCAGCGAAATGGAATTCAGCCATAATTCATTGTATTATTTACACCCGTGCTTTTTCAGTAGCCTAGCTAATAACAATCTATAGACACCTCAAACCTTCCCTTTGGAATAGGCCTACATGCGAGACTTGTCACTCTGTTTAAAGTTAAACACTGTTATGCACCATATAACGAATAGAACGTATTACTATTTTTTGGGTAACAGCAATCAAAACATACAAATAATAGCCTATTAAAATGTGTGTGTGTAGCCTGATGTGTAATCATATATCTATGATGTGTAACGAGAAAAACCGTTTAGTGAACATCTGTGACAGGTGACAGAATCGACTGGGTGACAGAATACGACGAAGCTCCCGTTTCCAGTTAGGCCTACTTGTGGGCTAAAGGGGTGTAACAAGCAAGAAAGCTGGCAGACTTTTCACACGCTGTCTGCGGTACCGTTGGCTACCATTACAGAACTCGTTGGAGGCTCGAGCCCCAGAGCAGGAGCGCGAGCAGCGCATTTCCTCTACCGTAGCCTACCTCTAAAGAGCGGATCTCCCGCCGGGTGAAGTCGCTGGATGCGGCGCAACTGGTCCTGAGAGCCCGCAGACTGGAGAGGGAGATGTCCACCAGGTTCTGGATGAGTCGGCACTGCTGCAGAGCCTCCCGGGCCCCGTCGCTTTCTGTCCTGCTGTGGACCATGCTGTCTCCTCTGGCCGTGTCTCTGTCCATTCCCTTTACATCGGCGCGGCTTGTGTCACACAGCGACCTGAAGACGAGTCGCACACTGCTGCTGCTTCCTTTAAAGCCAGCATTGTCTCAAAGCCGTTTCCGCGTTTGGGTCTCCCACAGCCTCCTTTACCGAGCTAACCGAAGGAAGAACAAGACGGCACAAGTTTAACGCTGTTGTAACCTACACATTTAACCAAAGACTCAAACATGTGTTGAGCAAACATTGAGGATAAGTCAATAGATTAATAAAGCACTGAAAAAAAGTTAAAAGTGCTTTAGAGAGATACAAAAAAATAAATAAAAAATACAATCAAATGATTACACGAAAAAGTTAATGGAGCTACATAAGAAATGGAAAACAGAGAATGTAGGCCTATCTGTAATTCTCTAACAAAATATCAGTGGAGGGGGAATATGTGTGGTGGGGGGGTGGGGGTGCTATATTCCATATTGGGGCAACAATTTTTAAATGCAATATGGATGCATTTAAGGGATGATACATTAAAGGTCCCATGGCATGAAAATGTCACTTTATGAGGTTTTTTCAATGTGCAGGTTGGACACCCCTATACAGCATAGTGTATATTAATGATAAACAACTACATTTTCAAAACTGGAGGAATATATAACCGCCATAAACGATATTTTGAGATAAAATTGTAATAAAATAACTTCCGCATCTATCTATCACTGACCGGAAGTGACGTAACGCGAGGGAGTCTGGTCAAGTTCATGCTCAAATTACAATGGACGTGGATGAAGAAACCGAGCTCTCCAAAGTTGGCGAGCATGCCTATGATGGCCCACAGGCCTATAATTATGAGCCTCCTAGGCGAGATAGAGGTCAGGGGGAGATTAGGGGGGAGATCAGGGGGAGGAACAATGGGCAGAAAAGAGACGTAGAGTTGCGAACCAGTTGCGAATAGGGCAAGTGACTTGGTGAGTTACTGTGTAGTATGGTGGCTAACTCTGGTTCATCTAGGCTAGTACATTGGTGTTATACAATAAATCTGCTTTAGCAAACATACTTTCGACCTTGTTTTAGATTAAAACACGTGAGATTGTCTTAATTTAAGCCAGCAACGTTTTGTCTTGTGATATTCTACAACCTAAGATTTTAACGCTCAGACAGCTGTGGAGTCCATCCAAGCCATGGATGTATTAAGAGAAGCAGGTTAGCACTAGCACAGAATCGTTTTGTTGGCTAGGTGCTTGTGCGGACATTGTGAGGCAATGCGTCAGCGGTGGACAGCCTGTGTTGTCGAGAGGTGGATGCCTACTGGGCACTAGTTGAGGGTTTAGTCCCGGCCATGGACATTACCTGCCTGACGCTCCATCCCGGCTTTGATGCCTGCTGCCTCAACCCGTTCTCGCTGCAGGTAGCATACCTCAACTTCAGGCAGGAGTATGGCCCTCTCCAAGCCAACAGACCACAGTATGTTTAGATGAGAGTAATTTATAATACTATTATACACTTCTATTATAGTCGTCAGTTTTTTACACAAATAAACTATCAAAATAATGTACATACTGTAACTACTTATATATAGCCATATTCTACTGCTCTTTATACTATTCCTCATGCACATACAGTACACTTATTCTTACGTTACCGTTTCTGCACTACAATGTTACTGTTACCACACTGCACATATGTCTATATGGTTCATACTGAATATCCATATTTATTCCGTTTTTGTTATAATATATTCTGTTAATACCCTGCATATATATCTATATTCTTACTAATATGTTACTCCTACTACATTGCACATATCTATACATGTTGTTAATTACTTACTTATACATATTTGATTTTGTTTCACTTCTGGTTGGACACAAACTGCATTTTGTTGTCTTTGTACTTGTGCTCTGCACAATGACAATAAAGTATAATCTAATCTAATCTAATGTGCATTATTGATGCTGAGGGATTAGCAGATTTTTCAACTCTGATGTGCATACATACCTTTATGGAATAAAATAACTGAAAATGTTACATCAAATAAGTATCACTCAATATCAACATTGCACCCCTATCATTCTCTAGGCAATTCCCATACACAGCCTACAGGCAGGTGGTCCGATAGACCTATGGGTTTCTGGGCAGGGAGATCAGGAAGGCGATACCAGCTTGTGTTGTGGCCGCAATCAGGAGGCAGTTTCCAAAGGAAGGGAGGCAATCAATAAATATATTTTGTTTTCACAAAATGAACACAATCACAAAGTGTCTTGTTGTATAAAATGTATTCATATTTTCATTGATAGTAACTAGGAGTGTTGGGCAAGTTACTTCCAAAATTTAATTCATTATAGATTACTAGTTATTGTCATTTCAGAGTAATTAGTTATATTACAGTCTCTGAATTGTAATGCTTTACACTACTTTTGTATTACTTTAGTTTGACTTGGCAGGTAGCTTGTGAATTTCACCACCAGATCAATAAAGTCTCATCTTTATCAACTTTAATACATCATAACAAGAGTTCTCTCAAGACACTTTACAAATAGAGTAGGTATAATTGACACTATAATTTGGAGATGTTACACTATAATTTACAGGGACCCAACAATTCTAGTAATTCCCCCAAGAGCAAGCGTTCAGTGCGACAGTGGCGAGGAAAACCTCCCTCTCAGGAAGAAACCTGGGACAGACCCAGGCTCTTGGTAGGCGTTGTCTGACGGTGTCAGTTGGGGGTGTGATGAACAGTGGCAATAATAGTCACAATAAAGCTAATTGAACTACGACTATAAATAGCAGTTGCAGTAGTTCATGGTGTAGCAGGGCGTTACAGGACGTAGCAGGGAACTGCACGGCATAGCAGGTTGTAGCAGGACCACGACGACAGCTGCAGCCATGATTTAGGGGCCACCCAAGTCCAAGGAAAACTGCTAGGCAAAAAAAAAAAAAAAAAAAAAAAGATTTGCACAACATCACATAGTCAGTGGTCTCAACACATACAACCTAATACAGTCCAGTATGAAATGTCTTCTTCCTACCATTAGAAGTAATTTGTAAATGTTTATGTGTCATATACAGCGACTGATAGATGCAAGTTACACTACCTGATGAGCTTTGCAGACATCTGATGTTGCACTGTGACCCACGACAAAGCAATAATGGCCCAGGATCCTGTAGAGAGAAGCCCTCTGTCAGGTGCATCTATCCCTTCATTACTGGCTCCACGCTCTGCCAAAATCTGAAAAACACGGAGGTTCAAAATCACTCACAAAAATATGATACAAGCTTAGTTACCAACTGGATCAGTAATAATAAAAAAAGAGAAATAAAACCAAAGCAGCTCTGAAGTGTCAAAACCTCTAGTGGCAAAATCTAGGAGATTTCAGCATATTGATTAATATATCAATTTGGACTTTGTAAATTACCAGAGAGTAGCCTACTGGGATACAAAATTGTGCGGGAGAACGGTCTGAATTGAAATGCAGGGGAAACTGGAGTTTTGTGCTAGCTAGCTGCCTGCCAACAGCTCATAGCTAGCTTAATAAAATGCGGGGTAAACGGGGGTGTTTGTGCTAGCTAACTGCCTGCCAACAGCTCATAGCTAGCTTAATAAAATGCGGGGTAAACGGGGGTGTTTGTGCTAGCTAGCTGCCTGCCAACAGCTCATAGCTAGCTTAATGCAAACTGCATTGATTTCAAGGCAGACAATTACGAAAACCTGTTCTAAAGCTCTCTCTCTCTCTGTATACTGAAGCCCTGATGCTAGGAATTTGCAGTCAGCGCATTTTTAATCCAGATGAGGGAATGATTTCAGACGCAATTTTAGCTACTCCTGTCATCAAATCATCAGCTACCAAATGTTTGCTAATACAATAGCCAAGCTAACATGTATGTTACTAGTTAGATGGTGGATTGCCCAATACATACACACTCAAATCACTTCTTTATTCTGAAATTATTAGACTAAAACATTACGAAATCAGCCAAATTAAGAGTTACGAGAATTAAAAGTAAGACTTAATCTGCTAGGAGCTCTTTTTCGGTGCATGGAATTTCTGCAAGTGCTAGCACTTGGTCCTCCAATCTTGCCCACGCCAGATTCAGGTGGTGGACTTGATTCCATCGAGTGCACCGAGGGAACAGCATCGGCAATCAGCCTCGCATGGTCCTTACTCCATAATCCCATCCGAAACTCCAACAAATCTCCAGGTCTATAACTCTCCGGAGTGAAATGAGCGCCACAAACGACCGAGTGTGTGGTGACAGACGCGGTAGTGAAGTCTGCTCACTTCACCTGCACAAAACGCGCACAAAACGCACCCAAAAACGAAAAACCTTGCTTTTCCTACAAGGAAAATTATGTACACGATTTCCTGACAGGCTGGACTTTGCGCAACCAGCACAAACACAATAATTTACCATTATGACTTACATAAACTTTCTCTATAGCTCTCTCTCTCTCACCACTGTAGAGTGAGAAGAAACCTATTGTTTACCTCTCCCTACGTCATATGACGCGTTGCTAGCAGGAAAGGCTATTTCAGAGCCTAGCTTAAAAATTGGCACCCTTTCATCGAAATTTCTGCTTTAGGGTTTGTGTAACATAGCAATTTCTACTTATGTGTTTTTAAAAGACCTCTTCAGACAACATTACGTATCAATTCAGTTATGAATTCAACTTGCACATTGCTCATGATTAATGGTGGCATACAATTAAATGTATTAAAGGTCCCATGGCATGAAAATTTCACTTTATGAGGTTTTTTAACATTAATATGAGTTCCCCCAGCCTGTCTATGGTCCCCCAGTGGCTAGAAATGTCGATAGGAGTAAACCGAGCCCTGGGTATCCTGCTCTGCCTTTGAGAAAATGAAAGCTCAGATGGGCCGATCTGGAATCTTCTCCTTATGAGGTCATAAGGAGGAAGGTTACATTCTCTTTCTCTGCTTTGCCCGCCCAGAGAATTTGACCCACCCATGAGAGAGAGTTGGTCAAGGCCACACCCCCACCCTCCACCTTGCCACAAAATAAATAAGAATAACTTATTTTAAGGACATCAATTACAACATAGCCTACAGCCAATATAATATATGGTGAAAATGTGCACCGGACAACTTGGATTTATAAAGCATCTTCTAAACATTTTGTTTCACCTCTTTATCAATCTCGCATTGCAGCGCTGTGGAGTAAATTTAAGTCCGGCTACACCACACAGGATAGGAGAAAAACAAACGCTCTGGGTTGTTTGCATTTCAGTGACTATATATTTAACTTTTAAATGTTTCTGAAACTGAGTAATGTTCCATCTGACAGCAAACGAGACTAAATCAACTAAATGCCGCGCTCTATTTACCTCGGGAATTGGGAATGACTTCGCTGAATGCGTTCTATTTAAAAGTCAGCCCGGTTAGCTATTGTTAGCAACCAGTTGATAACAACGCATTACGCTGTTTTTTGTGCATGCAAACAGCTTAACAACATGTCCACAGATAGAAGTTGGACATGCCTGTGTGAACGATTTAGTGACACAAATAAGACAGAAGTGCTTATAACTTTATGTTACTGCAGCTTTCACAACTGTTGATACCAAGGGGGTAAGCTTCGCTTCAGAACTCGAGCCATCTATGGCGCCATTTTGTTGCTACAAAGCCATCACCTCCTGTTAGCATTCCGCTGACCGCCATTTTTTTTTACGTCACTTGACTGCGAATAACTTTACATCTGAAGCGTTTAAAGACTATTTGTCCATTGTTTAGTTCTACAGAAACACGACAATGCATAAAAGGCTCCATTACCTTGTATCTCACGTTATGGCTCCGTAGCAGAAGTTTTTGTAAAAATAGGCTAACGATTGTGTCACATAGTAGAGGAATTACCGTATAGTACAGGAGAAGCTTGCAGGCAGTTTTGACTTACATGAGCTATTTAGGTTTAATTACTAATGTTAACTAGCATGTTTGTTAGCAATAATTAGCCTGTGCCCATGTTATCTCCTGACATATACCTACACTCTCCGTATCTGTAAGATTGGGAATGATTGAGATTTCTCTTGGCACAGCTACCAGAAGACTTACAACTTTCAGACACGTTGCTCACGTCACATTCTCTCAGTTGGAGGCTGCGCAGTAAAGCTGGCCATCACCGGAAAAGTGCTTCTAATAGCCTTCACTGGTCTCCGTCCAGAACAACGGGGTCTGTTGGTCCATTATATACTGTCTATGGTTGATACAGGGGGCAGCCATGTTGAATTTTGAACTCGGGCTACTGCGAGGTTGTACGAGTTCCGAGCTCGTAAATCCGAGGTCAGGGGGTGTGTTTCCTACTTTGACCTCGTAAAAAAACGAGTTCCAAGGTAAATAGAACGCGGTATTACAGTGAAAAGAACCCTTGTTTTATATAGTTTTTATTAATGCCTCTGCCCGGGTCCGATTTTTTCCCGCAAAGTCACAAAATGATTTACGGCAGGTAGAGGGCGCTACAGAGCACCCATTCTGATGGGTCACAGATTTCGGCATGACAACGGAAAAGCCTGTAGTGAGTATCCAGCCAGTTAAAAGGTAGCAGGAGATTTATTTATATAGGCCTACTTTTATTTTAGAAGTAGTAGGCCTAGTTATGGATGATACTGGGGCAGGGCCATCACAGGAAAGAAGGAAATAAACTGGAGAACAACTGAAAGGGAAAGTGACAGATGGAGACAATTACAGGATTGTAAATGATTCAAAACCCACCCCGAATTGGCCCTCAGGTATGTAATATGTCTATTTTATTCATTAAATAACTTTACAATGCGCAATGTGGTTGTAGTCAGTTTTCATTTTGTTTAAGTAAGTGTTTGTGTTGGCCACCTATTTTCTTTTCCCTCGTCCCCCTGTACTAGAGCTAAAGATCTTTGCCCAAACCCGACGGATTCAGTCGGGTCTGGTCTTAATTTCTATCATATTACATGGGCTCGGGCCGGGCTCGGGCCGGGCTCGGGCTTGTGCTCCGGGTTGCGCAGTAAATGAGCGGTCATGTGATGTGTTTCGATTAGCGTGAAAATAGATGCTGAGGAGGTGAAACAGTGGACTTATTTTATTTCTTTGTTCCAACTTCTAAGTGGCCTATAGCCTACGTTAGGCATGGATAAATGATAAAAAATGTATAAATGACTCATTCTTGACAAAAAGCGAAAGAGAATAATGTGCTGTAAAAAGCTGTCAATCAAAATGTACTTGTCGGGCTCAGGCCGAATTCTGTTGGGCTTGGGCCGTGTTGGGCCGAACTTTTAAGGCTCGATTACAGCTCTATCCTGTACCTGTGAAAAGCATCCGTGGGTTTTGGTGAAATGCGCTATATTAATCTAAGTTATTACGTTCGTTGCTACAACTCGTATAGCTCGTGTGATATCGTTACCCGGTTTAGCTCACGATACATCCAAAGTAGACTAAGTTACCGTATGCAACGCTTGAAATGCAACGATGCATCTGTAAAAGTAAAGGTACTTTATTTGTCACATACACGTACATGTAGCGAAATTCATTCTCTTAACCCATCCCTCAAGGAAGCAGTGGGCAGCCAATGACAGCGCCCGGGGACCAACTCCAGATCTGAGCCAGTGCCTTGATCAAGGGCACTGCCTGGAGAACCTAGTACATGTTTTTGATGGTGGGGGAAACCGGAACACCCGGAGGAAACCCACACAAACATGGTGAGAACATGCAAACTCCACACAGAAAGGCCCCGGAACGACCTGGATTGTCACAGTGCTAACCATTGGGCCACCATGCTGCCTCTGCTTCCTGTAACGTATTGTCTTATTGTAAATGAACCACTTTAAACCGATCACATTCGTCTTGGGCGGCGCTAAGCTCCGGACGCCGGACTGTGGCTCTGCTAAATAAAAGGAACTTGTTTTGGTGGAATATTTGCACCCCGCAAAAGAAAACGCCACATACAATATTAAATGAAGTTAACTGTCACACAATACAGTAACGTGAGCTATTTAAATCAGCTGGATGCATGGTTAAACTTAATTTGCTCATACCAGTGTATCGCCATGTGTAAATTATCCACAGCAATCCCACTAATCGTCCCAAAACGTGCAAGTTAGAGAGGAAACGCCGTAAACATATTCTTTTAAATCTTTACAATCATTCCCCAAAAGAACCAAGCAGGCCTGCCTTATTGCAGCATCCACATTTTCTTCAAAACTTGTCATTTTCAGTGTGTAGCTCGCAGACTTAAAGTTTGTTGTTTGTTGGGATTTTGAGAACAGAGACACACAAAGAGCGGCAGGCGAGGGACCTCACGCGCCGGATGTCAGGCAGTTATCCTGGAAATGTACTTCCGTTGATCCAGACTCCCTCTTTATCCATCCAATTTATCTCCCATAATCTTCGGGACTACTTTCATCATCATACAGGCCAGCATACATAGCTGTCATATACTTTATGGTACATGCACTGCATTAACGAAAGAAAAAATATCTCGTAATTATAAGTTAATAAGTTACAAGATCAGGTTTACTTCCGACATCAGACAAAAAAGGAAATGGTTCACGAAGCTTCATTCAGCTATCACTGATTTAATCTGCTTGCATTTCCTTATTGCAGAAGTGTTCTTGCAGGAAGAGAGTGACTTCCAGCAGTTTAGCAGCTCATTGACATACTAATATTCATTCCATCCAGATTAAGTAATATAATATAATAACATAATATTTCCCAGTGTCTCATACCAAGAAGCAAATAAAAGCAGCACATCATTGCCCACTAAGCTCGCGGCGATTGATAACTATACCTTAACTTGCCCAAAAGTTAAGATCATCTCAAGAGATAATTTACTCATAATTACGAGATAAAGTGTCTTTTTTTCTTCTTTTGTGAATGCAATGCACTTTTGTAGTATTTTAAAAAAGATTTACATTTAAAAAAAGAGCTACACAACATTTGAATTCATCATTTAATTTAAAAATAGCAGTTTGTAGTTGTTTCTACAAGGTACTGTACTGTTTTGTAAGGCTTTTATTTTAAAGGCCGATAGTAGTTTTTCTGTTTAAATATCACTAACACGAGTGTCTTGATGGGTTAGGGTTAGGGTTTGTTCTGGGAGTTTAACAGTAACAAACACCTGCTGCAACATGTCTGTAGCACCTCAGCCATGTAGCAATGGGACCTCATGATCAAGTGACTAATGTGTAATGTAGTAATGATCAAGTGATCTGACAACAAACATTTACTTTGTCACCGAGCTTTTTTCACATGTATTGCAAGCCTAGACGTGTTCAACATGTCAGTTTGGACTGGGTGGAAAATAATCTTTTGTAAATGTAAAACTGTTTCATTATTTTATTTATTTTATTTGAATTTATTTCAGGTTTATTTATCAGGGACAATGCACACTGATAATACATAAAAGTAAAATGTGCCAGAATTAGCCTGGAGGCTATTTCACATCCGCTGTCCCTGGGCTGGTGGTAAGAGGTCACCCTAAAATGAGATAAAACGAAAGCTACCAATAATACTAAGATACTAAATTTGGCCCTATACAATTCAAAATTGGATTATACTAATGCTAAAAGACAACAACATAAAAGCCAGAACAGCTGGTTAAGATCAACACAAATACACACACACACACACACACACACACACACACAGCTGAACTGTCAGACTAGATCCCAAACAAGGCAATAGCATAGACATACATTTTGGTGGACATGAACAAAAACAACATTGCTTGGACAGTAACAAGCAACATACTATTTCCCTAACTATACAATAGGAAAACAGACACACAGGCAGAGCACAAAAAACACAGACAGAGTGGAGAGACAAGAACATTAACAAACGTGTCTTTTACATTTGTTAATTAGAATAGACTGCCATCTGCTGTCTGAGTCCGTGGACGGGGAAGAAGAATACAGACATGTCACCACAAAGGTTCAGTGAAAGCATCACATTGTTATCACAGAGTATTACATTCCACCTAATAGACCTTTTTCACGGCAGACATGTTGACATGTCATAGAAGGAAAAGCACTTTAACTTCAGTAGAACAAGACAAACATGGTAAGAACATCTGTGTGATCATTCAGCTACCCAGGACACAGAACAAAATAAGAGCTTGTCCCTCTGTCTCCTGTCCAAAAACTGAGAGAGCTGCTTTGCTTGGATCACAATGAGCCCTTGTGACTTGTAGACAAGAAAAAGAGAAAGACATTTTTTTTTTGTGATTTAAATCTGCATTTTCATTGTAGTTTCATTTACACTGACAGTTTGATGCAGCAGAGGAAGATTTCAATCAGGAGAGACTTTGTTTGCAGATATGCGAAATATTTATTGTACAACTGTATAATATGAAATGTACAAAGTCTTTTGGAGATTAGACTCCATCGAATCAATAATATTTTTCAATGGGGTAGAGAACAGGAACATAACCCCCGATGGAGCCTAGACACTGGTGGCGGCGGAGAAAGAGACCAGAGACCGGACCAAAGGGTGGTCAGCTGGAGGAGGGCCGAGCGCTTTGCCTGAAACAACAGCTGACAGCACAGGGAGAGAACAGATTTAAAGCAGGGTTGTAAGGCTGTGATTGGCCCTTGAATTTCGTGGCCAAGTCTGATTGGTTTAACTGAAAGCATCACTTCTAAACAGCTGATTTGATTTAAGAATGAGTAGTGATTGGGTTAATGACGTCTTCCTGAAAGAATTTGCGCTGAGCTTCATTATTATTCATTAGTTCAGCGTTTCTCAAAAGGGGGTGGGCCTACGCGTACCCCTAGGGGTACTTTGGAGTTCTGCAGGGGGTACGTGAGATTTTTTTCAAATGGTAATTCAGAAAATATCAGTCATGCGTAATTCCTCACACTGTAACTTGTAATTCATTAATTTAGTGATTCTTAATATTCGAAATGTAGCTTTTAAGTGTTTTTCAGTTACAATATTGTTGCTTAGTATATCAGACACTGATGGCGCAGAGCTGTATTATGCCTCTTTATGTAGGCTTTTTTTTTTCTACCAAAAATGTTTTTTTTGCTGGTCAAATATTTCAAAGGGGGTACATTGTTGAAAAGTTTGATAACCGCTGCATTAACTCATCAATGCAAGATCATTATTCAGATACAGTCATAGCTGGGTTTGTCTCCCTTTGCCAGACCTTCTCCCACAGCGCTGCGGAGGAGGGTCTAGCTAGTCCACATAGCATTCTGGGATGGGAGAAAAATCTGCTCTGGTTTATTGGCATTTCTTTAAACCAATCACAATCGTTATGGGATGAAGCTAAGCGTCGCACGGTGCCGCTGCAAAATAGCCTCGTGAAGGAACATGTTTTGGTGGAACATGTGTACGTTCAAAAGTTGTTTTAGTCGTGCAACAGAAAACTCAGATTGGTCCATTGGTCAGAGAGGTGTCAAGTAAGGAAGTACAAATACTTCGTTACCTTACTTAAGTAGAAATTTTGGTATCTATACTGGAGTAATTATTTTACAGCAGACTTTTACTTCTACTCCTTACATTTTCACGCAATTATCTGTACTTTCTACTCCTTACATTTTAAAAATAGCCTCGTTACGCCTATTTCAGTTCAACTTGTTTTCATTCCGGCTTGTCATCAAAAAACACAAAAACAACCAAAAACCATTGAAAGTATATAATGGACCAACAGACCCCGTTGTTCTGGACGGAGACCAGTGAAGGCTATTAGAAGCACTTTTCCGGTGATCTCTTGCTTTACTGCGCAGCCTCCAACTGACAGAGACAACGTAAATGTGACATGAGCAACGTGTCTGAAAGTTGTAAGACTTCTGGTAGCTGTGCCAAGAGAAATCTCAATCATTCCCAATCTTACAGAGACGGAGAGTGTAGGTATATGTAAGGAGATAACATAAGCACAGGCTAATTATTGCTAACTAAAATGCTAGTTAACATTAGTAATTAATCCTAAATAGCTCATGTAAGCCAAACTGCCTGCAAGCTTATCCTGTACTATACAGTAATTCCTCTACTATGCGACAGCAAGTCGCTTAGTTATGACACAATCGTTAGCTTATTTTTACAAAAACGTCTGCTACGGAGCCATAACGTGAGGTACAAGGTAATGGAGCCTTTTATACATTGTCGTGTTTCTTTAGAAACCAACAACGGACAAATAGAGTCTTTAAACGCTTCAGATGTAAAATTATTCGCAGTCAAGTGACGTAAAAAAAATGGCGGTCAGCGGAATGCTAACAGGAGGTGATGGCCAGGTAGCAACAAAATGGTGCCATAGATGGCTCGAGTTCTGAAGCGAAGCTTACCCCCTTGCCAAAAACCTATCCAGATAAATCGCTCCATCTGGATAGAGTGAATTTGATTGTGGTTGGATGAGAAGTATAAACATAGCTATTCCGAAACCCTATTGGTTTGTACGCGATCCATCGCATCTGCACAGACCTGGTGCTAATACGCCACCGGTGCTTTAAAGACCATTATCTACCGGACCGAATAGCAACGCGGATTTCGGTGCCTCATTTAGGTGCCACTTAAATGTCTGCGCTTCTCTCTGATGCTCCGAAAACGGACGTTAGAGGGAACTGAAACATCACCGCACGGGACGCTAGTCAACACTACACTCGACAGCAGGTAACGTTAGCCTACCGTTAGCTAGCAGTTGGAGTAAACACGGTTAAAATGCTGACAGCTAAACAGTGTAAAAGTGTGTCTGTATTTCACTGGAGAGGATTGTAACACCAGACTGTAGCTGCTGTTGTCTGAAAAACACAGACACAGAGATGTGTCACCTTTTTCAGTCCTTTTTCAGTCCATTTTAATATATCATTATTATAGTCTTTATAGCCTTTAGGAAAATGTTTTTTTTGTGGAGGTGGGGTAGTGCACTGTAGGCCCCTGTATCACGGCCTAAGCTTTTGTCCTTAATGGCATTTTTTCCCCCTTACATTACTTTTACTTTTATACTTTAAGTAGTTTTGAAACCAGTAAAAAGCTTGAGTTGATACTTCAACTTCTACAGAAGTCTTTTCAAACCCTAGTATCTGTACTTCTACTTGAGTAATGAATGTGAATACTTTTGACACCTCTGGCGGTTTGGGTGACTTCTTCTGGACAAAGCGTATTGTCAACAATAGCAGTTAAACTCTGGAATAGCTTGTCCCTCCCAATAAGAGAATGTTCTACATTCAACACCTTTAAAACTCACTTAAAAAGTGGCTCTGAGAAAACCAGAGATGCATTCACTTTTAACTGTCACACATTTCATCACCCAGACACTTTCACTGTTAAATTGAATGCAGGTGGATGAATAATGTCTTTGTCATCATGTATTTTTTGTTTTGTCAATATATATCTCACCATTATGTGTACTTTTTAATTTATAGTGAATATAGCTTCATGACTGCTGGCTGTCTTTATGTTAGTCCTATGTCACCTGCCTAGGGACTGCAGATGAAGTTATTTTTACTAATTCTGGCATATTTACATGGCGTTTTTTATTCAACAATGTTCATAAATATGCATGCTCCCTATCAGATAAATCAATACAATAAAAAATAAAAATACATTTTTGGACCCCTGTTAGCCACACCCCACCTCTCGCCCTCGGCATTGTGCCAGTTCTCCTAACGTTATATTATAATGCACACAGCATACTAAATATGACGGCTGTATTATTTGCTCCCAGGTTTTCTATGTGCAGGACCATAGCTGCCTTCGAGGAGTGGGCTTGAACAGGCAGTCAGGCCCTGCTCGTAGCAGCTAGGTGTACAGGTAACTCTTCCCTTAATAGCACTTTGAATCCGATTGCTATGATAATTAAACATTATTTTTTTATGTGAATAAAAATGGTACCATGTCCTATTGCACCCTGTGCCACTACTCTGGATATTTTTAACAAAAACAAACATTAGATCTAATAACAATAATAATAATTATAAATTTTATTTAAAGGCGCCTTTCTCGGCACTCAAGGATACATAAGACATTTAAAAACAGCAACAAAATAAGAATACAACAACAATAACATCAACAGAAAGAGGCAGAGCAATTGACAGCAAGTGGAATAGGCAGTTTATGTGTTTTGAAATGGGGGAATGAATCAGTGTTTCTGAGCTGGGGTGGTGATGAACTGCAGAGACGGGGAGCAGAGCGACTGAATGCTCTGCTCCCCATCGTGGTGAGACAGGCGGAGCGGACAGACAGGTGTATGGAGGAAGAGGATCTGAGGGAGCGGGAGGGAGTGGGGCTGGAGGAGATCAGACAAATATGTGGGGGGCGAGGTTGCCCTTCTGAGTTTGAACGTATGATTTTAATATAACATTGTTATAGTCATTATGACCTTTAGGAAAATGTTTTTTTTGTGGAGGTGGGGTAGTGCACTATAGGCCCCTGTGGGGCGGGCTAAGCTTTTGTCCTTAATGGCATTTTTTCCCCCTTACGTTACTTTTACTTTTATACTTTAAGTAGTTTGGAAACCAGTACTTTTACACTTTTACTTCTTACTTCTACAGAAGTCTTTTCAAACCCTAGTATCTGTACTTCTACTTGAGTCATTTTGACACCTCTGCCAGGTTGCCAACATGCCGAAAAAGAAATCCCTTTTTGTGACCCATGAGTCAGTGAATGGAAAACAGCGCCCTCTACTGTGACAAACCCTATCCCCACACATAACCCCTCTCCCCCCCCCTACTTCAGTAAATACTCACACAGATGAACCGTGCAGCCTTTCGGGGGCACAGGCAGAGCTTTAAACCCATCAGTGTGGCTCAGTGTGGGCTCATATCCCTGAGCTGACATGGAGATCACTGAGCTCCTGAGCCTGGTGGAGAGTGACAGAAACACAAACGCATTGTGCAGTACGAGGGAGAAGAATCCCCCTTAGCTGAGGTTAGGTCTGCATAGCTGCGTAAGCTCTGTCTTCCACCCAGGGGCGATTCTAGTATCAGAGCTTTAGGCGTGCCTGGAACTATTTTCTAAGACATTTTTTGGGGCATTTTCTGCCTTTAATCACCAGGACAGCATGAAAGAGGAGAGAGAGGGGGAAGACATGCATGAAACCTGCCGCAGGTCGGATTCAAACCCCGGTCCCCTTGCGTCGAGGAATAAACCTCTCATATGTGCGCGCACTCTAACAACTTTGCAACCCGTGTGTCCGCCTGGAACCCTTGTAACGTGATAGATTTTTTACACAAACATTATCCTACTGTGCTAACTGTGCATTTTAACATCATTTTGACCCATTGTGCTAGGGGAAACACTGCATTATGTAACAAAAAAGACACCAACAATTCTGATAAACTTCCTTTAATGCGAGCCACAGGGCCATTACTACAAAGGCAAGGTGGTTTTACAAATGACATCGGATATTAGAAGCATTACAAGCACTGTTTTCTGAAAATGGCTCCGAATGTTTTTTTTCTGAATGATCTAGGCGTCAATATTCTGGGTTTAGTGTCACGATGTTGTGATATCCCCTAGAGCAGAACTGAAAAAGGGCTAAAGTCGCCCTCGCTTCCACCTTATTTAAGACGCAGCCATCTTGAGCTATCTCTCCAAAAGAGCTCACAATCTTCTTTTCCCATGAGGGGCTACTGTACTTTCATGTACACTGACAGGATTCCTGCAGGCCCCGCTGGGCCAACGCCCTGTGTGTACGTGCTCTGTTTAGGGTGTCATCATGAAGGATTGCTAGGGGTGTGGAGTGGAGTGGGTGTGGCACAAGAACAAGCAGCTGCTCCGGGCCCTGCACTCTCCACAGACCCTGAAAGTAGCACATTATGTAACATTTTTTTCTTTTCTTTTTTTTGCATTCTGCACTCAGCCCATTCAGCCTGCTTATTTCTTATACTAACAGCTATTTTGAATATATTTGTCTCTGTATTTTATTTCTTATTAATGTCTGTTTGTGTACTGTGTGTATGCACCAATCACCAAGGCACGTTCCACGTATGATTCTGGATTCTGATTTGAAGTTTTTACATTTGTGCTTTGCATGACGGAAGCTGGATCCAAATCTATATTAGTTATGGTTATCAGTGTATTCCTGATCAACAGCTACCAATATGTTTGTTCTAGATCTTCCCACCAGCGCACGTGTGATGCCGTTGTTCGTGTGGGGAGAGATCAGCCTGCATGGCTCCACCACGACAGACACACACACACACACACACACACACACACATACTTTATTGCCTATGTTTACCTCAAAAGAAAGAGACAGAACTACCGTCAGCAGCATGTCTGTATTGTCACATATTTTAGTGTGACAGTTGTGTGTTTCGTGACTGTGAGCTTGGGCTGATGTGAGGAGGAACTTGTTTTCTGAGCTTTGAACAGGAGTCTGTGTGCAGTCTGACACGTAACACATTCCTCGACCACAGCAGCTCCTCTATCTAGCAGATCCGTGGGGGAATATTAACGCTTTGCCATCGTACACGGACCATTCTGGATCAGGGAATATAGTGTGTCATGAAAAAAAAAGACTTAGGGGGACAAGACTGAACAAAATACCTGGAATAAACAGTAAAGGAAGAATTGAAGCCCGAAGCTTGTTATGTTTGTCTTTCTGCCTGCTCCACCCTCCTGTCCTTGAGAGCCCATAACACAGCGATTACTCACTTCCTCTGTGTGTTGAAATCTCTCTTGCACTGGCAATGAGATCCTCATGAAGCCACATGATGATGATGATGATGATGATGATGATGATGATCACAAAGACATGTTACAAATGAAATTGGATTATTTCACTCACGACACCTTCTTTGGCTCATGTCACATGTGATGCAGCTTTGGCTGACTTAAAGCAGAGCTACTCAGCCATCAAACATATTTCCTTTCTTTACTATATGATAATGTAGGCTTACTGTAGCCTGAACATGCACTGTGCAGTTGTGGAATGTAAAATGAAATCAATACAAACACATGTCTGATCACACTCTCTCCGCTACATTTTGTTTTGGCGTCTGCTACAGCACACACTGAAAATCCCATCCTGTGTTCTTTGTGAAAAAGAAAAACAGAAACCAAAAAGGAGAACTTATATATGACGTTTTGGTTTCGAGATGGTCCCCCTTTATCTTTGCATGAATTGATCTTGATCAGAATACCACTACAGTGTTTTCTGTCGATTTGTGGAAGACATGGGTGTATGTACATGGTGGTATGTGTGTGTGTGTGTGTGTGTGAGGGAGGGGGGGTAAGTTGTCCTATCTCAAGAAAATATTCAGTTTTTCAATAAATAAAATGCAAATTCACATCATTTTGGACCGCTATTATTACCATATATGCGTCTAATACATTGGAAAAGCTACAACAGATCATTAAAGGTCCCATGGCATGAACTTATCACATTATTAGGTTTTTTTAACATTAATATGCGTTCCCCCAGCCTGCCTATGGTCCCCCAGTGGCTAGAAATGGTGATAGGTGTAAACCGAGCCCTGGGTATCCTGCTCTGCCTTTGAGAAAATGAAAGCTCAGATGGGCCGTTCTGGAATCTTCAATCTTGGAAGGTTACCTCCCCTTTCTCTGCTTTTCCCGCACAGAGAATTTGGCCCTGAGAGAGAGAGACATCATGGCTTTCAAACAAGCAAAGGGGCAGATGGTCAAGGCCACACCCCCACCCTCCACCTTGCCCCCCCCCTCTCCTCCTCAATAGCTACAGACACAGAAATGGCACATCCTAAGGAAAGCTCATTGTGGGACTGGCTCTAGTGGCTGTAATTCTGCACCAAGGCTGAATTTCGGGAAAGAGACTTCAGATACAGTATTAGGGGACCACTAAGGTCTATATAAAAGAGACTTCAGATACAGTATTAGGGGACCACTAAGGCCTATATAAAAGAGACTTCAGATACAGTATTAGGGGACCACTAAGGCCTATATAAAAGAGACTTCAGATACAGTATTAGGGGACCACTAAGGTCTATATAAAAGAGACTTCAGATACAGTATTAGGGGACCACTGAGGTCTATATAAAAGAGACTTCAGATACAGTATTAGGGGACCACTAAGGTCTATATAAAAGAGACTTCAGATACAGTATTAGGGGACCACTAAGGCCTATATAAAAGAAACTTCAGATACAGTATTAGGGGACCACTAAGGTCTATATAAAAGAGACTTCAGATACAGTATTAGGGGACCACTGAGGTCTATATAAAAGAGACTTCAGATACAGTATTAGGGGACCACTAAGGTCTATATAAAAGAGACTTCAGATACAGTATTAGGGGACCACTAAGGCCTATATAAAAGAGACTTCAGATACAGTATTAGGGGACCACTAAGGTCTATATAAAAGAGACTTCAGATACAGTATTAGAGGACCACTAAGGTCTATATAAAAGAGACTTCAGATACAGTATTAGGGGACCACTAAGGTCTATATAAAAGAGACTTCAGATACAGTATTAGAGGACCACTAAGGTCTATATAAAAGAGACTTCAGATACAGTATTAGGGGACCACTAAGGTCTATATAAAAGAGACTTCAGATACATTATTAGGGGACCACTAAGGTCTATATAAAAGAGACTTCAGATACAGTATTAGGGGACCACTAAGGCCTATATAAAAGAGACTTCAGATACAGTATTAGGGGACCACTAAGGCCTATATAAAAGCATCCAAACAGCAGCATGTCATAGGACCTTTAAAAAACAAAAAGTGTAGTATAAGTGTCCAATATTTCATAGCAAAACAAAGTTAGAGAAAAGTCTGAAAATGGATACAAATCTGTTTGTTTTCTTGACTTTCCTACACCATAATCATCTGACAACCACCCAGATGTCTCTTGTGACATATGTAGAGAGGGTTGGGAACCACTGGAGTAAAGGCCAACTGGTTCTAAAGTCAATAAAGCAGCTCCATCTCAGCTGTACAGCTTACACACTGTTGCATCAGTACTAACAATCCAATATTGTCATTCTGTACAGTACATAACAATGTATCAAAGTGCAGTGAAATGGGGACACAGGCGACATTTCACTGCACAACTACTTGTACTGATAATACTTGTTACTGTTAACTTTTACTGAAGGATTTCAAATAACTATTGTCCTCGGGAAGGAAAACAATGGTAATGGACCATCTCTATTTTATTGTTTTTTTATCTACTTTTACCATTTTGGGGGGTTGTGTTATTACATTTTCATCATATTTGCATTAGTCTCACATTGTGCACGTATCATCAGCTTGTCAGCCCTTAGTCAACACAAACCTGTTCATCCGTGAGTTATCGTGAGAAGCACTGTCGTGTCGTGTTGCAGTTTAGTTTTTCACGACTCTTTTGAGCTCAACAAACCACAACCTTTTGAGAAACTGGCCCTTTTACATGTCAGTAAGCCTTTTGTTTGTGCTAGCAGCCTGTTAAACTAGCCTTTCAAGAAACAGATATGCCTTTTAGAAGCTGGTTTAGTACTCAGTTGATGAAAAGTTTCCTCTACCCAGACAGAAGTTGAGCTCTTTGACCTGTAGTGACCCTGCTTCAGTAGGTGTCCTCATCCCTGATGCCAATAATAAACCTGATCACATGTGATTGTGTGTGTGTGGCAACTACTAATGGCAGGACATAGAACAATCAGTAACCCCAGCTTCGCACAATAAAGACTCTTCTCACTATCAACACAACCCTATCAGCCTATAAACTCTGGGGAGCTTATTCCTCAGAGTCCTTATGTTTTCTCGCCCTGCCACTGTCGCACTAAATGCTTGCTCTTGGGGGAAATTACTGGAATTGTTGGGTCTTTGTAAATTATAGTGTGGTCTAAACCTACTTTCTGTAAAGTGTCTTGCAATAACTCTTGTTATGATTTGATACTATAAATAAAATTGAATTGTCAGAAAGCCAATAACATCCTCCACCACAGTCCCTCCCCTCGGCTACCCTGCATATTAAGCTGTGAGACCGTATGCCACGAGCCTTCGTTTTTGGCAGGGGCTAGGTTTTGTTGTTTTGATGAATTCCTGTTCCTCTTGTGGTCACATGCGCATTAAAAACACCCAAAGACATAAAGCACCTGAAAACCTGGTTTCAAGTCTTCAAGTGTTTCTCCATAACACAAAATAACTTATTTTGTCAAAAAGCCTTTATTGAAAGGGACAAATAAACAAAAAAAAAGAAAAAGAAAATGAACATCATACATTCATATACATGTTTGATGTATTCAACCGCTTTAAACTGCATCTCACTGAGGCAAGCCTGTTTTTTTCCAATCATAATGGTAACAGGTATACAAACATGTAATGCAAATCCATTAAGGTTCTGTATAGAGAACTAAGCACTGCAGCCCATTCATGAGACAAGCTCCACATCTCAGCAGAAAATTATGAATGATCTGAAAAGGAAAAGCTTTGGCATTAGCACTGACTGTCAGAAAACGTATTGCCAAGGATGATTGACAGCGGTTCTGCGCCCCTCTTCCTACAGAGACACTAAAAACAAAAAAAACACTAAAAGTTCACTTTCCGTTCTTTACATCTCATATCACTGACACACAATGAAAATGGATGTTCAAGGAACACAAGATTCTAAGAATGTTAAAGGGTCAATGTGGACCATTACGTGTATACATTTCTATCAAGAGGGAACATTTTAACAGCAGCTGGCCCAAGGCTGGCAGCTTTTGACTACTTTCAGGGTTTTTGGAATCCCTTACTGGCATTCCTACATGCTGCAAAAAGTAGTGACAGGCCAGTGACACTTCCAGTCTGAAGCTGACCTGTAAATGTAATTGTAACACACCTCGTCTTTCAGGGCTTTAGCAGTAAAAAGTGTAGTTAGCCTATTGGCAGACATTTTCACATTTAACGGAGATCAAAAAAAAAAAAAAAAAAAACACACATGTTCAACAGAAGAACTGGGTATAAATGACAAACTGGAAAAAAAAAGCTCAACAATTGTTTATAGACATGATACAAATGAATATATACACATACATATCTCATGGAACTGTGTACAGGTTTGTCTGCGTACAGCAGGAGAGGTGCTTTGCTTTAGTGTGAAACCATCAAACACCGGTCTCAAGGCTTTGTACTTGTACCACACACACATGCCCTTTGTGTCACCAGTTAGACATTTGTGGGTGGGCTACACCGGCATCAAGTCAGGGTTGGATAAATTGTTGGTTTGCAATTTACCGAGACTGAGCTAGTGTAGTTTGGCTGGTAGCACATATCAGTGGCTGTTTTACCCCTGAATGAGTTTACATTCAGCGTTTCTCACCACACCACACCGTGTGTATCCGTGTGGCCCGACGGATGCGTTGAACTCATTCAGTCCTCAAATACTTTGCAAAGGTGATTTTAGACAATTTGGAGCCTGCATTGTTTACCTCCACTACTAATCTCATTTCCTGCCACCGGGTCTCTTAAGGGTCTAGTAACGCATGTATTTATAAACGGCAAAATACATTGCACCTAATTTAACTAATTTAATCAATAGCAATGTTGTGATGCTGAACTTTGACGTGAGAAATTTGAACGGTCAACCAACTCCAACCGGTTTCTGTCAGTCGAAAGTTCACAAGGTGTAGATGTCTGAAAGCAGTCATACTGTGATGGAGATCATTTTAGCCCGTGTTCTGGTGATCTACGGGAAACCAATCAAACACATCGGTTCCCCTGACCAATACAGGATGTTTGAGGCCAATACAGATATTGATATTTGAGTTAAAAAAAAATAATCCAAGAATTTTGAACACTGTTTCCCAAAAAATCTTTGCCATTTCTGTACTTAACATTTCTCGTTATTTACCAGCTGACATTTACAGCAATACAAACATATCTGCAATGACCCAAAAATGTGCCAAAATATCTGCCTGAACCATTTCTCACTCTGGCTCAGGACTGAAGGAGCTAGTTTGATAGCTAGCTTCTGGTGCCACTTCTAACGGAGCACTCTCACTGTGCCCGATTCGGTCTGGTGTGACCAAACAGCAGAAATTAAATTAAACTAGCTAACACACTGTGTTGGATCACTCAACGGAAAATGTTGTCTCTGTATAGGAATAAAAAAAAATAAATACTGTGAGTGTGCCACGACTGTGTGAATACTGTTTCAGAGAAATGTTCAAAGCTAAGAGAAGAACAATAACGGCTCTCATGTCGTTTTTCAACCACTTCCAAACAGAAGCCCTGACATTAAGGGCAAGCAACGCTGCCAAAGCTTCTCCCATTAAGGGCAACAGCCATTTCAAAGTCAGAAGAAAAGATGAAGGGTTTACTGAACCTGGTGGAGAGCTGGAGCCAGCTGGAAGAGGCCTGAACACTTACAGGTTCCACACTGATGTGACGGAGGGGACGGTCCCCCCCGCCCCCGAAATAACCTGACCCTACAGGTGTAGAGCACGCTCATTCACTAAAGTACTTACAAAAATAAATATTTACAAAAGCAACAGAATATCCTGCTATGAGTGGAGGTGGTGGGGGGTTTGAGCCCAGGTGGCTCTGTTTGTTTTTTTGTAGTAGGAAGACGTAACTGTTCCTCCTTTCCCGGTTGATTTTGTTTGTTCAACAAAAGGTCTGTGTAAAAGGGATTTATTTTTCAGAAAATAATTCATTGTTTGTTTTTTTTCAGCCAGATGATGCTGCGACGGGAACAGTTGGCTCTGTGGGTTAGATGACTTTGTAGGTCAGGTAGTCGCGGAGCGGCGTGGGGATGGCCAGGGCCTCCACCTGCTGGGTGCTCATCACCCGGCGGAGAGACATCCTGCTCATGTGCTGCAGACTGCCAACGCTGCGGGGACACTCCCAGAAGTGCACACCGCCGTCACGAGTCCTGCAATGGAAAGGAACAGCAGCGATTAATCAAACTGGGGGGTGGAAGAACTCGGAATTAATCACAGGACCATTTTATATTATTATAAAATGTTTTTGTAAGTTTTTTTTTTTGGACTATTTCCGCCTTTAATGGATAGGACAGCTAGGTGAGAAAGGGGAGAGAGAGAGGGAACGCAGGAAATTGTCACAGGTCGGACTCTAACCCTGGACCTCTGCGTCGGGGCATAAGCCTCTCAGTATATGTGCGCCTGCTCTACCAACTGACCCAACCTGGCCACATGCTGCTATATTATTTGACTTTATTAACCACTGGAGCGCAGACAATCCACTACATGCATTTAGGGTTATATAAATTCCTGTATTCACTTAATAAATTAAGTGAATAAATTCTACAATGATAAATGCTAACATAGGGCTGCAACTAACGATTATTTTCATTGTTGAACATTTTCTGGATTGATGGATTAGTTGTTTGCTCTCTAAAATGTCTAAAATTGTGGATCAGGGTTTCCCAAGATGACCACAGCAAGATATTCAGTTTACTGAAAAAAAGACTCAAAAATAGTTGTAAATATTTATTTAATAGTTGACAACTAAAGGATTGACTTTTGCAGTGCTAAAACGGGTTATGCTACATAAAATAAGTCTCTAAATGACCCAAATAGAATCATAATAGCTGCATAATTAGATTGTTTTTTTATTTATTTTTATTATATTTACCAGAAATGTAGTAGCTAAATCCATATTCCTCTGTCCTCTACTTTTCCCAACAGGAAACCATGTTTAAAAAGGTATTGGTTAATTTATTGGTAAATAGCCTACATTATAACACTGTCCAACAAGTAAACTCAGATGTGTTCAGTGGCTGTTCTTTTAATGAATTTTGGATAGACATTTACAATCTTGCTTTGTGAGGTTTGATCCGACGAAGTAGGTCATTGAATCAAATCGAACCATTGACGGCAATGCTGCTGCCACTTCTGCCGTTGTTTACCTTTTTCTTCTAGTCCGTAGAAAGAGCAACGTCAGTAGCCTTTGCTCATTAGCGCCACCGCTGTTCAGGAGAAGACTGCAGCTAGTGTCGCGACCACCAGCGCAGGTATAAATAGTCACGGCGATCTCATGATGTCACATTTGTATGCGCCAGCTGGGCTGCATCCAGTATGTAACGGCTTTCAGTCGCGCTAGCAAAGCAGACAGCCAGACAGCCTCTGCTACATTTTTTTTTTTTCCCACTTTCTTTTTTTTTTTTATTCGAATATTAATTTTCACCTTCGAAATTCGTTTTTTTAAAACTATTCGAATATATATTCGAATTTAGAATATTCGTTGACAGCCCTAGTGTGAGCTTGAATTGACCTTTATTGAACCGCTTTAGCCCTGACTGAAGTCAGGTGTTGGACTTTGATCTCCGCTTCTCTTAGCGCGCTTTATGTAACAGACCTCTGGTTGGAAGGCAGAAGTCAATGAGGTGTGACTGAGGAAATATGACATGATTGGTGTGCGTGTCGGTACATGTGCTAAGGCCTTACCCAGCAGCAAGGACACTCCCTTCAGCGGAAAAGGCACAGCAGAGGCCGTTGGACAGAGAGGCGATGGCCTGAGGAGCCCTTTCCTCGATGCTCCAGAAACGAACCAGCCTGAGTGGACAGAAAAACCGCACAAGGACACTGCTGTCAGAATCCAAAATGGACTACCGTAAAACTGCAATTAATAGTCTGAATGTTTATTTGCTTCAGTCGCTGAACTCAACCGGCGTGGGAGAGGGGGCATATGGGACAGGCCCGTTATGCTTTTCACCCAAAACTCTTGCTCAGCAAAGATGTGAAATACTATCACATTGTTTATTTAAACCAGTATGAATATTACTCATAAAAATGAGGCTATCAAATGGATCTAGCTCTAATAGATGGCTATCAAGAGCAAGAGAGAGAGAGCAAAAGAAAACATGACTGGCAGTGTTTTCCCTGAAATACTTTGAGCCTTCAGTGAGAGGGCTCAATGGGTTTGCTTCCCCCCCCTCCCCCAACCGCCATTATGCGGAGCTTCTTCCTGCCTCTCTTCTCCACATATTCTCTGCCAACTATTCAGCCCTCCTCCAGCCAGCGGTCAGAGTGATTAATAGCTACCTTGTGACAGAGCAGCATACAGTAGCTCTGTGCTCTAAAGTCCCACTAAGACTCATGACTCCCTGCAAGATTTAAAAACAAACCGCAGCAAACAGTGGCGCTTTTCTGCTGTGCTATGCCGTTGAAATATCAGCCCGTGTATACAAAGAAGCATCGGAAAAGTACTTTAGAGGCAGACAGCTAAACGTGGGTTTGTCAAGGCTCGTACTGAAATATGTTCTGCAAACTGTGAGCTTGTTAATCTACTGCTGAAATGTTCATGTTGATCCATCTAACCTCCTAGAATAGACACCCTGGGAGACAACATCCCAGAACAGGAAATATATACAGTATATAGGTTGTTTATATAGGGCTCGACATTAAGGCTTGTCCGCTTGTCCGGGACAAGTGGATTTTTTGTAGGACAAGTGGAAGAGAAATTTACTTGCCCCACTGGACAAGTTAAAACTCAAACAAAACGCCACTCATTTCGTCAATGTTACAGAATTGAAACAAATACATATTTTACCCCACAATCCGGGGCAGCGGGTCGGCGGGCCGCTAACGTTAGACCCAGCCCGCTGTTCAGCGCATTCTCCGAAAGCGAAGCAGCATGAAAGCACGGCGAGCTAGCCGGTGTTAGCTTGCTAACTCCACCTTAACGTTACCTCCTCGCCACATCGTTCACAGAAAACCAGCTGAAAACAGAAGTCACTCGTGGCGATAGCAATGTGCTTTGTGTGGATGAAGCAATATATACGTTATTATGTGCCACTCATTCCGTTTATGTTACAGATTTTACTTTACCGATTTGAAACAAATACATTAACTAACGTTAGACCCAGCAGCAGCGGGAGAGCGGACCGCTGACGTTAGACCCAGCCCACTGTTCAGCTCCTTCTCTGTAAGCGATACAGCAAGAAAGCACCGCGGAACCAGCAAGCCAGGCAGCCGGTGTTAGTTAGCTAACGTTAGCATGCTATCTACGCTTTAACGTTACCCCGTCCCCACATCGTTCACAGAAAACGAGCCGAATAAAGCGGTCACTCGTGGCGATAGAAGTGTGCTTTGTGCGGATGAAGCATGAAGTTAATTTGACTCTTGACGGCTGGCTCTCTGCCTCGTAACTGCTGCTCCGCTACTCGTTTGTAGCGGATTAAATATCAGGTAATAATCAACTGTAAAGTAGCTACACCTTTTTAAAGGATCCCTTGGTAAGTGAAATTGTAGAAAAAAAAAAAGAAAAAAAACACACTGACACCAACATTTAGTGGCAAAATCCATTGTTATGTCTACAAAATTATTCACCACTACTTCTGGTCAAAATATTGAATTAGTATCTCAATATATTGACTCAGTATCTCAGAATATAAACAAAGAATATCAAAGTAATGAGAAACTATAAAATATTGACTTAATCTCAATATATTGGCTTAGTATCGTAATATATTGACTTAGTAACTCAACATATTGGTTCAGTATCTCAATATATTGACTTAGTAACTCAGAATATTGACTAAGAATCTCAAAGCAATGAGAACATTCAAAATATTGACTTACAATCTCAATATATTGACTCAATATCTCAAAATATAGACATAGTAACTTAGAATATTGACTAGGAATCTGAAAGTAATGAGAAACTTTAAAATATTCACTTAGAATCTCAATATATTAACTTCTGCACACCGGCGTGCAAAGTATAACTTTGTAGTACGAGTCTGGAGATCCTTTTTTCTTGTTAAAGGGGAAATCTGTTCTTGGGACACATTTGTTTCTACTGTTTAAACTGAATTGTATTAATGTTGATAGTGTTTGGATGCTTTCAATGGTTTCTTCAAATTCTACATTAGCAAAACACAAAAAAAGTTATAAAATGATGAATCTTTACCCGGACAAGTGACTTTTGTTCATGGACAAGTGAAACGTAAATGTACTTGTCCAAAGGACAAGTGCCTCAAAAAGTTAATGTCAAGCCCTGTCAATCTTATTTGATAATGGTTTCTTAGGGTTTATACTGTAGTTAACAGGTTAACTATTTTCATTTTAAAAAGATCACAACCCAGAGACCCAACACTAAACCAAGTAAAAACACAAAAGTGGACAATGGGATAGAAGTTTTATAAAAAAAAAAAAAAAAAAAAAAAAAAAAAAAGGAGGCAATTTAAGAACAGACATATAACTTAAACTCCAATGTAATTCATTGACATACCTGTCATCAGTGATGCTGGCAATGTGGCGGCCGTCAGGGCAGAAGCTCACAGAGCGAACCCAGCGGTCATTTGCCCCTCCAGCAAAAATGGGTGATGGAGGAGGGAAGAGATGGCTGGAGAAAGTTCAAAGCAGGAGCTTAATAACAAGCATCAGCATCACAGCAACGTTTTCAGGTTAAAAGTTAAAGTTCACCGTTTCAAAATGGTGAGGCCCCTCTACCATTTACAATTATAAATGTATAACTTTTGACTGCCCGCACGCACCACTGTTAGATAAAAGTTACACAGGCTCAGTTCAAAGAGCAAACTGGCCCAACATAGTTATACAAATAAACAATACTCAAGCATGAAAGTAAACTTGTTTTTCCATGGTTTGTGTTCCACATCTCAGGGTCTTCAACGGATGGAAAGATGGCATGACAACTACACACTCTATCCACTGAGGAAGACCCTGAGGCATGAAAGCTCTAGAAAAAGATAGTAAGTGATCTTAAAAAGGTCCAATGTGTAGGAATTTCTCCCATCTAGCGTTGAGATCATATATCGCTTTCAACTCTCTCGCACCACGCATTTTCAATGTATTACAGCTACGGTAGCCTTCACGCTTCAAAAAGCCCGTCTCTTGCTCTTTTCAATATCCTTTTTCTTTTTCTGGGCGAAGAAGAAGACTCCCGTTGCTGAAATTTGGATTTTGAATACGTGTGGTCCTCCACGTTTACTTCTTCAAACTTGCCGGGGCCGGGAAGCTACGATACCCATTAGCAGCATTAGCAGCACCTGTGAGTTTATCATGTGACAGTTCATGCAAATGCTAATGTAAAATTTCAAGCCAAAAAGAATACTTGGAATTGACGGTGGTGGTAAATATTCATGAAAAAGGACAAGTTGGTGAATGGGCAACACAGATTTTGATAAACAACTAAACACGTTACACACTGGACCTTTAAGTTAGGATTTTTTTCCTAAAATACTCCACCATGGCCTGTGCGGTTATTAATAAGACATTGCAGCAGCAAAACAGCCCGCATATTTATTTTCATACCCCAGCTCCAGCAGAATGGTGCCCTTGTGGTGGTCCCACACGATGACCCGGGTGTCATAAGAGGCGGTGGCCAATAGCGCCCCATCTGGTGAAAACTCACAAGACACCACATCATTGTGGTGCCCCTCCAGCTTTCCCATCACCGTGTACTTATCCATGTTCCATAGGAACACCTGCAACATGAAGGGAGGACTGTTATAGCCCATGGAATTTTGTTGGGACGGAGTATAGATGTGCTATTTTACAATTATCATTACTATATGCATGTAAAGATTTTTGAATTAAATTAAGAAACAGGAATTAAAAAACAGAATTATCCTCAAATTATGCTCAGTGTCATTGTTATGCTTTGTAACCTTTAACCAGGCTGTACAAACAAAAGAGAACATGCTACACAAGCAGCAAGGCTATGTCAAAATGCAACACTAAACCTACATTGGCTATTATAATGAACATCTTTATAATAGTATTAAACTACAAAATCATAATTTAAATGTATACATCTTTTAGTACATTAAATATACTAAACTAAAACTTCTATTATTTTAACAAAAGGAGGTCTACACAAAAAGAGAAAATAAAAACAAATAGTAACTTAAGGTAACACAAAGTTACGCCACTGGTTTCCCCTGTCAGGGTTTTAGTTCACTGTGTTTACAATAGGCTCCCACCTCCGGCAGAAGCCTACGAAGAGAGACAGATACTGCAAGAGAAAAGAATATTTTATGGCCAAAGGGTTGATACCTCTGGCAACACACACACACACACAGAGTCAGAATAATATCCAGTTTTGCTCCAGTTTTAGAACTTCTGCACCTCTTTGCAGCACTTAAAAGCATTTAGCATTTTTAACAATCAAACGCTGAACAAATGCAGTTAATGATCTAAATTAAAATAAACAGTCACATGCAGATTAATGGTTCAGGTTGTTCTTGGATTGGAAGCAGTTTTTATATTTCAATTTTATTTATAGTGGCATATCAGAAGTTACCTCAGGACACACTATAGCAGGTTTAGACCACACTATAATTTATAGAGACCCAGCTATTTACAAGAAGTCCCACCACATTTGTTTGCTGATGGAGAAATGTGGATGAAAAGCAGGATAATTTATTGCGGTTCCACTGTTGTTGCCAACAGCGGTACTGTTGCTACCAACAGTAATAACACTCACATGCTTTATTTAAAGCAGAAGTAGACACAGGAGAACTGCAGATGGAACAAGTTGCCACATAACTGGCCAATTGGTTTTGCTCAACAACAGGTTTGTTCTTTTGTAAGATTTAAGGCAACAGCTGAAATTTGTAGGATATAAGTGCTCTGCAAAGGCACAAAACATATTTCCATTTAAAACCTAAAACTAGTCTGAAACCTGCACAATAATTCCATTACAACGGGGGTTGGACAGTAAAGGGAGAGGGCAGGTTGTTTGTTTAACTGTTGTGGCTGGCTGAATTGTTTTCCATGTTCTGCCATTAGCAGCATTCCAATGCTACACTGTGTGCTACTACAGAAACATTTATACTGTCAGTGAGAGAAATCCTATTAACAAAAGAAAAGCTAGTGTGTGCAGACAGTGGACAAAGCTATTCAAGGATGGGGGGTGGGTGGGGTGGGAGGAGTGGGTTTGGGAGATAGGTGGGGGGTGAGTGGGGGGGATAGAGGGAGTATTTAATAACCACTTTGACAGTTTTAAACTGAAATTAAAATGAATAGGAACTGCAACAGCAGAGGTAGACAGACACGGAGCAGCACCTACGTACAGATCGGCGCCAGGCTGCCCCTGGCCAGGCCTTTGGGCATTGTGCACTGTGCGTCCCTGGTTTACACCGGCTGCTCAAAATGTCAGCGCGGCGCTCCCTTCAAAACCAATCACACACTGAGCTCTGCCACCACCTGTGACAGGGAGAGCAAGACACACACTGTAGGGACACACACACAGCCTAACAAAGATACCACCATGTTTACCATTATAACCATGTTCAGATTGATCTAGAGCTGCAACATTGTAGATAAGGTGACCTAACTGTGGCCAGTTTATGGAATGAATATCCGGAAACATGTCTGCTGGAAGCGTTGCAGAAATTTGGGACGTCAATTCAACATGACATAAAAGAAAGGAAATGTTTTTTTTTTTATAAATCTGACATTTGATAAATATACAAGATTTACATGAGGTCAGAATTGTTTCAGTGATTGAGTCACTTAAAAAAAATTCCCCTGCTGTAATGATTAAAGGTACAATATGTAACATTTCTGCATTAAAATGTCTAAAAACAACTATGTTATTTTGTTGAGTTGTGTACTTACACTATCCCAAATGTTTCCAAAACGTTCAAACCCAGAAAAATCAGTTATTTTATTTTAATGACACAGGACGTTTGATTTAGTCGCCTGTTGGTGGCGTCATAAAACCTTTGACCCCCCTAGTTACTCTAACTTCCATCAAAACACGGGCAGCCAGATGATACGTTCGAGAGTAATTGTAAATCCTACAATGTCACAGAAAGAATAACTCTCAGTAACCGTGATACAGCTTGCTTTCTGCCACACAAGATTTTTGCAAAGGGCAGCGGGTCGGATTGGATCCCGCACCGCTGCAGGAGTCCGCCAACATGGGGCACACGCCCTTACTGGGTGAGCCAGAGGCCGCCCCACACAGCATCATTTTGTCATTGATTACATGCCACTTACAACACAGTGGTACAGCAGAGATCTTATTTATTGATACATTTCAATATCGATTGATCCAGCTTAACGTTATGTGCTACGTTGACAAGTAACGTTAGTGTTAGCTGATGCTAACGCTCGGTGGGGAATGTTAATGTTATAAGGTTACAACATTGTCCAACACGTTCATCAACTTATTTTAAGTATAATTGTTTTGATCAAGGTAAAGTTAACGTTAAACACTGGGCTAACCCACGATTACGTTAGCTAGCTAGCTACCAACCACAATCGAATCAAGAAAACGTAATTCTGTGGGGGAAACTGCAGCTATTTTATCAGAATGACATGAATAAATGTAATGAGGATAAAACTGTAATGGATAAACCCATCCGTGAAAAGATGTATTTTAAATTGGCAATTGTGTTCAACAATGAAAACTAAAAACTCCCATAATGCCACTTCACGACGTCATCAAAAGTCCGTGTTTACATCCATTGTTTTGATTGAGAGACCTAGCGGCAGAAAATTACATATTGTACGTTTAAAAGATTTAATTTGGTCACCCCCACTTCAACATAAAATACTTTTAGGAGGTATCTGAACTATATAATAAAACAAGAGGACTCCAGCTATATAACAATAATAAAACAGTTGTCTACTCTGCATGCACACTTCAGAACACCAAAAGCCTGTTCTTTTCCACTGCCAACAAAACCAAACAGAATCTAGAAGCAGGAGGCACAACTTATCAGGACACTGAGCACAGTTTGTTCTAAGGTGGAACTTGGAGGGCAGGGCAGATGGGTTTTCAATTGTAAGTTGATTGAGCATAACTGGTCACAAGCAATTGAACAAAGTTTAGCTAGCAATCCCATGAAAAGAAGTAAAAAGGAACTTGTGTACGTACTGCTTTGCCTGCGCCGACCGAGCACAGGATGGACGAGTCAGGGGAGAAGGCGCTGCAGTACACCCAGTTCTGATGCCCCCGCAGAACCTTCACCATGTTACCTAAACGGCAAACATAAATCGCATTATGGCATTTTTAGTACCTTTATTTGACGCCAGACAATATAGAGTTAAGGAAGACAAAAAAAAAAACACACGGAGAGTGGCCAGGTTGGGTCAGTGAGAGCAGGCGCACTTATATTTAGGTTTGTATGAGGTTTATGCCTCGACACAGAGGTCCAGGGTTCGACTCCGACCTGTGACGATTTCCTGCATGTCTTCCCCCTCTCTCTCCCCTTTGTCACCTGTCCATTAAAGGCGGAGAAGCCCCAAAAAATAAGCTTAAAAAATAAATAAAATTTAAAAAGAAAACACGGGGAGAGAGTGTTGTTAGCATAGCCAACAAATTAGTCTATATCGACGACGTTCCACGTCCACGATTGTTCCGGTGCCTGCCTTTCCTCTCTTTGTGTTGGCGTTCTCAACTCCGGTGGATTTCTGAGGACTACAGTTATCTGCTCCTCAGATCTCTACAGGGTAAATCCAGACAGCTAGCTAGACTATCTGACCAATCTGAATTTTCTGTTGCACAACTAAAACAACTTTTGAACGTACACGGTCCACCAAAAGTAGTTCCTTCACAAGACCATTTGCAGAGGTTTCCCACAAAAAATATTTCAGCACCATACCATTCTTGTGGTCTGTACTACAAAAAAGGATAAGGCTGAACAAATTCAGTTTCTTTTTTTTTTAATCCAAATTTTCTTTTTGCCAACAATTTATATTAAAAGAATTGGATTTACTGAACAGCACTTATTTAAAAAGAAAATATGGCTTAAAGCTTACCCAAGCCGTTTGTAGCCACTACCGACCATGTTTTATTAGCTTGACCTGGTCAACTGACTAGCAGTTAAGATAACACACTCGACTGTCCTGCTGTTACAGATGTGACCTAACCACAGACAGTTGCCTCGTTCATGGACTCACAGGAGTGCGGCGCTGAATGAATATAGGGAAAACCTTTTCTGGCTGGGGACCCGCTAGACCGGTAGAATTATAGGGGAAACTCTAAACGTGTGTGACATTTTTGACATAATTAGTGTTGAGGTATGGCCAAAAATGTGTTATGTGAGGTCACAGTTAATCATTGGGTCCAATTGGACGTTGAAGAAATATCACATTGCGAAGAATGCGACAGACGGGCAGACGACCCGGAAAAATAACGCCGCCGGCCACGGCTATTGCTGGTGCGCAGTCATGAGGAAATAAAGACTACCAATACACCAGGCTTTAACTGGGCTGTCTCCACATTTACAGGCTGGCCACAGCCCCTGGATCTTTCACCTACTTTTCTAAACTGATCTTACAATTCAGAGGGCTGCTATTTCCCCTGTTCTTTGAACTAAAGAAAGAGAAGGTCACAATTATTAAGGAAAGAAAAGAACAGCTCTACATACCATCATCTTTAAGGTCCCACACACGGAGGGTCTTATCTCTGGATGCAGAGACCAGCACAATACTGCCATCAGGAGCAAAGGTCAAGTCTCGCACTACATCAGTGTGGTCCATCAGATTCAGCAACAGTTTTCCTGCAGCAAGACATGGTAAGATTGAGTCAAGTTTACTTAAAATACCTACTGATAGGGGTATGACGAGACGTCACACTATTTTAAAGAAAACTTCAATTAAGAAATAGGACTGGAAAAAAAAAATATATAGTCTTTACTCACCAAGGTTACAACATAACCAAGCATTTCATTGCAGCAGTAAACAACAAAGTAGGCTGCTCTTGTATTGATTGAAAAATGGAAAATGCACTGGAACACACGCAGTGTATGTAAATATATGACCGCCACGAAGGCTATAACTGTATTTGCTAGTTGCATCTTCAGCTGTAATCAGACAGCATGTTTGGGCTGCTGGTGTCTGGTGATTTTTTCCTAATCTAATTACCTAGTTAGATTACCAACTAATGAAGCTGAAGTAGGAAACCACTTCTAATTAACAGAAATGTGTCCTCACCAGTGTAGACATCCCAGATCTTGATGCGACCATTGTTGAGGCCTGTTGCCAGAAGCAACTGGTCCTGACCGAACCTGAAGCGGTGCCACTCAATGTTAACACAGCGGCTCTGCTTCTCCGGCACCGAGGAGCCAAAGGCCAGGCCCCAGACGGTGTCACCGCAGTCGATGGTGTGTTCGCGGGGCTCGTCGGCAGCTGGGATTACCTGGCCTCCGCTGCTGTTCTGACGAGACAAACAACCCGGGCTCGAGGCATTGGTGGACTCTCCAGCTTTGCCCACAGAACTACAGCAACGGAGAACAGAGAGAGAAACAAGAGATTAACGAGAGACAAAACTACTGAGAGCTAACCACACTTTTTTTTTTATATATATATAAAAACAGAGCTTTCTATCTAGTCTCCAGCACAGATGCACATCAAAACTGTTAGCAGGCAGGACCCCGCAGCATAGCTCAGTGTGGCTATCCCCTGGTGCTAGGCTGTAGTGGAAACTAATGCAATCACAGTTTGCTTGCAATGACGTGTCTCAGGCGGACCGACCCAGGCTCCTGGAAAATGTCTTTTAACAGAGGTACTAGCCAGCTCTGACGCTTAGTGATTTTTTGCCATTGCAGAAAAAGAAAAAAAAAACATGGCAACAGCCTGCGGTTCCGGAACAACAAGCACTTAGTTTACAGTAATTTTTAAAGTGTGGCTCTGAGAGTCACAAGGTACTATTGAGTGGAAAAAGAGCCTGTTATTGCAGAAAGGCAGCTGATAATACAAGCCACATGTCCTTGGCACTGAGGAGCACCTCTTTATGTTCGTTCTGCTTTCTGTGTTAGGCGCTGAGGCAAACTGAGGGCCAAACCGCTAGATTGTTCTATTAACACAGATTTGCATCAACACTATCTACGTACACTACCGGTCAAAAGTCACTTAGAAATTTCCATTCCAGACATAATACCAGCGGAGATCAGATGCATTGTTGTCGTTTTTTTAACCAGGGCTGCAGTTTTCAGATTACATTATGTGTTTACTTAACTTCAAAAGGGTTCGCAACTGTTGCTGAAGCGGCTGAAGAAACGCTTGAATTCCATGCTTTTTGTTCTAAACGTCATACCCAAATTAAAAGTGGTACAGCTCCCATATACTTTGACATTCAGGGGTGTGCCTGATGTCATTGGAAAGGTGATTGATGTGGGTGGTTTGTGTATTTGAGAAGTGTTTTATTTTGTATTTTTTTTTGGCTTTTTTCTTTGCACTTTTAAAATGAAAAAAAAAATGAAAAAAAGACATATCTGTAGAAAGAAATGTATATAAAATCCATTTTTTTAGTCTTTTGGCTTTCTGTAGTAAGCTGAGACATGTGGCTAATGCCCTGTGTTGTACGTCACCTGTCAGATGCGTTTACAGCAGTGTATTCTAATCATTTTACAGATGTAGGACTTGGACAGAAATAAAAAACCTCCATTCTAGTCTCTAAGGCCTAGAATCACCCTGACACTTGAAACAAGAACTTGAGAAGGTTTCCTTTCCAGTGACATCAGACACACCCCTGAGTGTCAAAGTATATGGGAGCTGAACCACTTTTAATTTGGGTATGACATTTAGACCAAAAAGCATGAAATTTCAAAAACAGTCGAGAACCCTTTTGCAATTATGTAAACACATAATGTAATCTGAATACTGCTGCCCTGATTAAAAAAAAAATGCAACTGATCTCAGCTGGTATTCTGTCTGTAATGGAAATTTGTAACTGTAAAGTGACCCCAAACTTTTGACCGGTAGTGTAGATCTATGGGACTTATTCCCTAAGTGAGCACATCATATCATGACTTGATTTCATGCATTGCAACTACAGATTTGACTGTATTAACAAGAGGAACAAGAAGAACAACCAAGTTCGGTTTGCTTTTAATCAAAAAAGCAACATATTTATGTGTTTAAGTCTTTTTAAATTTATATCCCATTGGTATTTTTTTTTTTTTTTTTTTTTTTAACTTGCTCATTTTAATGATTGAGTCTTATTTTACCAATTGTATCATGTGAAGCACTTTGTGACTGTCTATGAATGGCGCAATATCTAATAAATGTATTATTTTTATCCAGGCAATGCACTTACCGTACCTAGTCTGCAAGACATTAAAGGAAGAACTCAAAACAATACAGACAGGGTCTATTCCGCGACTTCCGGGCAAACCAAATCGCCCAAGATGTTTGACGCATACATACATACACATTATTTATTTATTTATTATTATATATAACAAAGTGTGGACAAAGCAAGCTTACACAATTTGAGAATATTATGCTTACGCCAGTGGTTCCCAAACTTTTTCTGCAGGGTCCCCCTTTTGTAGATACATACATTTTCAAATATTACATGAACGACACATAAAATAAGTAGTCTGAACTAAAATACTAAAACAGTCAGAGCCTAGACAGGATTCCCACACACTGATTCTGTTTACAATTGAAGGGTTTCAGATGGTAAAAAAAGACTAAACAACTGTACAAAATATATGCATGTTAATGTTTTATTAATCATGGTTACTGGTAGTAACTGAGTGAAAGTTTCAAATGATACTTACAAGCTCTTCAGACATTTTGCCAAGGGAATGAGCCTGACAATGCGATGCCCCTGAGACCAAGCAAAGTAGGAACCATTGGGTGCAAAAGCTACTGTCCAAGCCTCGCGCCCAGACTTCTGGTCAAAGGGAGCAACAGGCACCAGGAGTTCACCGATGAACTTTGCCTTACCTGAAAAAACAAACCAACAACACTGTTACTTCAGCTACCTGCATGGATAGGATCACTTAACACTTCTTATTCAGGCCAACCCACAAGAATTCCAATCCTCCTAACGTCACCTATTCGCTCACAGGCATGAATGGGTTTGTCACTGATGCAGGTAACTGATTGGCTAATTGTGCTAACCAAACCACTGGTACAAAACCAGCAGGTGGGAAACTTTGCAGGATAATAATGCTCTGTAATAAAAACAAAATAAAGCAATTACTGAAATGCATATGGGTTTTTAATGGAGAAACAGTCTGTGAATTAAACTAATAGGGAAATACTCTTATCCACATTTTGATCCATACTTGCCTAGAAAATGTGTATAGCATGTTCATTTTAGCTGCCCCAGTTTGTAGAGGTTAGTTAGATGGTACCATAAATTTGGCCTAACCATAACTGGTCTGGCAACCCAAAGGCCAAGGTTTTGTTTCCAGATTTGTGTGTTGACTTACGATGAGGGGGGTCTGAGGATCCTCCCCCAGAAAATCTTGAGCATTAAACACTTAATTTCCTGAATTATGGTGAATTTTTATGCACCTATTTATACCTTTTTTCGCATCAATTTATGCTGAATTTATTCACCTCAATTGATTTTAATGAATTAATAAACCCCAGGACTGTAATATTTCACATGTATTTGAGCAACATTTCTGCTCATGTTCAGAGCATTGACATATATGGTCCAGAGCAACGGGGTCTGTTGGTCCATTATATACTGTCTATGGTAGCGACAGAGAGAGTGGACACTTAAGCGACGCAGGGGTCTGCTTCAGAGCTCCATAAACTGGAAACGTCACGTCGAAGGAACCTCAAACTAAATCATTAGTATTGCGCTCCTAAATGTTGTACTGATGGCGTCAATGTATTACACTGATTTGGCAATGATTCCTCCGAAAATTACACCTTTCACAACTTTCCCCAGACGGTTGCTAGCAACAAATACGGCATGATGGTCGGACCCCGCACGGAGCTGCCCGTTCTATTCGCCTCGGAAAAATAAACTGGACAAAATTAGTTCTACTAAAAAAAAAACTGAAGAACTGCGAATGCCTTGGAAAATACTTGTCTTCTTAATTTCCACGTGCTATTCTGGGGCTTTTTTATTATTATACAAATAAAACTTGTAAAAAAAAAAAATATATGTATATATACACACACACATAATTTTTTATATGTGTATATTATATATAAATAATTTTATAAATAAAATAAAAAATAAGAGAGCGTGAAAGCGAGAGATCCGGGGCTATTCATAAAACATTCGGGGCTGTACCCGGGGACGCCCAGGCCTAACGACGCCTCTGGTTATATAGGCATGCAAAGCGCTGCGTGTGGGTACGCACGCACCGTCTCAGTGGGGTGTGAGTGCATGGGGGAGGGACGGGTCTGAGCTGAGGTTTCAAACAGCCAGAGGAAAATCCATTTTAAACCGTTAACGTTAACTTATAAATAAGCGAGGCGAGTGAAAACAAACTGTAGTAACGTTATTGTAGTAAACCAATCAATGCACTCTCGGTTAAATTAGACCTAACGTTAGCTGTGCATAACGTTAACGTTACAGACATGAAGTGAGCTAGCTAGCTAGCTAGCTGCAATGTTTACGTTAGCTAAAACGCAGAGCACAAGACAACACACAACATGCATCTTAACGCCTGCGCTGTAAACAATGCTCACTACAGCCCACAACGGTGTAACGTTATTGTACTGAAAGACTATTTAACTAAGCTAACGTTAGCTGGTATAACGTTACGTACAACTCTACTTAACTACGTTAACCCTTTTAGCTGCTGTTTGCTGTGACTAACGTTAGCTAGCTAGCTATGTATCATTTTGTCAGGCTAGAACTGAACGTTGAGAAGTTAGCATTTCTACTTACCTATATCATTTTGGTTTATAGAGTCTGGAAAGCTTGCCATCTAAATAAGGGCACAGACCTAAGAGAAAAGCCGAGCACGGAGTGTAAAACAAATATCTAGAGGAAATATGAAATTGGTACGGAATTCGGCGCCGGCTTTTCCTCTTCCGCTGTCTAGCAACGTCGGTTGAATTCCTCCAAGCGTAACGTTAACGTCCGTGGTGAAAAAAATACAGTCGTCGTTCGGCCTGTGCAAACGTCTTGTATTCCTTCCTCGACGACACTCTTTATTTTCACCGTTCAAGTCTATACTGCTGCTCGGGCATTAACACTCTGATAAAAAAAACAACAACAGTTTAACACGCAATTAGAGCATTCGCGTCTGTAGCGCTCAGTACGGTCCCCGTTAGTACAATGGCTTCTACGGGTGGGATGGTAAGCTATTTTCATCAAAAGGAGGAGTGACCATAAACCGTGGGAGGGTTACGTTGTACGTCAGCACAGTCGCCATGGTAATACTATTAACGCCTCCCACAGTTACTGCGGTCTATTTTTTTCCTCCTTCCTTCCTTCGACTCAAATGTTATCATTCATTTATATTTGAAAAGTGAAACCGCTTAAACATTTTTTTTTCATTTTGGGCATGACTTATCAGAGGCAACAGAGTCCAAGAAGTTTGACTTTATAAAAAAAACTTTAATGCTCATGTTAATATATTTACAAATATAACTCACAAATCAGACAAGGTACAACAAAATGATATCAAGGACTAAGAAATGCCCTTGCGTACAAGAAAACTTAATTGGAAACCAAAATTAAAAAAACACAACAATCACTAATAACTTGTTACCACAACTGCGGGGAGAAACGACCACGTCTAGTCTTCATCTTCTTCAGAAACAAAATTTGTTGAGCCAGAAGTGGAGTTTGTTGAAAAGAATTTCAAATCCAACACTGGCAAAAATGTTTTCTTCCCATTTGGCGTTTCAATGACTTAACAGCAGGGGTGTCAAACTCAATTTCACTAAGGGCCACAATGGAAATGAGACTCACATCAAGGGCCAGACATGTAGTTTATTCACATGCTTTTATTTAACCAAAAAAGTCTAACATCTTTGACTGTATTACTGCACGTCTCATATGGTCTTCTCACTTACAGTTTGGTCAACATAAAGCCATACAAAAAAAAAGTCAGCAAAGAGGTTTCTTTAGCCATCAAATCTGCCTAATGTGCTTTGAGTGTGGCGTAATTACATTGCGAAAAACACGTTCCTGTCTTTTTGGTTTGGAGCACAACTAGGCGGGCGGGCCAAAACTTTATTGTGAACCTAAAATTGATATTCAGGCCAGATCAAAATTTGCGAAGGGCCAGATTTGAGAGTTGAGTTTGACACGTGACTTACAGCAACATATGGGAGATGATCTCCATACAACGTGGGCTGGCCAGTGTCTGGCCCAGGATGTGGTTTCTCGCTCTGTGGATATGGCATACATTCTTACCAGATCATACACACCGGAAAGTTCCTGTGCATTGGTGACCTTAGGTTGATGACTCAGCTGCTCAGTAGGCCGACTCAACAGAAATTCAGTCATGTTTGACGACCGGCTTAAATGATTCACTTGAGCAAATCAGAATGTGTGTATGCATGTAAAGAGACAACCCCCCCACTCCCCCACCTCACAACATCTTACACTATTCAAACAGTCCAGCACTTCCCTGAGGAGAAGACATCAACACGTTTGCTTAAAAAAAGAAGAATCAAACATCAATCCACTTACACATCACAGCAAAAAGCAGACAACAAACGTCGTCCAAAACAATCTGGAAGCCAGCTCCTTAAGAGACATTTCAATACAACAATGGGAGTACCAAAGAACTTGAAATCAGACTTTTTTTTTTCTCCTTTTTCGAGGACAATTTTTCCGATGTTTTTGTCGTTTTTTTCAATACAAGCAGGACCCCCCCCATGTTGAACCTAAAGTTATGCCCTTGCATGGACTAAAAACCTTCCATTTAAACTAATCAATTTAAAAATGGCTGCACTCACTAGTGCAGTCTGATGTCTTCGATGTGTGTCTTTTAACCCTTGTGTTGTCTGCCCGTCGGCCATGCAGTTTCTTGTCCTCCCAGGTTAACCCCTTTTTGTAGACACTTTCCTTCATGGTTTCGGTCATTTTCTTTCTGCGGTTATTTCCACTACCAACAAATTCACCACTACAACTTATTACACTTTATTATTATTTTTTTTTAATTCATGGCCAATTTATTGCAAATTTGACCTCATTTTGAGTAAAAAACAAGCTGAAATTATGAATTATTTTGACAAATCGTTACGGTTGAGTGGATAATCACAGACTGTCCAAATTTAGTCAGGACACTGTTTAGAAACCATTTCAATGTCTTTTCAAATGCTATAAAATTTAATAAAAACACCCAGAATTCTATAAAAAAAGTATAGATCTGATCCTTGATTTTCTTTGTGAAGAGCGTTGTACAGAACTATCAGTGTTATTTTTGGGTCATTTGCTTTAAAGAAACCCAAACTTCTGATTCTTCTGAACTTTGAAAACGGGTCAAATTTGACCCAAGGACAACAGGAGGGTTAAGGTCCGTTATGCAAATCCAATCCTCAAAAAGCCACTAAAGTTCAATCAATCAGTTTAACATGAATTCATTTCAGAGTTCTCCTTTGAAATGTAATGTTCAAAACAGACTGGTGTAATGAGAAATGAGACAAAGCACACAGTCAAGTCCTTCTGATTGGATCAGTTTAGGGATTGGTCACTTAAGGAAACACTGCTCCTCCCTACAGATAGAACACCTGACCCTGATGTTCTTTCAGCCCAGCTACATGACTACTACTAATCAGTGACTTTGCATGTTTCAGCCCATTTATTTACAGCTGCATTCATTTCTTTTTTGGCCATCTGTTGGAAGCAGAACTGTGACCGCAAAAGTGACATAAATCTCATAAAGTTATGAGAAACACGTAAGCAAACAACTGACGAGAGAAACAATAGCAGTGTTTGGGTCTACCTGAAATCCAATATTCTCTCTCCTTTTAGCTGTGTTGGTCTCCAACATATCGATCTGTTTAGCAGCTAAAGGCTCCACTACGTTCCCCAGCTAGTCTCCAACTAGGTCGGTGTGGTTTGGTGCTGGGTGGAAGTGAACAGTGGCTTTATCAGAGCTTTTTACTGAAAACAGCTGCTCAACAATGTGCACAATGAGCTGAAAACGACTAAAAAAAAAAAAAAAAAAAAAGGTCAATGAGCAGAGGTGCACTGCAGAGTTGGTGATAAGCAGCGGTGGAAGAAGTATTCAGAAAAGTACTTATCCCACACTGTAAAAATACTCTGTTACAAGTAAAAGTCCTGCATTGATAGGGTTACTAAAGGAAGTACGATTAGAAAAATATAGTACTCAATTTTAGAAAGTGGAAAGGATCCAAACGGTTGTGTTTAATGGTCTAATCATCTCAGCTGGACTTGTAGGCCCTTATATTGTTGGCTAGTTTAATTTATAATAAAACATCAGATTTTATAAACCACATGCATTTTGTGTTACAAAAATCCTAATGTTTAAAGTAACTAAAGCCGTCAATATTTCTCTCTGCAATGTAGCGGAGTAGAAGTAGAAAGTGGCATGAAAAGAAAACACTCAAGTAAAGAACCTCAACATCTGGACTTAAGTATAGTTCTGGAGTAAATGTGCTTGGTACTTAGCAAGTGTCATTTGAAGATTGTTTATATAAAAATATTGATAGAGCTTTAAAAGTATCGGCATGAATACATGACTTATAGTAAATGGTCTAAAACATGCATCAACACTGGAATGGCCCTTATTTAAAATCATGTCAGACACCCAAACCTTGCACATCACTAAATAAGCAAATAGCACATTTAAGTAGTTTAATCAAAAAGGGGATCGATAACAAACACACACAAAATTGAGAAAAATCTAAAAAAAAAATCCAGAAAAGTTCATTTGTGGAGATTTTCTGTAGTGATAAAAAAAAAAAAAAAAAATGCACAAAGGGAGAAGAAAGTTGATTTCACTGCTCTAATCTGTCCTCTCCTAACACCTTCTGTTCACACAGGCTACATCAGACGTTTACTACTTGTTTAATCCATGCTTCAAATCTACACATACAAATGGAAAGAGCAGTAGAAAAGGGTCATCTCCGTTTCCAGTCTTTACTTTCATCCGCATTCTATCAGTCTCTAGATCATGTTTCAGATGCTTTTATCCTCCCAAACTGGCATATCCATCATTTAGTGGAAATCACAACAATGGATTATCTCATGTCCCACCATGATGCTATTACGGTATTAACATTGGAGTTTAGAAATACGTTCCCCTTCTCTAAAGAAGTGGATCAACAAAAGACATGATTCACTTAAAGACCACAAGGACAATCTCAGACATGGCAAAGGATTCTGGATGATAGTTCTCATTTCCAGAACATCTTGCGAACATCTCTTTAAAAGGTTTAATGCAAGAGTTCCAGAAACCTGGCAGAATATTAGCAAAGTTTGAGTGAAGCAGTGAATGGAGCTTAAAGAAGCATGTCTAGAGCACTGGAGTCAGACTCCTAGTTTGGTTCAACAGGCAAGATGAGAACAATGCCATTCTTCAAAAAGAAAATTTACAGTGGTGCCCCAAAAACGCAGTTCTGAGCAAAACTGAAAAAAAAAAGAATCCTTATCAATAGGACATGACCATAAAAAAAAAAAAAAAAAAAAAAACAGGGGTTTATCGGGATGAGGAGGTAGATGTTGACATCTGGGATTGGACTGCCCAATTCCTGTTTGAACCTCGCCATTATCTGGAATGTTGTCCAGAGGATGGTTGAAGACAAACATGTTCTACCTCTGGGACACAGGGTGTCTCCACCTGTTTCTGTAACCTGTCAGCAATTGGCTTCACCATGGGGGTATAAAACGTGTGTTCTCACGAACCCTTCTTACATATAGTTGGGAAAAGTGAAAGCACTGTAATCCCCATGTATTCCACGTGTTTATTGCTGTGTGCACCACATTGACTGCTGCTGTCTAAGAACACTGTGGAGCGCGTAGGGAGGAGGTCGAGTGGGTGGGTCATAACACGCAGCTCTTTCAAGCCAGGGAGCGCAGTTCGCTTCCAGTGGAAAACGCAAGACCTTCACCCAGGAAACGCGCGTTTATTCCCTGGGAGTCTTTAAAAGCTATAGTGTTTAGTTTCTGTCTCCCCCCCCCATGAGGCATTCTAAGTAATGACAACAACAATGCCCAAGATGAATTTCTCCTGCAGGAGACAAAGGCTGATCTTATCTTAACACTGTCAGCGCGTCCCCATGATACAACCCTTCCGTGATCATGCATCGCTGCCCCCCACACACAGTTACTTGTAACCAAGGCGGAGACCGAGGATTAAAAAAAGAACGTGATTGATTCTTCAGAAGAGGTGATTATCTTCACTCGATTTTCAGCGCGCGAATGTCACCGGACGACACCGTTCTCGGAACATAGCCATACTGATAAACACAGAGAGAGTTGGGTGGAGCTGATTTAATTAGCTTTGTAGCAACTCATTTGGCAATGGCTTGAATGTAACGGACGTTGGTTAATATAAAAAAAGTTACGCACTGAAGCTTTAATCCAAACCACGATCTTCTTCCTAAATTGAACGAGTCGTTTTGGTGCCTAGACTTAACGGTCGTCGCTGCAAGGACCGACGCCTCGCAGTGCTCTGTGCCCGGCTCACAGTCACCTTTTCTCAGCATAGTACTATATATACACACTATATAGCTATAGTCCTATAGCACCGGCCGCTGATAGGACCGACAACTTACAGTGCTCTGTAGCCAGCGTTGCGTGCCGGCGTTCGCCTCATTTCGTAAGATATCATGGTGTGGCTACGTTTTGGTACGATATATTATGAACTCGTTCGTGAGAACGCGTCGATGAGGTTCAAGCTTCGCCGCGTTTCACTCCCCATGGTGAAACTACCCTAACCGACCAGCAGGAGTCACTGCTGCAGCCACAGAGCTGAGAGCCCTTCACTGGCTTCCCACCCTGAGAACACGGAAAGCTGTGTTTGTTCGAGCACGCAACCAAAGGCGTTGCTTTTTTAAAAAAAAAAAAAGAGATTTAAATGCATTTTCCTACCTTACAGGCCACCACTGGTTTGCTGGAGTTACAAAGTGTAACCACGATATTAAAATTGGAGGAAGGTAATCAAACACATTCGTTTTCATTTTCATCAAAGCTTTGGTATCGCTGTGTAGGAAAACAATTGGAGAAATGGATTGATTTGTGATCATGTGTTGTGTAATAGAAAACTGACTTTCCTACTCTAAAGGCCTCAGTAGGCTTCAGACCAAGCGTTGTTATTGAACAGTCAACCAGTGTCTGACATCGCCTCCAAACACACCTTTCCTAGGACGGCACTGGGTGGGCTACATCTGACAAACTCTCCCCAAAACTGAATCCCACAATCACCCTTACAGTTTTAACTTCTCCCTCAAGCTCCCTCTTTTCATTTTTCACACAACTACTTGGGTCACTTTTCATGTGAACTTTTGCCTTTAGACCTCGGACGGACTTTGGAGTTATTTATTACCGGTCTGTTGAAACCCAGTAAGCAAGTTCAATAAATGATTTACTTTGTCGGTCATCCTGGTTTAATGTCTCGGCCGTAGTGCCGTTAGTGCTGCTACAACTGATTGAATGACCGCGTTTTCACCTTGCCGAACAAAGCAAACTAGTACACTGCTCCAAACGCTGCAGCCTTTCAAGTGAACTGCTCCAAACATGCTTTCTAAGAACACACACTTCCAAATGTGATCAATCGGTTACAATGGCCAACTGTCGACATTTGGGCAGCCACAGCTTTGATGGCCACAATATTCTGGCACGTAAGAACTTTACATAAGCCCCGACGTTCAAAAACGGCTGAATATTACAATCGGATTAAGAAAACATGGTAAAAAAGCTCTTCATGGTTTAGTGTATATAAAGGAGCATGTGCACACTTTGGATCCGAAATGCCAAGCCTGAGGTACACCAATCAGAAACATACAGTCTGGAGAAGTAATAAAAGGTTCATATGGCAAGATCATCACTACGCTAGTGTTCCTCTCAGGGGATTAAAGGAAGCAGTTAACAAATACTGGGAAGGACTAATGCATTTCCTTTACATTTTAAATGATATATTAAAGTGTTATAATACAGAGATAATGCTTTTAGAGACCGTCGGGCCAGTGCTGGGTACAGTCCGGTTCCTCTCCCTGGGAAGGAGGGGCAAACAACTCACAGCTGAGCCTTTACGTCGGCTGGTTTGGATTAGGGTGGGAGCGTGGGGGGAGCAGGTGGAGACAGGAAGAGCTGCAAGGCCGCCACCCATAGGTCATGCTGCCGTCGCCACGGTAACCCTGATATGGTGCAGCGTAGGGCGATCTGAAACGCAGAAGAGAGTCTGAATGATTAGGGTCTGCGCCTTACTTCGAGGCTTTTCAAAGTAAAAGTGCCGGCCGATAGGCCATCTCTGTTTTAAGCTTCGTTGAGAGGAAGAAAACAGAGGAGGTAGAAGAAGATATATACGTCTCAAATTAATCTCCAGGTTCCAGGCTTTCAGATGACGTATATCCCTGCTATGTGACCTGCTACCCCCCCACCCCCACAGACTGCATGACCGTGCTTATTTAAGGTCATGTGTCTTATAATAGTAACACTAAGTATAACGTTATGGATATTTGGCGTTTTTCCTCGTGCTACTTGATAGGGGATAAGAAGGTGGTTATAACATCACCGTTTCTTTATTTCCACTTTACAGGGATTAGGTTTCTTATCTTTTTGTTTTCACAAAAACTTTATCTGATGACACTTCTTCTCAACCAAGACTCGTTCTTCCTCCATGACAATCACACACAGCACCAGTGGCTTAAAATGCAAAAACAGGCGGTCGGTTTAGCCTTTTCACACAGACATGTGACACGTTGCTCCAATAGGACTCTTTATGTTGCAGCCTCATTTCACCCAAATAATAGAGGGTCTTTGGTAGTATTGAAAGGCTCTCCGTTTTTAACCATCTTAAAGTTTTTGAAGCATTTCCACAATAAAGACAATTATTGCTGGAAGTAAGGTTGCATTCATCTCCGTCTCTGACCCCCAAAACTATTTAATTCAATTTTTTCTGCTCTTAACAAAAAACACACACACACACACACACACACACACACTTTCTTAAACCAAGACCAAACTCAAGAATTTTCATACTGTTTTTTTTTTCCTGGTTCCACCAGTTCAGTCCGGTTTACGAGGCTAATATTCCTGGCATATTCAGCAGCCTGACAGTGTCACAGCACTATGGTTGGAATATGATACCACCCCCCAATAATCCATTCTGGGCTTTTTCCTTAGTTTTTGGTGTGCTTTTGACATTTTTTTCATGTTTTTGTCACCTTGAGGTTTTTTTTATTCACGCCTTTTGACGTTGAGCTTTTTTTTTGTTAAGCTTTTTTGTCGACAATTTTTCGAGGTTTTTGTTTCTTTTCCCAATGTTTTTGTTTCTTTTCTCAATACATGCAGACATGTGCTGGGGCCTCCCTAGATAGTGGTTTGGTCTGGAGTCGCTCCAATCTCTCATCAGTCTCACTCAGGGGCGGCTGAGACAAGTGAGACACCTAGTGGTAACATCCTGTATACCGGTCCAGTGTTTGGCTGGGAATCAAACCGGTTTGAACACTTTCACACGTCTTCATACTTGAGAAGCACAACTAGAAGAGCTGGAGCATCAACAAATATTTTTCAGATAGTAGGACGTCAATAATCGAAAAAACGCACATTGAACTAGAACGGAATTAGGAGAAACTACTTATCTTAAAACTGTAAACCGTAGCTTTGAAGCTTAGACAAAATGATAAAGTTGTATTATTACAACTATTCAACCAGACTGTTGCCTCCTGACAGATCCCAGGGAAATCTTTTTTTCCTGACCCAGTTCGATGTAACAAACACCTTTCTTCCCTCTTCGATTTAGGGCGTTTTCACACCTGTAGTTCGTTTGCTTTGGTCCAAATCAGTTGGTGATGTAGTAAACTTGGAGCGATTTGCCCTCAGTCGGTTTGGTTTCACACCTGGAAAAATCTCAAGTGTACCAAAATGAGTCCTTACAAATCAGGCAAGAACATCCAGCCCTCTTATTGGTCGGATATGTCTGGGGGAGGGAGCAAGAAAGTAAATACAGGAAGAAGGTCCTGACTCCTCCTTTGCTCTACTCTGCCGGCGTCGGTCTCCAATTTTAGCGGCAGCTGGTTTGACCACAGAGATACGAGTGACGGACGGGAAGCTTGACTGCTGTCTATTTCTGTGAGAGAAACACTGCAAGCTGCTACAGTTTGCTACTGCTAAACATCTTTGTTTGGGACAGATCCTCTCATAAATCAACCACACTATAAATATTTTTTTTCTTCAATGAAAATTAGAATGATTATTTCCTCCAGTATCATGAATCATATCGCAACTGCAAAATCAGTCAGAATAATCGCAAGTATGGAGATCTTTTCCTCATATGGTGCAGCCCTAGTTACAACATAGTCTTCACAACAGGACTCACTTAAGGCCCACCCTGGAATGACTGCGGAGTAACTTACCATATTATTGGCTCATTGCGTTGTTCTTTCTCTTCCTGAGTGTTTGCTCTTCTGGGCTGACCATCCTCTGGACACACACACACACACAAAAACAAATGAACACAGTTATTAAGGGGGTCTCCAACAACTATGCCATGTTTATTTAAATTGGTTGAAAATATTCAAAGCGCAAAAGGAGGTGGAGAGAACTTTAGACCATAAAGTTGGATTTTATTATTTTAATTTCTTTTTTTTCCCCCTCAGGTACCAGCTCAAATCTCAAAAAGATGCACATTACTTCAGCCTGACTTCGATTCCCCACTTGGTGCATCTGTGCTGGGATCCGGGTTTTTTTTGTCCTCCGCCACGCGCCATACCACACCGGGAGAGTCTCAGAAGCAGAGCATCTTGCTGCCTGACTCGCAGATTATATTGTCTCTACAAGTACTTTACAGAACAATCACGTGTTTATTAAGCTAGTATCTCCCATCACTCAAAGCACTCACACAGTTAAACTCTTTTCTGGCGTTGTCTTGATGGAAAGGATCTGTGGGGTCTATGTTTTTCCACCTCCAAGATGAATCTCTTGTTGTCCGTGGTGTTGTAGAGGAAACATATATGATATGGGGGAGGGTATTTTGGTAAATTAACTGGATAGTCCCGCTTCACGCACGCTTCTGGGACGCGCCGTGGTGCTGCTGGTGGAATATCAAACACTGACTTGTACGGCTGTGATTGCGCGCCTCCAGAACGAAGCGCTGACGCGCCGGTGGAAAACAGAGGTAAGGCTACATTCTGACAGAAAACAGGACTGCAGAACATAGTGCTTCCAAATTCATTTTGATGAGAACACAGCAGGCATGGTCACAAGTTTAACACACCACACCTGCCCACAGCCAGTAGTAAAAATTAGTAACACTATGGGGCAATGTTATGTATGGGCCTGTGACGTGATGTTTGAGGGAATATTTGGACCCACTGCACTGTAACATCGTGACAAAGCAAGCTAAAAGGTTTTACATTGTGTGGGTGAAATGCACTTCTTACCACAGGGGTTTCCCTCTACATCGTCGAGGAGATTGGCTGTAGAGTTGGCGGTGCCCAATCTGGTGAGGAGCTTAGTTAAGAACACCAAAACCCTGGCCTCTGCGAGCCCGATCACTCTCACAATGTACGGACTCACAGAAATCTGTTACGGAGGCTGATCCATGGAGTATGGAAGTGTTCTATGTAGATAATGTAAGACGTTGATGGTGAACAAACAGCACACAGACAAAACAATATGCGTCTTACGTCTGGTCGTTTCACTCATGGAGGACGACGACGTGTTGAGTTGACTTACTGCCATGTCACTTGGAATTATTGAAGCAAAATACTTTATTTGCTGAATTAAAGTATTCCCACTTTTCAACACTAAAATCACCATAGCCAAGGCCATTAACATGGGATTCAAAAGTTGAAATTATTCAGTCATTGTGTATGCCATGTTTCCCTCCTGCCCTGACTTTTCCTAAATACCTATTCTGCGCATACCAATATTGTCATAATGATAGAAAGAACAAAAAAACAAAAACAAAACATGATTAACGTTGGTACTCACTAACATGCATTTATAATCCCTTTTAATCACACTAAGGTATGGAGGCACTAAGGTGTGTCCCGAGACGGGAGCCCCGTGTGTGCACTACACGCTATAATTATCTATCTATCTATCTATCTATCTATCTATCTATCTATCTATCTATCTATCTATCTATCTATCTATCTATCTATCTATCTATCTATCTATCTAAAATAAATAGCAAAACTGCACCTTTTACACCACTAAGAGTACGGATGTGTCCGCTGCACAGCGGTTCGGCCAAAAGACAGGTCTTTCCATTCATTTTGAATGGGGATAGTGCATTTAGGCTGCGGATGGGTTTGGGAATTTTTGGTCTCAACGTAGCTTTGTGCTGCAGGTTATACACTGCTTACAAGTCAAAACAGCATCACATAGAGCCAAACAGATGGGTTTTGCAGGACTTGCTCACAGAAACCTCGGAGACTGTGTGTGTACGGAACTGAACAACACACCGTGCAAATCGCCAAACAATTAGGGCAGCGGGTGGCAAAGTATTTTTTCTATAAATAGATAGCAAAACAGCACACGTTTTGTGTGGGTTCAAGCTGTTCGATAAGCGCCCCTGCTGTGTGTGGTTCTTGCTGCTATAGGAGATTAACGCAGCGCTGTAAAGATTTAGAGTGGCGACGCGTTAATGGCCCATCAGCCAAACAAAAGGAAACAGACGCGTCGGGCTTCACAGTTATAGTACCCCTAAAGAGCCCGGCAGTTCTAGTGTAAGATCTGGCTATGTTACTATCTTACAAATCATTTTTATTGTGACCAAAGGATACGAATGGTGCTTCAGGAGCATCCTCCTTTTTGACTTTCTCCGCTTCGTCTTCTCTGAGAACGTTCTGGCAATTTCAAACAGCTTCTTTCTTGTTGCTGGAGGAGAGAAAACATCCTAGGTCATTAACTACAAACAGACAAAGACCTTAAACCGCAGGATTCTTCAAGGTAAATTTAAGACTTTTTAAAAATAGACCTTTTTAATACCACCTAGGATGAAATTTAATGCCAACTTCACGGCCATTAAATGTAAAATCAGTGTTGGATGTTAGGCTTGAGAAAAGAATGATTTACTAAGTATTGTCACATGAATTTAATAAAACATTTTATTATAATAATATTTAGCTCACAATAGCTTTGTAAGGCATGTTTGTACTCTATTAACATAAGATAAAGTGTTAGTTGCATGAAGAGCTCTTATGCTATGAAACTTAAAAACACAAAAGAAATAAGATAAAAAATAAAACGTGTGCATTATGAGGTGTCACAATTAGTTACACCTTGGCAAGATATGATAATATATAATATACCAATGTAAATGGCAATTGCTTCAGTTATCGTTTCATCCCTGCTTTAGCGTCTGAAGGCTGCTTGAAAGCAGCGGGGATAAAGAGATGGGCTCCGGTCGGTTTTTGTTCGCACCCCGGTGGTCAAATGTGCGTTGGCACGTTGTCTGCATTTCAAAACATGGCAGGCGAGTCTTCCAGCGCCGCCGTTTCATTAGCGCTAGACTGACTCGCACGCCGTTCCGCTTGTTGTGCTAATTTCAGCCCCATTGCTCTCAGCCTCGTCCGCCTGCTGGTCCGCATCTCTGGCCAGACCTTCAGACACTTGCCCATTCTAACCAATTCATTCTTGCTCACCGTGGATGGATTTATGATAAAACACCACCGTTGTTATCGTTCTACATTTATGTGATGCGCACCCCGCGTCCACGCGGGGTGCGCATCACATTTTTGACTTTTGGCCAAAAATCATATTCAAAGTTAGTTTGTTTATTAATATTCAAATATATTCGAATATTTATTAATACTATTTTGACCATTAAATGCCTTCAGTAAGACCTATATTTTTTAATCAAACTTAAGTTGTATATGTTCTGTCCACCAGAGGGCAGTGTATCAGTCAATGTCAATAGGCAGAATGTTTTCAGAAGAAAAAACACTACATTACAAACATTAAAATTGTTATTATTAAAAGTCAGACCCTGGATTAAACACAAACCGTATGCTTTCGACAGGAAGTTCGGCGCTTTCACCGTAGCCTACGTAAGTGGTCTGATGTTTAATACTTGTGCGCTGGTGTGTGCGTCGAGCCGGCGTGTGTGTGTGTGTGTCTCGAGCCGGCGTATGTGTGTGTGCATGCGTGTGTGTGTGTCGTGCCGGCGTATGTGTGTGTGCACGTGTGCATGTGTGTGTGTGGTCGCGCCGGCGTAGGAGTGTGTGCGTCGAGCCGGCGTGTGTGTGTGTGTGTGTGCACTCGTCGAGCCGGCGCGTGCGTGTGTGCGTCGAGCGGCCGTGAGTGTGTGTGTGTGCATCGAGCCGGCGTCTGCGTCGAGCCGGTGCGTGTGGGTGTCGAGCTGGCGCATGTGTTGAGCCGGCATGTGTGTGTGTGTGTGTGTGTGCGTGCGTGCGTCGAGCCGGTGTGTGTGTGTGTGTGTGTGTGTGTGTGTGTGTGTGTGTGTGTGTGTGTGTGTGTGTGTGTGTGTGTGTGTGTGTGTGTGTGTGTGTTGAGCCGGCGTGTGCGTCTGTGTGTAATAGAGTGAGAGTGACGGCGATTACCGGTAGCTTCAGAGGGAGTAGTGACTTTTGAGTCATAGCGAGAGAAACAAGGCGTCTCCCCTGTGCTTTCTGACCAAAGTGGGAAATCTGGAGCAGGAAAAGTTAACACTCTACTTAAAGCCCATGTTGCAGGTTAACCACCACTGTTGATTAATAGGTACATATAACACTTAATATATGTATATCATTGTTAAAAATGTCTCCAAATAGTGTTAAAGGCCAGTTTTTGTTGTTTTTGGTATTAGTGTTTTTTTCCCCGCAATTCGGTGATGACGTCACGTTGGGGAGACGTGTATCAGCCTGGTACTAGAACTATGGTGACTGACTGGGATGAGGAAGATGTGTTTTTACTGTCAGTGAACAGCACCAAGTGAAAGTCAATGTTTTATTTACATCTAGTGACAGTGATCATGTCGTTAGTTCAGATAAGTACCGCTAAACTTATCTAGATCTAGAAAATACAAGGCATCACTCTAGCTATGTGCTAACTTTCCAGTCCCACCTGTGAAATCCCCCGATGGTTGTAAACACAGATATGATTGATATCATGATTAGATAGCGCACGTTATGATGCTAGCCTACTAGCTCCAGTAACAACATATTTGCCTGGTGTTTATTTATAACTTGGACGGGGACGCTGTTCAGCTTTTCACAAGTTTAGACAGCTAGCTAATGCTACGCCGACGTTTCGCTAAAGTTAGCGAAACAGCGTTAGCCTAGCCGGCTAGGTAAATATTACAACTGCCTTCGGAGTTTCCTACATCTGCGTCTATGTTGTCAACGTAAGATTTGTGGCGTTAGTGCTCCTTTTGTACCATAACTCTATTGAATGAAACGTTAAACTTCGCTCATACGAGATGGTTTTTGTTAGTTAGTTAGTTAGTTAGTTAGCTACACACAAAGCTAACTGGCTATAGTTAGCCTGTACGTATGCTAGCGGACATTAGCTAACGTTGCATAGCCAGCAAGCAGCTTCGGCGAGCTAACCTCGACAGCTAACACATCCATGTGTCTCCGTTTCAAAACATCACTGCAGATTGACTGCTTTTAGCAGCAGAGGTTGATTGTGGGCAACATACTGTCGCGGTTAGCTCGCCGAAACTACTGCCAATTGCCGAAGTTGCTGGCTGGCTACGCAACGTTAGCTAATCCCGCTTGCATACGTACAGGCTAACTATAGCCAGTTAGCTTTGTGTGTAATGTTACAAAAAAAAAACATTTTGTAGGAGCGAAGCTTAATATTTCATTCAATAAAAGTATGATACAAAAGGAGCCATAACGCCACGTCGTGTTGACAACGTGGACGCAGCTCCGAAGACAGTTGTAATACCGGTATTTAACTAGCAGTCTAAGCTAACGCTGTTGCGCTAATGTTAGCAAACGTCGGCGTAGCGTTAGCTAGCTGTTTAAACTTGTGAAAAGCCGAACAGCATCCCCGTCCAAGCTGCCTTTCACTTCCCCCCCAATATTATTATACACATAATAAAAGACACATTGACTCGGTCGAGACCAAAAGCCATATTTTGCCAGATCAGTGGCAGAAACCGTGACAGTGAACCGAGACGGGGCTTTCGCCTGTCGTCTCCCCAACGTGACGTCATGCAATGCATTGTGGGGGAAAGACAAACCGCTGTAAAATAGTACCTACTTCTTCGTGTTATATTCTGTTTTGTGATACCTAACAACATCAAATACATGAATAACAGTTTAAATGTTTATTACCAACAAACATTACACGTCGCGGTGTACGTCGCCGCGACGTGTAGTTACATTTTGAAATGTGTGAAAAAGCCTCGAAATCTGAATTGAAAACATCTTTTACAAGCAAACACACAAAAAAACCACACAAAAAAGGTTAGAATATTAAGGGCTGCCTAATATTCGTTCAAATATCAATATTTTTTTAAAATATTCTAATTATATTCAAATGACGAAGTTCGGAGTCAAAGCCCTACTGTACTGTCGAATTACTGTACATCCAAGTCACAAACGGAGTAAATTGTAAAGTCCCGCACAAAGCATTTATTTATGACATTACGGTAGTTATTTCATCCTGCGAAGGGACAAGAGATAATTTAAGACATTTGTAAACGTAAAGTAATACTTTTTGAAAAGTAAGACTTTTAAAAAGGCCTTATTTTTAGAATATTGAATTTAAGACTTAAAATACTTTTAATACCCCGCGGGAACCCTGTTAAAAAAAAATAAAAATAAAAAAATAAAAAGGACAATGCAATCATTAATGAAATATCAGTTGGACTGTAAAATCGGGGGGAGACTTACATTTGCCCATGTGTTTGAGTTTGTCTCTGAACAGGGCGTCATCGGACACTGCCTCCATTGAAGCTGCAGAGTACGGTTCTCCTGCACACAGACACAGCAACACTACCCCACTGTACACTCGTGTGCTGGCACACAAAACACAACTGCAGAAGCAAGTATTTATAGAAGGATGTCGGGAGAACAAATCCTTGACACAATCAACAAATATCACAGTGAATGCATAGACACAAACACACACAAAAACACACACACAGACCTTCAGTAGAATTCAGTGTGCAAAAGACACAGTTGCAAATAGCTTGGCAGAGGAAGCTTGATGAGTGATATCTACCTGTGGAATTCTCCATACTAGATGAATGATTGGACTTTGATTTCTTTGATTCATACTTCAAGCGATCTAAAAACAGAGAGCAGATGTTATGACCACTGATGTGAGGAATCAGGATGTGATGAGCTCTGGTATAAAAATGGTACAATTCCCAGACTTATAAACCTCCATGTCTAGTGTCTAATGACAGTTGAACATACGTTTAAGCTTTGCAGTGTTGCACCATAGCAGCCAAGGCAAGACTTTTGCTTATCACCAATCCCGTCTAACCTATCTGGACTTGTCTCAGAAAGAGCCTGAATATAAGAAGCGATAGAAAGGTAGTATTCCCACAGCTGTCACAAACACTTCACTGTATTAAACTGTCTTTGTAGTGAAAAATAAAACCAGGTCCTAAGCCTGCACGAAATGAGGAACATATATGATCTATGATCACACACCATGACTTTAGATTAGGGTTGAAAGATTAATTGTTTTCAAATGGAAATTTGAAAGAATGCGATTAGCTAAGCAATTATTCAAATGTGAAATATTTAACATTTGGTTTAACATTTTTTATTCATTATTATATTTACGTTTTTTTTTTTTCATAAGATAAATGCTGGAATAATCTTACATATCACAGATTGTTTCCAGAAATGTTTTCAGTGGAGTTTTAATTTATTTTGTATCACTTACTTGAACGGAGGATGATCAGACATTTCGGTTTACAGGAAAGTACCAATTTTTTTTATTGGAATAGTTTATTATTATTATTATTGCTTTTGTGATCAATGTTCTGTGTTTGACGGTTCAATCTTCCATGCTTATTAAAAGAAAAACATTTATTGCTGCAATTCATATCTATGTTCTCATCCTTCATAGGAATATAGAGCAGTTTTGATGGTGTCTTAGGTTATAATGCTCCATGACATGTTTTATCTGTTACACAGTGAATATTGAACTTTAGCTAGCTAAATAAATAGTAAATCGAATTGTAATCGCAATATCTGGCAGAAAAATTGCTATTAGATTTATTCCTCAAATTGTTCAGCCCTACTTTAGATGAATGTTGAAGTGTGCCTTTTAGCCCATGTCAGCCTGGTTGTCTTTAAATTCAGACTGGGATTGGAATTGAATATTTTAAAAATAACTAGGCTAAATTATCTTTTTAGAGCAGCAACAATAACTTTACAACAGCAAATTATGAAATAAAAATATCTCCCTGGAAACAATCCAAAAGGTCAATAAAATAACATTCCTGACATCTAAATACTGAGTGGAGTTTAGAAAGAATGCAGATTCCAGAGATGCATTTGTCACAGACATCAGTCAGTATCAGTCCTTCCTCCTGTCTCTGCGGAGGGCCGATGACATCACGTTATTGACGTGTATAATAATTAGCCATGAGGATTTACCGCTGGAAGAGGGTTTGTGTCATTTACACCTATGCGCTAAAACCCCGGGGTAAAACCCTGCTCTAAATATACCTATTAAAACAATGGAAGCAAGGGCCTTGGTCATACACTGAAGGATGTAAGAGTATGAAAAATGGAGACATGGAATTCATTTTGTCCAAGTAAAGAAAAGAAAAGAAATAAACAAAATAAACACCAGCAATCCAAAACTATTAAACGCAACTTAACACAGCCACTGGGACACTTCAATATATAAAAAGACTAACGGAATGACAATATATATTTTTCATTCAAATTGAAAACTAGTTTTTTTTTGTTAACACTCAAATAATCATCTTTTAGGTGATTAAATGTTCACAGCATAAATCAGCCAGTGTGTGAAAGACTGAGTGCTGAGCGAGCCAGAGAGGAGCTCGTGACACTCAAAACACACACGCATTAGTTGGTTTTAGGGAGGTAAAAAGGGTTCCATTTGATCAGGAACTGTATATTCAAATTCAAAATTGAGTCAACAAGAGACGGTAAACAAAAAGGTGGGGAGGGAGAGCATTTTCCTCGCCAATGTACGGTCTCTGGCAAACAAAAGGGATTATGGACTGCAACATCATGATTTTCAGGGAAACATGGTAAACGTGGCGTTTCTGGATAGTGCCATTGAGCTAAAAGGAACGCTACATTCTCAGAGACCTGATCACGTCTACAGGGGATATTTGGGGACCACGGAGTAACCTTGTGTGGCCACGCGCCATTCAGGCCATGCTTAATGTCGAACCCTGTGTGTGGTTTGTAGTCACTTTTAAGTTTCATTACTTAGACAAAAAATTTATTCCAAAGAGACAAGCATAGGACTCTAGCATCGAGGCAAATCATGGCAATAAAAGCACATAAAAAACAAAAGGCTTTTAAAAAAGGTGCCCTGTGGAGTTCTTATAATCAAAAGTTATGTTTACATTCAGCGTTACTCACTAAAACCCATTGTGTGCAGCTTGAGATTTAAAGCTTTAGTGTGTAACTTTTTGATATCAATGAACGTCCGTTACATTCAAGCCATTGCCAAATGAGTTGCTACAAAGCTAATTAAGACTATCAGCTCCACAGTCTCTGTATTTCTCAGTATGACTATGTTCAGAATGTCATTTTTGTTGCTAGGAATGTGTATAGGGTCAAGTGCCAACAACTAACAATTGAAATAAAAAATTTGTGTGTGTGTGTGTGTGTGTGTGTGTGTGTGTGTGTGTGTGTGTGTGTGTGTGTGTGTGTGTGTGTGTGTGTGTGTGTGTGTGTGTGTGTATTACAGGCCTAGTAGGAGCATGTAGTGTGCAGGTCAAAAACTCCACAGGGAACCTTTCATGACAGCAACCTTAAAGAACTTGTCAGGATCTCAATAATATCTGTTAAGTATCTCACAACCAAATGTTTCCATTCTAGGCATTATTTCCAGTGACTATTACCCTGTGTATAACACTGCCACCACCTTCATGCTGACATAATGGGCAGAATTTCTGTGTGTGAAATGAACAGCTGTCCACAGTCCTACCTCTCTCCAAGGCGATGAGGAACTCGCGGTTGCGCTGCAGCTCTCTCATAAACTCCTCATTCTGCAGGAACAGGGCGATGCGCTCGTCCTCCAGATACTGCTTCAGCTTCTTGTCTTGCTCGGTAGCTCCACTTGTCAAATCGGGACCTCCGGTGGTCCCTGCGGCTCCAGACAGAGAACCAGACGGCGCGGTCCACTGGCTTATTGAAGAAACGGAGGAAGACGATGAGGATGAAGGCTGGGAAAGACTGCTCTGGGAGCTCTGCTGAGGCAAAGACAGGAGAGGGGATTGGTGAGCACCAGGACGACATTTGTCACTTTAGAGAAAAGATGAATATCAATCTCACGTCGGTGTGTTAAATATAGAGCTGAAGTCAGCATGTAGTTAGCCTAGATTAGCATTCAGACTGGAGGCAGAGGAAACAGCTGGCTTGGCCCTGTCTGAAGTAAAAAATAAAACTAAATAAAAAGAGAATACACCCACCAGCACCTCTACAGTTCACTAATAAAACACCTATACTAGACATAGGTCTAATTTACAGGGGGGGATGGGGGGTTTACAACCCCCGCCCCAAATAATCCGTTCTGGGCTTTTTCCAAAGTTTTTGTTGCTTTTAGGACATTTACAATTTACAATGTTTTTGTGATTTTTTTTGTTTTTGGGACAATTTTTCTCAGTTTGTGTTGCCTTTGTTTTTGTCGGCCGTTTTCCCCCCAAAGTTTTTGTCGCTTTTCTCAATACACACAGACATGTCCCTGGACCTCCCTAGATAGTTGGAGAGCTCAACCACCCCCCAACCTTGAACCCAAACGCCCTTGATAACTAGACATACTGTATACTAATCCCTGGGCTTATGACTGGATCATATCTGGTGTTACAACCCCGCTCGTTAGGGGAAAGGGAAGCAACATAAACCAGATGTTTTTGGTAAATTTAAGTTATTTATTAACATACGATTTTTGAAGGGATTAACAAAAATCACAGGTGCATAAACTACCAAGGAAAGGAAGGGCCTGTAGGTGGCGTTTAAAACAAAGAAACCAATATAACCAAAAGAGTCTCTTTAAAACAAGAGTTAAACTACTAAACAGAAACAAAACCTCACTATTTAGTTTAAACTTTAAAACAAAGCCATATCTTGTCTGCAACCATTTTGTCAAAAGGTACATGACAGACAGACAGACAGGATAGATAGATAGGATAGATAAATATACATACATACACTTTTTGTGCATGTTATAGGTTTAAAAAGTAAAAAAAGCCCACCCCAAAAAGCACTTACCATCTTTCAGAGAAAAAACACTGTTCACAAACTGCTCCAAACCGAACAATTGTAGTCCAGCTAGGGCTGGGAGATATGGCAAAAAATATGATCATGATAATTTTCTTCCATGTTGATCAATATCGATATTTATCACGATATATAATTTGATAATGCTGCCAGTTTGAAGAGTATCCTGATAATAACTGAAACCTGAAGAAACCGGAGGGTTCATTAGTTATAATTTAGAATATAGTTTAACATAAAAAAATAGAATAACATAATGTAACATTTAACTGTGCAAACTAGGGATGCACCGAAATGAAAATTCTTGGCCGAAACCGAAAGCCGAGAAAGAGGAAACCAAGGCCGAAAACCGAAACACCGAAAGAAATTATGCCAATTATTAGTACCATTGCATTTATGGCTATGACTGTGTACTAACTTTACTAAAATCAAGGCATTGCAATTGTATAAATTAATATTAAAGTTTAATTAAAAAAATATCTAGCAGAAATATGGCTACAATCTGATAGTCACATGAAGTATATAGTAGCCTAAGAACAGAATAGCTTACCTATTATTATTATTATTATTAGGGGTCCAAGCCCGAGTCTGGAAGAAACGGCGTGTAGCAATAGCTACGCCGTTCGCACAGCAGGGCTGTGGAACCCTATTGTTTTTCTAAGGATTTTTCTTCTTCTTCTTCTTCTTCTTACTTATTATTCTTCTCCGCCTAAAACTCCGACTGCAGCCTAAACCGTACATAGTGGGGAGTTGCCATTTTCAGGACTGGTCCCAAACCCCGCAAGGACCTCAGTTGCAAAAATTGACCCATTTCCACCACTAGGGGGCGCTACAACTACAAAAAGTTTATATCTCATGAACGGCTCATCCGATTTATACGAAATTTGACACGTACCTTCTGGGGCCAATCTTGAGGCCATCCCTAGAATAGAGTACCGAGGGGTCAAAGTGGGCGTGGCCTATGGGACCCAATGTGATCCAACTCTAGATTCACCACTTACACTAATGTGAACAACTTTAAATTTACAGGGTAGATGGACAATGGGCCGTGGATCACACCTACCACAAATTACACATGTGGACCACTAGGTGGCGCTGTAATGGTTTTTTGTCATTACCTCCCACAATACACATCACACATTAGAAATTCTTACATCCACGTGTTCCTTGAATCAAGCTGAATTGCCTGATATAGGCCCCCGCCCATTTTCGGCGCATAAAGTTTTTTTTTTTTTTTTGCAGTATCGGCAGCGTGCAAAACCAACTTTCGCAAACTCGTCCTAGGCCGTTCGACCGATCTGCACGAAACCTGGTAGTTAGCATCTCCAGATGGACCTGACAAAAAGTTATGGAAATCGTTTTGCTACGTTGAAGTATGCCAATTTGACAACCAAACAAATTGTCCTAGTTAGCTACGACACACGTATCATATCATATCTCGGTTAAATTTAAAGTTATCACCAAATGACTTGAGATCCTTGTTCAACATTCCACTACGATGCTGTGTACCAAATTTGGAGAAGATCGGCCTTTAGGGGGTGCTATAAGCAACGTTTATTTGTTTTCCCGCCAATTTTCTTAGTACATTTCAAAGGGAAATTTGCTATTGCAATATCTCTGCCACAGTAAAAGCAATCAACACAAAATTTGTGGTGCTCTTTCGGGATGGCGTTCTGAGGCGCTGTACCAAATGTGGCGAAGATCGGCCTTTAGGGGGCGCTATACGCAATGTTTATTTGTTTCGCCCACTAACTCAATGCATTTAAATGGAAAATTTGCAATTGCGATATCTCTGCCACAGTAAAAGCAATCAACACAAAATTTGTGGCGCTCGCTCGGCATGGCGTTCCGAGGCGCTGTACCAAATTTGGCGAAGATCGGCCATTAGGGGGCGCTATAGTCAACATATGTTTTATATACCAGTTTGGGCCTTTTAATCCATTCTGAGGTCGAGCATGTTGTATGCAACGCCAAACGGCACTTCTTAATAATAATTTTATAACTTCATAATCATAAATAGTCGAAGCGTAGGGTCTTTTGGAGCTAAAAGCTAAAAGTTGCCCTTTTCTGCTGGTGTTTTCTTTGTCTTCCTAGCCCTTACACAAGGTTTTGCGTCCAGCCTTGAAGTCCAGAGTTTTTCGGGTATTTTTTAAATTAATCCATACTGTTATATCCAAGATTGATACACTGTGTGTAAGAAATCTTAATAGTTTGTCCATTATGAGTTATAATGTTCAATATGTTTATTTTTCCACCGGATAACTCAAAATATATAGAACTGTAGACGCGTTGCTCGTTGGGCATGCCGCTCTGAGGATTTGTACCAAATTTTGCAAAGATCCGCCATTAGGGGGCGCTATAATCAACGTACAAGTGTTTTGCCCTGTTAATCAATGTTAATGGAATATTTGCAATGGGAATGTTTCACAGACCTTGCAGCTCACACTTCTCAATATTTAGTGATGTTTACCTTCTACTGAGTTGAAAGCCTACTTTACGGCTTTATTATCGACTTAATAGGCGCGTGTGCTCGTGTCGGCCGCTGTCCATTTCCTAAGGTTTTGAAATGCAAACAACTTTACCATACTCAATGTAAATAATCAGGACTTTTAGCGTGTATAGAGCCAGCATATTTCCACCAGACTACATGTAAATAATCAAAACTTTTAGCGTGTATACAGCCAGCATATTTCCACCAGACTCCATGTAAATAATCAGGACTTTTAGCGTGTATAGAGCCAGCATATCTCCACCAGACTCCATGTAAATAATCAGGACTTTTAGCGTGTATAGAGCCAGCATATCTCCACCAGACTCCATGTAAATAATCTGCAACGGCAATGTACTGCAGACATCGCAACTCACACCGTATCGCTGACCGTGCGCATCAAACCTATCGATAGCCACCAATGTTTGCCACCCCCCCCCCATACGTAATGCTTCTGTTCCCGCATTGGCACTGCTCCCCGGATTATCGGGGCGACTGTATGGATTTGCAACGGCACTTTTTAACATTTATGTCACTTTCTTCTGACATTTTGTCACTTTAACATTTCTGTCACCTTTTCTGACAATTCTGCCACTTTTTAACATTTGTGTCACATGTTTCAACGTTCTTTGTCACTTTTTAACATTTTTGTCACTTTTTCTGACAGTTGTTACTTTTTAACATTTGTGTCACATGTTTCAACGTTCTTTGTCACTTTTTAACATTTGTGTCACTTTTTCTGACATTTTTGTCACTTTTTAACTTTTATCAGTTGTTTTTTCATCAAATGTTATAAAATTGAATAAAACACCCAAATTCAATGAAAGTAGTGAACTGATCATTCATTTTACATGTGAAGAGCGTTGTACGGAACCATCCACATTGTTTTTTTGGACAATTTGTTTGAAAGAAAACCCAAATTTCAGGGTACCCCAGACCTCGTGCATCAAACCTCTCGATATTCACCAACGTTTCTCCCCCCTACGTAATGCATCAGGTCCCGCATTGGCGCAGCTTCGCGGGTCATCAGGGGCGACTGGCCCAACTCCCCGGGGCGTCGCAAGCAACTGGCATCAAAGGCGAATGCCATCGTAGGCGAATGGCATCGGAGGCGAATTGCATCGAAGGCGAAAGGCATCGGAGGCGAATGGCGTCGGAGGCTTGGGCCCCGTCGTAACTGCTTGCAGTTCTAGTTATTATTATTATTATTATTGGCACTTTCTTGCAGGATTTCAATGACAACGAGGGTGCATGCCCCTCATCTGGTGCAGAGAGACAAGTCTTTTTTTCTGCGCTCTGATCTCCTCCTGCGCTGGGCGCTGCTCCGTCTCCACGCGGGTTCTCCGCATCCATCGCGGCCTGGATCATTTCTCGTGCGCCCTGCTTTATTTCCGCATCCAAGTAATGGTCTCTATAACGCGGATCAAGTACAGTCACGATGACGTGCAGAGGATCCAAATAGATCTCACTGAAACGTGTGCTGACAGACTCTAAGAGCGTACTTTTCATCGTTTTCACTCCGTGGTCCGTCTCAACCTCTTTGCTTAGGAGACGCTTTGCAGGTGGAACGGGTAGGCTACTGACACACGTGCAGGTCGCGGTTTCGGTTTGCGTCATCACAACATTTCGGCCGTATTGTTTCGGGGATCAAAGTATTTTGGCCGAATATTCGGTGCATCCCTAGTGCAAACATGGCTTTGTTTAGAATATACTTTGTGATAAAAGAATATATTGAATAAAATCTAAATGTAAACATTTAACTTGGCAAACATGCTTTATCTGCCTTAACAAAACAGTAGTAAGTTAGTAATGTAAATGCAAATAAAAGCTGCGACTACTATCACGTTCACTTTTCATATTGGGCAATGACACGACTGATTGTTGTTTTTCAGCCCCGTTGCCGGTTGGCAAAAAACTTTTGGTGCGCATTACTGCCACCTTCTGAAAAGGAATGGCGTTAATTTCTGCTGTGTGATAGGCTGTTAGATCTATCCATTGAGTAAAATTTGTCCAATCATCGTTATCGACCTGAATTTTAATGCAATCCCATAATCAAGATCATTTTATTGCCCGGCCCTAAGTCCAGCCTTTACTTCTGTGACAAACGTGCGTCACTTTGTAACAAACGTTATAATGCTTGCCTAGCTGCAAGCGCTGCACACCCTCAAACTCTGCGTCTGACTGGCTAGTAGTCCTTACCTAGGTACTGCGCATGTGCGACTCCCAAAAAAAGATGGTACAGAAGTGAGATGCCTCACTCTGTAGCTAAAACAGAGACCTCAATTTTTTTGAAAATTAAACCATGTAAACCTATTCTGATATAACTTCCAAATACAATTATGAACCTGAAAATGAGAATAATATGAGCACTTTAATGCAGTGCAGGTAATGCACTTCAGACCTCTCAAATCAATCTGCACACTTAAACACTCAAACCGCATTACCATAATATAACACTGATAAATATTAATTTAGACTTGAGGTTTACTGTGACGGACTACACAACTCAAACATGGTTCTAAATGATTTCCGTAATGGATGGAAATAAATGGAAACTGGAATGCCTGGAGTCAAAAGTCTTATAAAGTCAAACTTAGAGAAGACAATTGACGGTCATTAGGTTTATTTTGTGTAAACAGAAAAACAGAGCTCTTAGTTTAATTTTTACAAGACCCCACTGCAGGATCCAGCCCAGGTGGTAGATAGATAGATAGATAAATGACCTCTTGACAATAAATGAGCTGGCTTTCCCTCAGGGATTTGCAAACCTGGTGGCCCACCAGGCCTAAGTTGCCCCACACCAGGCCTCAGCCACTGGGAATGATTGTTTAATGTATTTTAAGATGTTTTTATTATTTATAACTACAGTTGTTTTTTTTTATGGCTTGGTTGGAAACTTCTGTTATCACAGAAACGATTGGGCTCTACATTAATGCTGCCATCAGTCTGGGACTGGCCCCAGCTGGGCCGTTGTCGGAAAAAAACGATTGCCACCGGGATAAACAACTTTTCTGGGGGAAACCCTGATGAGTAGGGCTGGGCATCGTTCAAAATCTTTCGATCCGGTGCCAATTTCGATACCTCAGTTTTGATGCCGGTTCCTAACGATAGTTTTTTTGATACCATAGGTTTTAAAATCCATTTCAACATCAACAAACACACATTTAACACAAAGCTTTTATTTTCCACCTTAATTGTGAATCAAAACGGTTATCAAAATTTTAAAGAATTCTGGTAAAACTGCTCACTCAGAGTAACATTATTAAAAGTGCCTTGCCTTGCAAGCTCAGCCTGTCAGTCAGTCATCAGGGCAGATAAACCACCGTTGTGCCTGCTTGTCTAAGAGGAAGTGTAACGTCAACAGCACAGCGACCGCTTTCGGCTCGCCATCAATATCATATCGCAAACACTGTCTGCATGAAGTTTTGAAAAACTGTAACCACACTTGAAACCACTTTATCGGTATTGCCGTGACTCTGTGACTTCAACAAAACTGCAGACAGCCTCTCCGTGTGCGTCGGTCGGAGCTCTGCTCTGTGTCAATATGCAGAGAGGACAGATAAGCTTGCGCTTACGCGCTCAGACGATTTGGAACTGAAATTTGGCACCAAAAGATAAATAATTTTTTGATACTCATAGGATTGGAGTATTTTTTTCGGTGCCATAAAATAATCGATGTTTGGTACCCAGCCCTACTGATGAGCCAGCCTGTTAACACAAACTAACAGTCAGTGATTGATGAGCCAAGATATCTAAGTTTCTAAATTGCAAAGAAAGCCCTTACTGTAGAGTAGGTCAACAACAATTGGCCGGCCGTCATTTGTTTAATAAGCCACTGTACCTAGTTAATGTAGCTTTGGCATATGCCTTTTGGCCAGCTCATGTTTCTGTTTATGAAGCACTTTGTTTGGAACCAACCAAACAAAGCTACGCTGTATTTTATAATGTAAATGGATATTTTCTGACTTATTACAAAATTAAGATTTAAGTACATTTTGACAAAGAACTAAGAAACCAAATGCAAACACTTAACATCTGTATGCGGACATTTACCTTAATGCTGTCCAACTGCTGTGGCAGGATCCGCAGAAAATCGTCCGGGAGATTCCCGAGCAAAGGAGGGTTCCAGTTCCGGTAGCTTCTGACCTGCTGGTGACCTGGAGGCGGCTGGGCTTCAAATCTATGAGAGCCCATAGACAGGACACATTAGTAACTCTACCAACTGCATTAGGTACATTATCAACTTACCTCTAGCTATCTCAAACTTCCTTCAATTATTTACATCCTTTAAATTGCCCACTCACACCTCGGAATCACCTAGGATGGCCAGAGAAAGGGAAGTTTGATTCACATATTTCATTAACAGAAAAAAGAACCTATGAAGAGACACGATGAGATCAAAGCATGCCTGATCCCACACACACACCTTGAAGAGCAGGCTGTTGTGTGGCTGTGTTGAGCCTTTAATGACCCTCAGAGACTTTCTAGAGGCACTGCTGGATGTATAGTTCCTGCAGGCTGGGCAGCTCACAGCCAGTAATGTGCTGAGTAGACACACACACACACACACACACACACACACACACACACACACACACACACACACACACACACACACACACACACACACACACACACACACACACACACACACACACACACACACACACACACACACACACACACACACACACACACACACACACACACACACACACACACACACACACACACACACACACACAGCGGGAGGTGTTCAGAAATCCAGCGGCAGTCCCGCGCAGGGCTCTGGGTGAATCCCAATTGCAAAACTACTTAAAGAATTGGTACAGAATTTGGTATAGCCATGGCTCCAATTTGATGCAATCAATGAATTTTTCCCCTCACTTTTCATCTAGCATCCCCATCAGCTCAAAAGGTCACCATGTCCAAGAGAGCAAAACTCCAAGACCATCAGCCAATTCAGGTGCATTGAGGGGAAGATTTTCTTCTCAGTCATAGTGAGAAGGATGACCACCTACTTGATGAAGAATGGCTACATCGATACTAGCTGCCAGAAGGCGGGGGTCCCAGGTTTCCCGGGCTGCGTGGAACAGGCCACCATGATTTGGGAACAGATCCAGACGGCTAAGCTAAGTTTATCCCCCGCATTATGGACCAACAAATCCAAAGTCTAGGAAGGCATCCAACCTCTTAGACAAGGAGATGGGGAAGACCATCCTTCAGCAGGCCTGTCCAAGATCCACTCATGCCAGCTACCTGGAAAGTACAAGGCGTGGTGTTATCACTTCACCGTGTACCTGCAGGAAGTGTGGCCTCTCAAGCTGTATAAAGTCACCTCATCAGCCGTGAGCGGGATGGATGCTAAAGCCAACTTGGTGATCTGCAAATTACTAGAGCTCCCACGGTGCTTCTCAACAACACACCTGTATGGGTGGAACGCACACCCTTAAAATCCATTACTCTCACATACAGGCAAGAGATGGCAAGGTGACGATGCTGAGGCACAGCGCGCATGAGACGTGAAGGATGCCTGGTAGTGACAGAAAGAAAATGGAGGGCAAATGAGCAGACTGCATCACCAGAGGCAAGCCACAGGAGTCCAACGGGGAGCCAACAGATGGTGACGGTAATGGAAAATTGACTCATTTATATAGCGTTTTTCTAGTCTCAGTGACCACTCAAATCACTCAATCATCCATTCATACAGTGGTGGCCATTATACAATGTGCCACTTGCTCATCAGATAAACAGCCAAGGTACACTGGGACACTTCGACAGGACTGCAGGAATCTGCAGATACCGTCAGCAGGACACCAGCAGTCACCATGGGTGGAGAATCGAGGTGTAGCTAGGCAGGCAGCTCCATTTTCCTGGAGAAATCTGTAGCACTACACTGCGGCCGAACATGGTGCAGTGGGCTGCGTCCACAATATCAGTGCGGCTGGTTGAGTTTTTGGAGGCAGCCCATTAAAAGGAAGAAGGCAAAGATATTTTTTTTCTGCATTTCTGCTTAATTGGATAGTGATAGCTTTGAGACAGACAGGAAAGGCAGCAAAGGGCCCAGGCTGAAATGTTGCGTATATCCAAAAGTTGAATCTGTCTAAACTTTTCGCGCGGGCCACTGCATTTTTATTCCGCTTTAGAACCAAAAAACCTTTAAAGTGGCTCTTACGGCCTCAGCTCCATCTATGTAAGAGTCCACTACATCTCTCTTACCTTGGCGGGGGTGTTGGTGGGGCTTCTGGGTATTTCCTGTCATAAATGTGCATATCATATGTTGGCGGAGAGTAGACTGGAGGTGGTTCCTCGTCTGAACTGTCAGGTTCCAGTGTTCTCTCCAGAATCTAGAAAGAAACAGACAGACCAACACAAGCCTCGTTTCATGCACTTGAATTTAGCAAGAATTCCACTTTGATTCCATTTGGAGTCAATTATTTGTTTTATTTTGAATTGTGGAGGTTTGGACATTTGATGCACATGAGGTTAACATGTCTGACTACAACGACACAGAGCAGCATCTAAATGAGTAAGTTTCCAACGCTGATTTGACTATTTGTTAAATTGAGACACATCCATGCTGAAGACAAACTGCAATCTTACTACTGAGCCTGTCCTTTTAGTGCAGTCAGAAATGAGCCCTAGGACACACACAGACACAAAAAGCAGGAAGCATTTTCATGCCTGAGTGTTTTGATCGTTTGTTATGGGGGATACAGAAAGGAATTGCATTAGGAAATACATTATAGTTTAATGCTCAGGTTGGGATCAAATTCTGTTTTTTCAAAATCAATTGGTGCTTGGGTCAGCAGGTCATGAAGCCGTGGGTCACTGCCCTGTGACTGAATAGCCAGCAGACTAATTATGCTTCGAGGTAATGTATGACGTCGCGCCTGTTACATCATACATACAATACATCATCAAAAGGTTTATTTCATACCAAAGATTGTTGGGATCGTATGCTATGAGCTAAGAGAGAATTCTCAGCGAAAAACGGATTTCTGAGGATTTTATTATGCATCAGAGCTCCATGTGCATGATGTTACATTTAAGGACTGTCGCCAATGTGTATTTTAATTATTATCCCTCATCTCGAAATGTTTATCTGTCAGGGACCCTACCGGTAATAATTGAAATAGGGGGTTTGGTTTATATTGTCAATCACCCCATCAAGCTGGGCTTGCATTAGATTCCCCTGTGGTTCTGGTGCTCTAGGATCATTTCAGTTAGGGCTGGGAAATATATCATATCGATGTATGTGACTAGATATAGTTTTAGATTTTGGATATCGTAATATGGCATAAGTGTTGTCTTTTCCTGGTTTTAAAGGCTGCATTACAGTAAAGTGATGTAATTTTCTGAACTTACCAGACTGTTCTAACTATTCTATAATTTACCTTGGCCCACTTAGTCATTGGATCCACATTATTGATGATTATTCATCTAAAATTTCATCGGGAAAATAGGTCGTGAAAGCACCAATTGTCAACCCTACAATATCGTCGCAATATCGATACATTTGGTCCAGTTATCGTGAGATCAGATTTTTTTCCATATCGCCGAGCCCTACTTTCCACTGACCTCTGCTGGGATGCTGTCATCAGAGTCTGAGCTGTCATCGGAGCCCTGTCCGTCAATGCTCATCTGGAGCAGCTGGTCGATCGTGGCGTCCACCGCCCCGTTGTTGGAGCGCAGCACGCACTCAATCACCTCATAGTCCATGGAGGGGAACATGGTCTTGAAGTCCTCCATGGCCTGGTTGAACTCCAGGCGTCGGACCTGCCGGCTGGACCTGCTGTTGTTGAGCTGCCCCTGCCCACCGCTGCCCCCACCACCACCTCCGCTGCTTCCGGAGCCTCCATTGCTGCTGCTGCGCTTGAACAGGCTAGTCATCCTCAGGGCCCGGCTGCCTCGGCTGCTGCCAACCTACCGATAGGATGGCTCTTCTTTTCGGTCACCAACACAAGCACTTTGGCCACTTCAGTCTCACTTGCTTTCCACTTTTCTCCCACTCAGTTTCTCATTCTACCACAAAACATGGCAGCCTTTTGAAAGGAGTTTAGAAAAACTTGTTCCCCCCCACCCCCCACCCCAATGCTACTCGTTATTCTGCTGCATCCGGCATGGCTGACTGCATTACAGGCGAGCAGGGACGGGATGAGACAGGTGGTCACCAGGTAAAGATTAGAGTCAGAATCCGTCAGGAAACCCACATAGCTACATCATAGTCATCAGCACCTACAGAGAGAGACCACATACAGAGAGTTAGTAAGAGCTAGTAACACAAATTGTATATAGTTCTGTTACCTAT